>NC_137011.1:21068607-21291107 GCF_032717465.1 Coenobita brevimanus | reverse complement strand
TCATAGACCCACTTTTTAATGCCCTGGGAGGAGTATGCTTGTTTGTTTGTTTTGCAAGGAAAAAGGAACCAAAGGCCAGGAGCCTATAAACCATTCTTTCCATGAAAACAAAAACAATACAACAGAGAGCCAAATTCAAGATCAGTATATTTCGAGAAGCCTGGACTCACTGCGTTTGGAAGACTGGAGATTATAGAAAGTCGGAAATACAGACAGCGGGGGACCTCCAGAATTTACCTGTTGCCTAAATGAAGGACCGAAGTAACGGTTAACACTTACGTTAGAGTCGGACAGAAAAGGGATGTTTGTTGTTAGATGGCTGCTATGCACCTGTTGTAGAGGTGAAGGGATGAAGGCAGACAGTTCAGAGGAGCAGTGACCATTGAAGCAGCGATAGAAGAGAGATAAAGATGCAACACGGCGAAGAGACAGAGGTTGAAGGGAGCCACTAAGATGAAGATAGTTAATGAGACGAAAAGTCTTTGACTTCACCCTATTGACAAGAGCGGTATGTGGGGAGCCTCGGCACGCATGAGACTTGTACTCCATACATGAGTGAATAAAGCGCATGTATAAAGCCAACAACTGTGCAAGGGTAAAGAAGGTATGGAGTCGGTTTAGCACACCTAATCTCTAAGAAGCAGATTTTACAAGTGGTGTAATATAATCTTTCCAAGATAAGTCCCGAGAGAATGAAGCCCCAAGTATATTTAAGGATGATGCAGGATTAATCTGGGTATTATAAACCTCCACCACGCCCATCGCCTCATATGAGGCGATATGCAGGCCACCCCTGGCCGTGCTGATCACCTCATATGAGGCAAGGGGTTTCAGTGCCATAATTTCAAGCACCAGGAAGCGTCACTGGTTTCCATGGGAACATTGACTCTCCCTGTACACCAAACTCTGCCATATCGTAGCTCTCAAATACTGCAAAGTTAGTAATTCAGTTTTCTTTTATAGCCCAGGAATGGTGGATTCCCGTTCGTCTATCTCCTACGGTGCTGGGAAATTATCGCCAACTTCACATCCACCCAAGAGTTGTAAACAACAAAAAGACGAGAGTGATGAAGAGTTCGAGCTGAGAAATACTTGATCTGATGAAAAAAGTCAACTTAATATTAAAATAAAAAGTTTGAAAAATGACTCAGCAAAGGTAATCGTGTTGCTAAGAATTAGTGCAGTGGAAGATTTTGTCAGGTTGATAGGTGTAAGAACTGAGTCTTTGATGCATTAACCCGCCCCGTCCCGACCACTTTTTGACCACTGGTACCCCCCAATCCCGACCATTTTTTGACCCTTTTTTTTTTTTTGCTAAAACTTTCGCTTTTGGTGAGAAACATCGAAAATTCATAGAGAAATTGCTCACCTGAGGTTTAAAATACTCATTACAGGTAGGAGAGCCTCCTTACCTTACTGGGTTTTCTATCAGGCTGGCACCAAAGAAAACGAGTTCTATGGGAGGATAACTATTTCACACCACTCATAAACGGTATTTATTTATTTACTGTTACGAATTTATATGTAGTACAAGAGTATATTGGTTTTCAAGCAGTAATATAAGCATTATAAGCATTGTTTCACTCACTAATACCTGACCTTTTTTTGCCACATTACCTGATCATCATTTCTAACTGTTTCTTCCTCTAATGCTATGTAAAGTTTGTCCTCCACATTGTCATTGATTGGGGAATCACTCTGGCCCTGAATTTCGTACTGTGGCATGACATGGCTATACTGGCCAGGTCACTGATAACAGGTGAATTGCTGAGAAAAGGGCATGCAGGGGGGGGAGGAGGTCATGCTGGGTAAGGCATTGTCTCTGCCTGGCATCTTGTTGAGGAAGGTGTCCCGTGTATACTACCAAAAATGACTCGCGAAAATTGAAAATTGTGGAAATTATGAACCTTGCAATTGCAGGACGTTGAAGTACGTCCTCGGGATTAGCTGTGACAAAACGTGAGGACGTGGAAGTACGTCCTCGGGACAGCGCGGGTTAAAAACAAGATTACTTTAACCCCAGTCAGTAATACGAGCCAAGTCAGACATTAGTTGTGCCATAGCCTCCTCCGTTGTCTGTTGACACAACTGTTGAGCTGGATGTTGGGGGAACCAAATGGAAAGATGAAAGGTGGAATCATCAGCGTATGATTGGATAAGGATTGATGTATAGCTTAGAAGGTCATTGATGAATAACAGGAAAAGAGCTGGTGATAGGACCGAGCCTTGAGGAACACCACTGTTGATAGATCTAGAAGAATGCTGGCCGTCTACAACAGCAGCTATAGAACGACCAGAAAGGAAGCTATAAGTGAAGGCACAGATAGAAGGACAGAGGCCGTAAGAGGGGAGTTGGGAAATTAAGGATTTATACCACACTCAATCGAAAGCCTTTGAGATGTCAAGTGCAATGGCAAAGCTTTCGCCAAAGTCCCGAAAGGAGGACGACCAGGAGTCTGAAAGGTTGGTGAAAAGTTCTCAATTGGAGGGTCCCTGATGGAACCCGTACTGATCATCAGAAAGAACGTTGAGATAGGAAAGATGTTTTATTATTTTTCTGTTAAGAATAGACTTGAAAACTTTTGAGACACAGGATGTTAAAGCAATTGGGAGATAGTTAGAGGGTTGCGAATGGTCACCGATCTTTGGGACCGGCCAAATGAAAGCAAACTTCCAGCAAATAGGAAAGGTACAAGTTGATAGACAAAGGTGAAATATTTTATTTAGGCTGGGTGTAAGCACAGAAACACAGTTCTTGACGACAGCAGGACGGACCCCATCAGGCCCATATGTCTTGATAGTATTGAGGCCAGTGATGGCAGAAAATACGTCAGTTGAAGAAATTTTAATGTCACCCATGTGGAAGTCAGAGGAAGGAAGCAATGGAGGAACAGCACCAAAGTCACCTAAGGTGGAACTGCAGAAGTCTGAGTGAAGAGTTCTGCTTTATCATTAGAAGAAATAGCTACAGGGCCATATGTATGCTTCCATGCCTGAGAGAATAACCTCTGTAAAGGGAATGGCACACTCAGATGGCTCCCGACCGTGGAAACAATAATCATTCCAGAGAAAATCAATGAAGTACTGCCCAAGGACATCACAATCAGTATCTCCAAAGTGCCACAATGGAGTTCTTTGGAGGATCTACAGGCCATGCTGAAATGATATGTAGGTTAAGGTAAGAAGGTTGTGACTGGAGAAACCCAACAGTGAGGAAAAATTAACATCATAAGCAGATTTAGTTGTAAGGAAGAAAGAGGACAAGTTTGTTGGAACTCTCTCCTAGGTGGGCAGGGGTACGGGTAGGGTGCTGTACAAGCTACACTAGGTCATTATGGATAGAAAAGATATGGGACTGTTCACCAGGTGTATCAGTGAAAGGAGAGGAGAGCCAAAGGTGATGGTGAACATTGAAATCTCCTAGAATGGAGATTTCAGAGAGGGGAGAAACGGACAGGATGTGTTCCATTGTAGAAGTAAGGTAGTCGAAGAATTTTTCATAGTCAGTAGAATTAGGGGATAAATAAACAGCACAGATATATTTAGTCAGAGAATGAGAGGAAACCTAAATTCAGAGAGTAGATAATTCAGAACAATCAAGTTCAGGAACACGAGAGCAACAGAAGTTGTTGCGTACGTATACACAACAGCCACCTTTGGCTTTGAAATGAATATAGAGAAAGTAGGAAGATATAGAAAAGGATTTACTATCAGTTGCCTCAGACAAGTGATTCTCAGTTAAGAAGAGAAAGTGAGGTTTAAAGGAGGAAAGATGGTGCTCAATGGAGAGAAAGTTAGAGGAAAAGATGCAAATATTTCAGAAATAAAGATGTTAAGTCAGACAATTATTCCAGGCAATTCGTTGTGTTCACCAGGAGACGGGCGGATGCTGTGGGCATTTATGGTCTCCCCCTGTCGGAATTCCGAGGCTTGGTTATTAGACGCCATTAAAAAAAAAAAAAATGAAAAGGAAGTGTAGTGTGTAATGTGTATGTAGTTTGGTGCTGATAGTTAGAGAAACTTGTACTGGAGAGCATGCTGACCTACTCACTGTGTTACCGAAACACCGAAAAAGTACAGCAAAGGGGGATGGTCAGGAACTAGTCCCGAGGACTGATGAAACGGGAGCACCAGCTCTTCCTGTCTTCAGCTTTCCATCCACCTTGGGAGTACTGTCCTGCTCGACTGGATTCACCATAATATTTGGAAGGTTTCTACAAGGTACAGTATTGTACAGACCACACTGTTCTTGATGATATTCCTCTCAATGTTTCTCATCTTCACGACATTACATATTTTCTTTCCTGACAATGATGTAATGCTTATCCCAGTTCCTCTGAAGAATTCCTCCAAACATGCTGACTCTGTGAGTTTAGGACCGCTATGGGTGCCTTCTCCATTCCAGCTTGCTATCCTTGCATCTGTTCTTTATGTTTATAACTTTATTTTTCAAGCTCATTAACAACCCCACTGGATAACTTAACTCTGTGAATCTCTCAGCGATATATTAAAATTCCTCTTCCAGAAACTCAGTACTGCATATTCTTAACGCTTTACCAAATAATCCGAATACAACATCTGACTTTGTTCTTAAACTGTGTGATGATAGAAAATGGATGAAATCGTCCTTGTTTGTGGGTTAGCAGCAGACTGAGAAACTTTCTCCCTGTTCTTTCCTCCATATCAATGTATCCAGAAATGGTAATCTCCCATTCACTTCCTCCTCCAACATAAACTGTATGTGAGTGCTGACATTAACATTCTCAGTTTATTCTCGATGTTTGTTTTCTCAGGGACTATTGCCAGGACATCATCCACATACCTATACCATTCACAGTTTCTGCCAAGAAATCTATTCTAGTGGTCTTGCCTCATGGTTTCCGTGATCAGACACGCCATGACTGCACTGTGGGGTGAGTCCATGGCAAGACCCCTATGTTGCATGTACTCCTCCGTTTTGAAAACAAACGCCCGGAACTTAGCACACAACGATACGACCTTCAGGAAATCACATTTTAGGATCTGTAGTTCCACTTCCGAGACTCCTTCCAACGCTCTGCTAACAGCATGTATAGCTCCTTCTGTTCCAGGAGGAGCACATGGAGTACATGCAACATAGGGGTCTAACCTTGGGCTCACCCCTCAATGCAGTCATGGCGTATCTGTACATGGAATCCATGGAGCAAGACCACTACAAGAGCTTTATTGGCAGGAACTGTGAATGGTATCGGTATGTGGATGATGTCCTAGTAATAGTCCCTGAGAAAACAAACATCTAAAAGAATCTGAGATTATTAAATAGTGCCAGTGCTCATTCAATTTACAGTGAAGGAGGAAGTGAACAGGAGAATACCATTTATGGATAAACAGATACGGAGAAAAGAACGGGGAGTAAGGTGCTCAGTATACCGTAAACCCAGAAACAAGGACGATTTCATCCATTTTCTATCGGCACACGGTTTGAGAACACAGTCAGGTGTTGTATTCTAATTTTTTCTTACAGCGTGAAGAATATGCAGCAGTGAGTTTCTGGAAGAGGAATTTCAATATATCATTGACAGATTCACAATGGTTAGTCACTGGGGTTGCTAATTTATTTGAAAAAGAAAGATATAAACATAAAGAACAGATGCAAGGATAGAAAGTTGGAAAGGACGAAGCTCCCATAGCAGTCACAAACTCTGCAGAGTCAACATGTTTGCAGAAATTCTTCAGAGGAACTGGAATAACCATCGCAACATCATCAGGAAATATAATATGTGATGTCGTGAGGATGAGAAACAAGGAAAGGAATAATATCGAGAACAGTGTGGACTGTATAATGCCTTGTGGAAATTGTTCTTCTGTATACTATGGTGAATACTCTCGGGGCCTTAATAAGATGTTGCATGAACATGAGAACGATGTAAGGTGTCACAGAACATCAAAGTCTTTAGTTGTTCACACTGATGAGTATAATCACTTGTCCAACTAGGAGGAGGTACAAATAATAAACAAGGGTTTAAATAAGTGTGTAAAGAGGGCAATGGAAGCAGCTCACACTTGTGTAAACAAGGGTAGCACAACTAACCATAACAGCTTTCTGTGCTGGGAGAGGCCGGGAGCGGAAATAGCAATCATGAGGGGAGGGGAAAGTCAGATCAGGTCATGGGAGGGGGGTGCACAGCCAGCAAGAGGGGGTGATGCTACGGGTACTTAAGCAACTCACGTCGGTCCGATTGTAGCTTTCTCTTTGACAAAAGCCTGTGGTGGAAACGTTAGAGAATAAGCTCCAGCCACTAACCTGTGTTTTTCCTATCCTCCCTATAGAATCCACTTGTCAGTATGGATTATTCATATACATACATACATACATACATACATATTACTGAATACGTTAGTTAAAACAAGCTGAAAGGAAATGAGAGATAGCGTCATTCCATCAGTGACAAGGAATTTCAACTATAGGACAAAATATATAAAAGAGTCATTTGTCAGTAAATCAAAACTCCTTTTATGATGGAGTCTCCTGAACTATCATGGACTCGGTTGATTCAATATCCAGGGTGTCCGCAATTTCCTTCTAGGTTTGCAGAATTTTACTGCGTGTAAAATAAATAAAATGATAGTTTAAATATACATAAATCTATATCTATCTAAATGTGTACCTATCTGTCAATCTATCTACCTATCTCTCTGTTTACATGTAAGATCAGTTTCTTTTGTATTCCTCGTAACTTTCCATCTCTTCCCACCACAATTTGGAATCGATGTATCATGTACGACCTACTCAGGAAATGTTTCCCTTGGGAATCCAAGTCCATGCCCCATGATTCATCGTCGTCAGATACTCATTCAATCCTTCGTCATAACGAGGTCGTCTTCCTAGTCAGGCCCAATCTTTCATGGTGTCCACCCTCACAGTCGCGAAGGTGGAGGTGTCGGAGGCGATGCTGAGGTGATGTGTGGCAGCGGTGGAATTTACGCCTTGGTTTTGGGTGATCGTTGAAAGGCCGGATGCCCATCCTGACACCGACTTTCAACCCTATTCATTTTTCTGAGCTTGGAATTGGCACCGAGTTCGAGCGGTTTGCTCCCCCCTTCTCCAGACAGTCTTGTTAATCCAGTAAGGTTTTGTGGACACCTTGTATATTTCCGAGTTCTTTAATCTATACAGTCACTTACCACACACAGTCTTCTCCCTGCAGCTCCTGTCGAAGATAAGCAATGACTGCAGGCATCTTACTTCTGCTAGTATTTAATGATGTTCTCATCTCTGCTGATGCAACAAAAATTGGACCATCTAAAAATGGCAAGTGAAGAAGAGAATTTGTGTTGTGTTTTTGTTTTTGTTTTTTTGTTTTTGAGAAATCGTAAACATAGGACTTTTCTTTTTTCACGGATTTTGTCCCGCACTGTGTTCTTTTTAATTGAATTTGTCACGTCAATTATTAACATGTTTGTTCGTATTACAGGTGAAGTTCAGATGATTACAGCAACCATGGAAGCACTAAATACTTTACTTGAAGCGGCACCACGAGAAAAGGATTCCCTTATTATCATCAAAGACACCTGCTTTTTCGTAAGTATATAAGAAACCTGTTACAGAGGCTACCTTTAAAACAGGTTTCTGTCCATCCACCGTACACAGGTACATTAACACAGACAAAGACTATGAGCTTGATATTTGGGGAGGGAGGTTCTGTGATTTTCAGCTCCTTTCCTTGGAAAGCTGATTGCAACTGATATATGGTAATTATGAATGCAGAATAATTACGACACAGGTTAAGCATTTTATTTCTGTATAACAAATAATTAACGTTATAACTGCAGAAATTTGTGTTAAACGTAAGGCCGTTGCTCATCGGATTTGCTGATTTGCTGCAAAACTGCGCAGGTTCTTCAGCTAGTTCCTATAAGAATTTGCTGTATGAAAGTTAGGGTTGTATAAAATCTTTATAACCTTGCATTTCTGTACTCCCTAAACCAGGGGTTCTCGACCTTTTTCCCACCAAGTACTCCCCCTGAGTAATCAGACCAGCAACCTATACCCCCATTAATCTGTCACTGCAAATATATATATATATATATATATATATATATATATATATATATATATTAATGAAAGGAAGAAGGAACCAGAGGCTGAGCCCGCAAAACATTCTTTCCAAGAAAAACAAAACAAAAAAACAATACAAAAGAGAGCCAAACTCAAGATCCATTCCTCTCGACATGCCTGGACACACTGCGTTTGAAAGACTGGAGATCACAGGAAGTAGGAAATACAGACAGAAGGAGACAGTTCCAGAGTTGATCTGTTGCATAAACGAAGGACTAGGAGTAACGGTTAACTCTTACATTAGAGAGTGGGACAGAACATGGATGAGAGATTCTTGCGAGACGAGTGCTATGCACCCATCGTAGAGGTGGAGGGATGCAAGCAGACAGTTCAGAGGAGCAGTGACCATTGAAGTAGCGATAGCAGAGATAAAGAGGCAATAGTGTGGCGAAGAGACAGGGGTTGAAGGAGCTAGTAAGAGGAGGAGAGTTGATGAGACGAATATCCTTCGACTCCACCCTATTGAGAAGAGCTGTATGTGGGGAGCCTCCCCACACATGAGAGTTGTACTCTAAACCTGGGTAAAGAAGGCACAGAGTCGGCTTAGCACACCTAATCTCTTAGAAGCAGATTTTACAAGAGATGCAAAATAATCTTTCCAAGACAAGTCCAGTGTGAATGAAACCCCATGTATGCTCAAGGATGATGGAGGATTGAGCTGGATATTATTAAACATTAGTGGGTACTCCTGTGGAAGATTTTGACTGGTTGATAGGTGTAAAAACTGAGGCTTTGAGGCATTAAAAACAAGATTATTTTTGTTCCATCCACCTTGGGAGTACTGCCCTGCTCGGCTGGTGCTACAGTCTACTCTTTTGAAATATATAAAGGCTAATTCAGTAGATAATGGTACTGGATATTATCAATGGTTAAAACTGTTAAGACTTTTTAAAAGTAGTTAAGCATTAACATCATAGTCTGTGTAAAATGATTCTACAGACAGGAGTGACACTGTGATATCCTTATTAAGAAAATAAACATAAGCACTAATTCAGTGCAGAATGGCACTGTACCAGGTATTGTAAGACGAGGAATTATAATTACTTCATTTGGCATGTAAGCATTAACACCAAGTTTTAATTATGGGGACCAGTATTAAACTTCATTGTGAAGTTCGTGCCTGTTTTGTGAAAAGAAGTCTCTAAGTTCGAGATGCAGTAATAGAGAGGCACACTTGAAGGTCATGCTCCTTATTATGCCGTGCTCGGAGATTAGATGTAATGTTGAACTGAGATGAAAATCATTGCTTTCATAGGTAAGTACTAGTAAACATAATCAAAGACCTCACAACAACATCAGCTACAGCAGTGTTAAGCTTACTCAACTTAGAGCGTGAATTTGGTCAGGGGAAGTTTTTCAAATACATCTTTTGCAACAGAGTCGTTCATCAACGTTAAGAATTCTTCTTGCATGTTATCTGGGACAAGGTGCACATTAACAATGAAGGGGCTTCTACTCAATTTTGATTCCAACTCGCTCAGTTCGGGGGAATAAGACTGCAACTTCATCAGCGAGGAGGAAGAAAAATGCGTTTGCACAAGGTGCACTTTTTCTAGTTTTCCAGTGCCACTGCATTTATCAAGTGCCTCACAAAGGTGTTCAAACATGGTAAAATTTTCATATTTGATCTTTCCTTCCAACAGCTCCAGGTTCATATTGAATGTTCTAGTCTTGCCCATCAAATCATTCACTGTGGCAAATTGACCTTGGAGGGATACTTTTGACGAATTTAGACTTAAGAATAGGTCTAACAAGTACGTCAGCTTCTGAAAACACTGGTTATCTGACAAGTTCTTGGTGATCTCATACGATTGTCCTGTTGTTATGTCTGGAGAATATGGAAAGTTCCTCCTTCAGTGACTCTACTCTTGATACCACATCGAACCTCAGTGTGAAAGAGTAACACATCTTTATCTTCTACAAACTCTTGGCACAGTAGGTAGAAGAGCCGTGCATTGAGGGCACTTGACTTTATATGTACCATGTGCACAACATCAGGTACTAATCTTAACTGAAGTGGGAGAGTTTTAGATGCCAAAGAATGTCCATGAAGCATTTTATGAAGATGCTTTGTTTCAGGATTTTCCTCATTCACTCTTCCTCGAAACCCTGATCAATGGCCAATCATTGCTGGTACCCCATCAGTTGTGCACATACATTTTTTTTAAATCGGAGAAAGTCCTGCAGCCTCTAAAAATATAAAAATAACAGAGAGAGACTTCTTTGAAAATGTCTTTACTTCAGGTAGTTGACTCTAACGCATGACAGACCAAGAGATCCTTCTTGAAATTATCATCACTAATGTATCACATAAATACCAAGAGCTGGGCAAAAGCATCGACGTCAGTAGACTCACTGAGCTGAACTGCAACTTTACCTAAAGATGTTCCTTTTATTTCAGCAGTCACTTGTTTTATATCTTCAGATGTATCTAATATTCGTCAACAAACAGTGCCTTTTGAGAGGGTTGATGTTACCTTTGCTATCATCATTTCCAATAACACAGTGACCTGTATATTTGCAGCAAAGGACAATAAGCTACTCTACAATGTTGTGAGGATATTTTTACTTGTGCATATCTCGGTGATACAGTGATTGATGAACATAACCCATATTCACTTTCTTGACTGAACTGTATTGAATGATCAAAACATGCTTACTTCGGTCCCTCTTCCTTTTACTTGATGAAGGCAACATTTTTACATCTCAGATATGGTTGACAACTATTTAAATGCTGCTTGAGAAAACCTGGTTTCACGCACTCCAGTGATAAACTTTGTGGCATATAACACACTACAGAAATTCACACCCGCTTTTGATGATAGTAGTGATACTGAATGTACCCTTCATCATACTAACGTTCCTTCGCTGATGAAGCCATAATGGAATCTGGAATTGTAAAAAAAAAAAAAAATGCTTATGTAACCAAACTCATACATAAAGTCATTGACAATGAGAAACACTTATTGAATAGCTCCCTTCGGCCGTGATTCGCTTACTACAAAAACAAGAATCACTAGAAGTCTCTTCAACATAAATACTGTACCATATTATCATTTTTTTTTTTCAGTTGAGGGGTGGAATTTCATTAAATAATCTGACCAGTTTGTAATAATCTACCACATTTTTTTGTGGATCAGCTGTGGAATGCTGAATCGTGCCAGAAGACTAAAGGCAGAACTGCAGATCTTTAATCATATAGTGCTTGTCCTTTGGCCTTCAGGCGCGATTCATCATTCCACCCCGTGGACGCATTCACTTGATCAATATATATATATATATATATATATATATATATATATATATATATATATATATATATATATATATATATATGCAGAGACTTCACTTCATCATGAAGATATGTATGCAAAATAAACACAGGAGAAATGCAAGGAGCGACAGTGAGTACTTTCGTATATTACATTTTCAGTATCCCCCAGACAAACACGTGATTGTTCCCTGTCATCTCCTGGTAGTGTAGTCACACCTGTGTGGGACACACCTACAGTAGCAATAATCCTCTAGGTCTTAAGTTAAGCAACAGTATTTATCCCCTCCTCCTCCTCCTCCCTCCCCCCACTCCCCTTCCCCCTTTCCCTCCTCCCTCCCCCTTCCCCCTCCCTCCCCCTTCCCTTTCCTCCTCTACTATTCCCCCCTCCTTTGTCATGTGCATCCCTAAGGTCATCCTTTGTTGTGTGCCACTCCCTGCTGCAGGTGACCATGAGTTAAGCCGCAGGTAAAAATTCAGGTCATCCTTTGTTCTGTGTGCCACTTCCTGCTGCGGGTGTGCATAAAATATCTCTACCCTTTACGTTTCTGTCTCACTCTGTCTGAAGATGTAATATACGAAAGTACTCACTATCCCTCCTTTCATTTCTCCCGTGGATATTTTGCATATATATATATATATATATATATATATATATATATATATATATATATATATATATATATATATATATATATATATATATATATATATATATATTCATCAGCATCATCAGGACCTTCTTTCCTACTAAAGGGCAGGGTGAGGAGTAGCAATGTCCAGACAGCCCAGATTTGCCCAGTCCAATGGGCCACGCTTCCATTCGCTCATCATTCAAGCCCCCAGAATCCTGGCTCTATCGTATACACCAAAAACATTCACCACGTTCAGTAGCTTCGCACAAATGTATCCATTTGAGTCAATCTGGACGCTGCCACGTTAAAAAGGGGTGCCAAAATCCCTGATCATGCACTTCTCCTCACAACATTCATACGCAAGTTCGATCTCTTCTCATTTCCCTAGCCTCACTGACTTCCAAACCTCTCTTCCTCACACACTCATCCATCATATCTCTCCACCTTCTCCTTGGCATACCTTGTCTCCTCCCTTCTTCACATTGGCTCAGAGTTACTTTTTTTACCACTCTATTGTTATCCATTCTCTCCACATGACCAAACCATCTCAGTTCACTCTCTTTGATTCTGGTGTCCACCGACTTCCTCACTCCACACATTTCACGAATCACATTATTTCGTAACCTATCTATCCGCTGTACTCCACATACATTCCTCAGCAATCCCATCTCCACTGCTATTACTCCTGACTTTTCATTTTCATGCCACACCATAGTCTCACATCCATATGTAAAAGTTGGCACTAACACTCCCTCATGTAAGCCTCGTGCAATTGCAACACTCAAGCCTCTTTTTCTTATCAAGGCCTTCATTGCAGCATCTACTTTTCTTCCTTATGTCACTCTACTTGCAACTTCTTTTGCACATTTTCCTCTCTTTTCTGTCACTGTACCAAGGTATTTCAACTCTCTCACCAATTCCAGTCTCTCGCCATTCACTGTTACATCACACTGGGAATCACATTCTCTCTCAAGAACCATCTGCTTGCTCTTTTCTTCATTTACTTTCAAGGCACGACGCTCACAGACATCAGCAAAACTCTGCACTGGTCTACCAAGTTCTTGTCCAGTACTTGCAAGCAGTACTGCATCATCATCATACAACAAATTTGAGATATTCCATCCTTCACCACTCATTGCCAACGCCATCCCTCCCTCCATTACTCGTGTTTTTACTTTTCTCATCACCCCATCCATACATACAGTATATTGAACAACCATGAGGGCATCACAAAACCTTGTTGCACGCCCATACCGATCGTGAACAATTTACTTAGCTGCCCATTAACCCTTACACATGTTTCGCTACCATCATAAAAACTCCTGACAACACCTAGCATCTTACCATCCGTACCGTACCTGCGCAAAACTTTCCACAATCCCTGTCTGTCTACTTTGACATACGCTTTTTCCACGTCCATCAATGCCATAAACACCTTATGGTCCTTCTCACAGGCCTTCTCTACTATCTGTCTTACTGCAAATATTTGATCCACAGATCCTCTGCCACTCTTAAAGCCACCGTTTCTTCACTCACTAGGACTTTTGGCATCTCTCTTACTTTCTCTATAATAATTTTTCCTTATACCTTCCCCACCACAGTCAACATACTTATGCCACGATAATTCTTGGACTCACTTTGCTCACCTTTATTTTTGTAAAGGGGGTACATTCACAGCTTTTTTCCACTCTGCAGGCACAGTTTCACTCACCCATGCCTTCTGACATATCTCCAACAAGCACTTCATTCCACTCTCACCACTACACTTAAACATTTCGGCATACACCTCATCAATCCTAGCTACTTCCCCATTTTTCAGCCGTTTCACAGCAGTCTTCACCCGTGTGAGTGTCACACCTCCTGGCATTGCATTCATTCTCTGCACACCTCCAAAACCAATCACGTTCACAGACGCTCTGCTCTTTCTATTCCCATTCATCAGGCTTTCAAAATATTCCATCTGGTCCTTACTTCATCTCCATGGGTTCACAATCTACCACATGCATCCTTCACACCATCAAGTTTCTTTCCTCTTTCACTTCTACATTTCTGCACCGCTATCTAGAAAAACTTCCTATTTTCAGAGTAATTAGCATTCATTTTTCTTCCTAGATCATCATTTAGCTCCTTCTTTTTCCTCTTCACTAGTCTCTTTATATGCTTCTTGCTCTCAATATACTCAGTTCTTAATTCAACTGAACCCCTATCCTGTAACAACTTTAGCCACTTCTTCCTCTTTTCCTCCATCGCTCTCTTAACCTCCTCCTCCCACCATGCCGTACCTTTCTTCTTTGTTGTTACTCTTGCCACACCACACACGACTTTAACATTCCTAACTAAGCAATCCAAGTATGCATTCCACAGGCTGTCCAGATCCATTTCATTCAAGTTCACTGATTCTAACTCCTCCTCTACTTTGGTCCTGTAGTCATCTGCCATTTCCTTGATCCTCAGCTTATCAACTTTCAGTCTTTCTCCCTGACTGCTTCTCTCTCTCCTGATCCACCTCACTCCTCACAGCTTAATCTTGCATACCACAATAATATGATCTGACAGACCTCCACATGGTCCTCTCACGGCTCTTGTATCGGCAACCATTCCCATCATCGACCTCTCTAAGAGTACGTAATCAATCAGGATTCTTTCAACATGATCCCCGTTCTCTCTATACCACGTATATTTATGTGCATCTTTGTGTTTGAAATACGAGTTACAAATGCACAATTTCCTCTCCTGACACATATCCATTAGTCGTTTCTCATTATCATTTTCTCCTGGTACTCCATAACAACACATTATGTCATCTTCAGGACCAATGCCTACTCTTCCACTCATATCCCCCATTATGATCACCTCATCCCAAAACCTGTCTTTCTCTCTCTCACTCCTGTCCTCACATGATGCATATGTTACAATTACGGCCACTTTCACCTTCTCAAACTTGAACTTGACATATATACACCTTGAGCTGACACATTTGCTGTCTCTCATTCCACTCTGCCACACCTCATTCATCAACAAAGCAACTTCCTCCTCGCATCTTCCTCGCCCATTCATTCCCGATCGTACACATTTCACACCCTCCCACTCCTCTCTTCGCACCCTTTCATCTTCGTTTCACTCAATGCCATCACGGCATATCTCGCATTCTTGAACACATTCATCACTTCCCCAATCTTGCTCTTCTCATTCACACCTCTCACATTCCACATGGCCACGCAAGTCTGCCCATTTGGTTGGGACCATGGACAGGTATTGGACCCTCCGAGGCTCTCTGAAACGACTGCCATGATCAAGTGATTTTGCATAGGGGAATCTGGGGGACACTTAACCCTGCCAGAACCCACAGTTATGTGGTTACCACCCAGCATAGTAAATGGCTTCCTGGGCACAGGAAACTATTTGGCTTGTCACTCACTATAGACGTCATATGGCATCACTCTATATTAAGTGAGTGGATAATGGGCGGCCTCATCCGCCACTGATGGTTGCCCTCATCCACCATATATCTATCAATCTGTCTGTCTGTCTGTCTGTCTCTCTCTCTCTCTCTCTCTCTCTTATATATATATATATATATATATATATATATATATATATATATATATATCTATCTATATATATATATATATATCTATATATATATATATATATATATATATATATATATATATATATATATATATATATATATCATCATCATCATCAGCCGTTTGAGTATCCACTGCAGGATCGGCCTATCCCGATGGAAGTCGGGATGATACAGCCAATGTATCTCTACGAAGTGGCTTAGGCTGTCCGGTAGAGATTGTACGTAGGGTTAGAAGTACCTGTAAGTGTACTTGTAGTGTTGTAGTGGCTTTGGATGTGTGTGTAGTCTGTGAACCAAGTGCAGCCGGCCTGCGCAAGCCGACTGGGTGAAAGCATACTTTATAGTAAGCAACACTGGTTCAACCACAGCACCCCTTGTGTCCGCCAAAGTAGTATGTGGCTGGGTGAACATTCCCAAAGTTTATTGCCCTGGTGGGGCGTGAACCCTGGCTCACCCGTGTACGAAAACGCACACTCTACCACTGTACCACAGAGGCTCTCTCTCTCTCTCTCTCTCTCTCTCTCTCTCTCTCTCTCTCTCTCTCTCTATATATATATATATATATATATATATATATATATATATATATATATATATATATATATATAAAATATAAAACCTCCTTTCCTACTCTAGGACAGGGTGAGTAGAAGCCTACCAAGGTCCAGAGAGCCCAAAGTTGCCCAGTCCATTGGGCCACGCTTCCATTCAGTCACCATTCAAGTCCCCGGGATCCTGGCTCTGTCTGATAAGCCAAAAACATTCATCACATTCTGTAGATTCACATGAAATTATCCCACAGAGTGAATCCGGACGCTGTCACATTAAAAAGGGGTGCAGAATCCCTGAGCATGCACTTGTTCTCACAATATTCATCAAGTCACTTCGACATCTTCACCAACTTCCAAACCTCTCCTCCTCACACACACATCCACCATATCTCTCCACCTTCTCCTTGGCCTAGCATGCTTGCTCCCTCCTTCAAATTTGCTCAGATATTCCCTTTTCACCACTCTGTTGTTATCCATTCTCTCCACGTGACTATACCATCTCAGTACACTCTCTCCAATTCCTTTTTTTTTTTTTTTTTTAATGCAAGGAAGAAACAACCAATGGCCAGGAGACCGCAAACCATTCCCTCCGAGGTAAAAAATCAATACAAAAGAGAGCCAAATTCAAGATCCGGTCATTTCAAGATCCCTGGACATGCTGTGTCTGAAAGACTGGAGATCATAGGAAGTAGGAAATATTGACAGAGGAAGGCAGTGGCTGAATCGGTAGACAGGCGGCTTGCAGTCCTAATGGATCCAGGATCGAATCCTGGCTGGGGCAGGGAACTATTTAGGGATTTGAATTTCCTAAAAAGCAGACTTTCCTGATCTAGCTGGTGACCCGCCGACATGTCATAAAAACACCCCTGCTAATACCAATACACCAGTCCTGTATGAGACAGCCCTAACATATAATCAGTATAGATGGAGGGTGTTAGCGCTGAAGTGGTGACATGTGGAGGTGTAGGAGGACTACTGGGCCTTGGAATAGGTCACTGCCCCCAAGAAATAGGCCCTGAATCCTTTCCCAGAGTCGGACATGTAAAAAAAAAAAAATCTAAAGTTGACCTGTTACATAAATGAAGGACTGAGAGTAACGGTTAACTCTTGCATTAGAGAGCTGCACAGAAAAGGGATGAGAGTTTGTTGCTAGACGGGTGCTAGGCACCTGTCATAGAGGTGGAGTGATACAAGCAGATGGTTCAGAGGAGCAGTGACCATTTAAGAAGCATTAGAAAAGAGATAAAGATGCAACAGTGCAGGGACGAAACAGAGTTTGAAGGGAGCAGGTAAGAGGAGGAGAGTTAATGAGATGAAAAGCCTTTGACTTTACCCTATTGAGAAGAGCTGTATGTGGGGAGCCTCCCCACACATCAGAGTTGTAGTCTATACAGGGGCGAATAAAACCCATGTATAAAGGCAACAATGGGCAAGGGTAAAGGAGGTATGGAGTCGGCTTAGCACACCTAATCTCTTGGAAGCAGATTTTACAAGAGATGTAATATGATCTTACCAAAATAATTCCCCAGCGAATGAAACCCCGAGCATGTTCAAGGATGATGCAGGATTGAGCTAGATATTACTAAACATTAGTGGGTACTCCTGTGGAAGATTTTGTAGGGTTAATAAGTGTAAAACTGAGTCTTTGATGCATTAAAAACAAGATTATTTTTACCCAAGTCAGAGATACAAGCCAAGTCAGACATTAGGTGTACCACAGCCTCATCCCTTGTTTGTGGAAGTAATTGTTGAGATGGACGTTGCAGGAACCGAATGGAAATGTGAATAGTGGAATCAGCAGCGTATGAGTGGATAGGGTTAGATGTACAGGTTAGATGATTGATGAATAAAAGGAAGAGAGTTGGTGATGCGACAGAGCCCTGAGCAGCACCATTGTTAATAGATCTTGGAGAAGAATGATGGCCGTCTACAACAGCGGCTATAGAACGACCAGAAAGGAAGCCAGAGATGAAGGCACAGATAGAAGCATAGAAATTGAAAGAGGGCAGTTTGGAAATTAAAGGTTTATGCCAGACTCGATCGAAAGCCTTTGAGATGTCAAATGCAATAGCAAAGCTTTTGCCAAAGTCCCGAAAGGAGGATGACCAAGAGTCTAAAAGATAGGTGAGAAGATCGACAGCGGAGTGTCCCTGACGGAACCCATACTGACGATCACAAAAAAGGTTGTGATAGGAAAAATGCTTTAAAATTGTTTTCTTAAGAATTAACTCGAAAACTTTTGAAGCACAGGATGTTAAAGCAATTGGACGATAGTTAGAGGGTTGGGAATGGTCGTCCTTCCTTGGGACTGTCTGAATGAGAGCATCCATCCAGCAAGAAGGAAAGGTACAAGCTGATAGACAAAGGCAAGAGTTTATGTAGGCTGGGTGTCAGCACAGAAGCAAATTTCTTGAGGATAACAGAGGGACTCCATCAGGCCCATATGCCTTGTTAATATTGAGGCCAGTGATGGCAGAAAATACATCAGCTGAAGACATTTTAATGTCAGCCATGAGGAAGTCAGAGGGGGGAAATGATGGAGGAACAGCACCAGAATCGTCTAAGGTGGAATTGGAGGAGAAAGTCTGAGCGAAGAGATCTCCTTTATCAGTAGAAGAAATAGCTACAGTATTATCAGAGTAGAAAAGAGGAAGGAAGGATGATGAAATAAAGTTGTTAGAAAGGTTTTTGACAAGGTGCCAGAGTGAGTGGGTAGAATCTGAGTTGGAGAGTTGAGAGCATTTAGTATGGATGAAATTATTTTTAGCATAGCGAAGAACAGACTTAGCACTAGTCGGGCAGAAACATAAAAAAAAGATGTGACTCAGGGGTGGGTTGGCTCCGGTACCTTTTATAGGCCCTTTCCTTGTTGTGGACAGCATTAGAACAAGCATGATTAAACTAAGGCTTTCTTGCATTAGTCAGAGGATATGAGAAAATGTATGTTTCCATGCCCGAGAGAATAAACTTCATAATGTGCTAGGCACACTCGAATGGCTCCCGATCGTGGAAACAATAATCATTTCAGGGATAACCAAAGAAGTACTGCTTGAGGGCCTCCCAGTCCGCAGCTCCAAAGTGCCACAATCATCGTTTCTCTGGAGGGTCCACAGGCCGTACTGGAGTGATAGGACAGATTAAGGTAATAAGGTTGTGATTGGAGGAGCCCAACGGAGAGGAATGATTAACAGTGTAAGCAGAATGATTAGTTGTAAGGAGGAGGTCAGGTATGTTGGAGTGTCATAAAAAGACTTTGTAGTTACTTGTAGAGAAGTTATATATATTAGACTTGTGGACGAGCGGTTGTTATACTTGAGTAGATTGTTAGTAGATAATCTTGGTTCCCATTTGTCATGCAATGACAGGAGAGGTAAAGAATAGTATGGGACTATTTTTATTTGTCTTGGAAATATTAACAAGTCTCTCACACAGAGCGAAGTATAAAGTAGAGTCACTCTAGCTATCTCCCTGTCTCGCTTTCTCTCTCTCTCTCTCCCAAGTTGCTAAGCCCTTCTCCCTACTACCTGGCTGTTCTATGGCCTGTCTCCTTCTGAGCTCTCTTTCCTAAATTCTGGTGAAACAGGAGTCGTATCACGTGTGTTCCCTGTGGTTGGAAAGTTCTAGAGGCCTGTGTGTGAGTATGTGTGTATGTGTGTGTATGGTCAACAAGGCTTTGTTCACCTGGTGTATTGCTGACAACTAACTGCATCATCTCCTGACTGGCTACTTCCTAGTCTGTCGTCAGCTTTTCCTCAGTGTAACTTGCAAGATCATTTCCCATTCCCAGGCTCGCATAGAGCTGTCCATCTGTCTATTTATCTATCTATTTGTCTATTATGATTTGTAATTATAATATGGACTCATAACAGGAGCTCTCTCTAAGGAGGTCAGGGATACAGGTAGGGTGCTGTACAAGCTCCTCTAGGTCATTAACCTGTACACCGCTGGGTTGTTTTTGTGCTCCTTGTGTGTCCCGCGAGGATATTCGCGCTCCGACTGACTTTATAAAACCATTTGCCAAAAATCAGTTATTAGTCCTAGAATATTAAAATTATATATGCATATGGCACATACCTTCAGCTTTACCCTAGGATGTTTGCTGGGCCTTCATCATCTACCGTAGGACTTGTGGAGACTTCTGAAGTTGGGTAACGAAGTCTCCACTTTACACTTCCCGATACCCCGTAATATGGTTACCACTGCCAGATATTATAACTACAAACACTATTCTATGGATTTCAAGTAGTTTGAAATCCATATTCCCCCCAAAAAAAACTGTGAAAGCAATGTAAATTACGAGCACATATGAGCTTTCCTCCCATGCTGGTCCCCCGATGGTATTCTGAGGCGGAGCTGTCATTTATTATTTATGAACACACTCACATTTTATATTCCTAGTACTTTATTACACTTATTTATATATACAATATTTATCTATAAGTTTCTTTCAGTACTAGTAGTTTATTTTCACTCCAGGCATTCACTTTCTCGTCCTGTATACTAGCGTAGAAAGCGAATCTGTCACTTTCACTTTCATAACCTCCAGTATTCATACATGCTAGAGTGAAACTTTCACTTTCATTACTCCTAGTATATATAATCGTATTCTTATATTACTACTCATTTACATTTCTATTTACATTCTCTATTTTATTTTACATTTCTATTTTATTTACACTATGTTATACACTGTCACTTGCAGTAACTTATATAACTATTTTCCACTGTTCAGTTATATTTACATTCATTGCTTTCATTTGCTGTTTACACATTATTTACACATTATTTACATTTCCACTTGCACTGTTTTAAGTCACCAGAAAGATCGTAGTCACTGTCCATCATTTTCATTGATAAATTAGCCAGTTCACGTTCCACAGCAGTCACTTAGACCTTTACCCCTTTCCACACGAGGTTTAGTAGGGGTAGAGGCCACAGGGCCCTTTGCATGGGGATAAAAAGCGGCGGAATTGGACAGGCGCGAATCTGACGTGGTTTCACCGTGAAAGACGACAGTAAACTGAATCCTGCGTCCTAGGGGCAGTGAAAGGCTGCCAATGTCAGTGTGGTGACGGCTGCATATATATATATGCTATGAAATGAGTGGCAGGAAATCTAGACAATACATAATAAATTAGGTAGTTCCAGGTGAATGTAAATATCACTTAGGCTTCTCCCTTCCTTTCTTATATATATATTTTATTATGAGAACAGGTCATACAGCAAATTTCAAGAGGAAATAAACAGGGAAAATTAGCGAGCAAGTGCACGTGAGGTGTTGCCAGGTGATAATTAGCCCATTCCAGATGTACGGCAGTATCAATTACCTTTTCTCTTTCTTTTATATATTATTTTCCATAAGAATAGGGCAAAGGGCACATTTCAATGGATAAAATGAGTGGAAAATCCGTCCAGTATTTGTGTAATGCAGCGCAGCTGGTTAGGTGGGAGGAGAGGGTAATGGAGGGGAGGTAAGGAGGGTGGAGTCAAGAACAGGAGAAAAATGGCTAAATTGTCAATAGTGGATGGGAGTACACTTGACATTAGCAGAACTGAGTATAGCTGGACACTGGTAGTACTGATAGATGATACAAGCCACCATTTGAAAGCCCGGGCGAATTCAAAATAACACAGAATCACAAAAGTGACGCCCCTCGGTATGATCCCTTGCTCCCGAGTGTCACGAAAGTGATGCCCTGAGGTTAGCCTCTTAACTGCGGGGCATCACTTCTGTGACACTTGGGAGCAAGGGATCATACCGCGAGGTGTTACTTTTGTGATTCTGTGTTATTTTGAATTTGCCCGGGCTTTCAAGTGGTGGCTTGTATCATCTATCAGTACTGCCAATGTCCAACACTTGTCAGCACTCCTAATCTCATCTGTACTCCCATCCATTGTTGACAATTTAGCCATTTCTCCCCGTTCTTGATTCCCCTCCCTACCTCCCCTCCATTAATCTCTCCTCTCGCCTGCCTGGCTGTGCTACAGTAAGTAAATCTTCCCAGGAATTTTCCACTGATTTCATCCATTGAAATAAGCCCTATGCCCTATTCTTATACCTAATAATATATACAAAAAAGAAATAAGGTAAGTGATAGTGTCATACACCTGGAATTGGCTAATTATCACCTGACAACACCTCACGTCCACTCGTTCGCTAATTTTTGTTGTTTATTTCCCCTTGAAAAATGCTGTATAATCTATTCTCGTAATAAAAATATATATAAGAAAGGAAGGGAGAAGCCTAAGTGATATTTACATTCACCTTGAACTACCTATTTTATTATGTATTGTCTAGATTTCCTGCCAATCATTTCATAGTGTATTTATTAGCAGCTGTCACCATGCTGACATTAGCAGCATTGCACTCCCCCTAGGCCACCAGTCCACCACACTGTATTCAGTTTACTGTCATCTTTCAAGGTGAAACCACGTTGGATTCGCGCCTGTCCAATTCTGCCGCTTTTTAGCCCCATGCAAAGGGTCCTGTGATCTTTACCCCCTACTAAACCTCGTGTGGAAAGGGGTAAAGGGCTAAGTGACTGTTGTGGAACATGAACTGGCTAATTTATCAATGAAAAGATGGACAATGGCTACAATCTTCCTAGTGAGTAAAACAGTGGAAGTGGAAATGTAAATAATGTGTAAACAATGTGTAAACAGCAAGTGAAAGCAATGAAAATAAATATAAGTGAACAGTGGAAAATAGTTTTATAAGTTACTGCAAGTGACAGTGCATAACACAGTGTAAATAAAATAGAAATGTAAATAATGTAAATAAAATAGAGAATGTAAACAAAAATGGAGTTGAGAGGTATATGAGGGAGGGGTGGGTGGGTTGGGGGGAGGGTAGTCAATTGGTGGGTGGCAGAGCGACTTGGAGGCGTTTTGTCTCTGGCCACCCTTTGTGGGATTAGGGCGACGGGCTATAGATAGATAGACAGAAATAGAAATGTAAATGAGTAGTAATATAAGAATACAAGTATATATACTAGGAGTAATGAAAGTGAAAGTTTCACTCTAGCATGTATGCATACTATGAGTTATGAAAGTGGAAGTGAAAGTGACAGATTCAGTCTCAACGCTAGTATACAGGACGAGAAAGTGATTGCTACATATTTTACTGAAAGAGAAATTGAATGCCTACAGTGACAATAAACTACTGTTACTGAAGGAAACTTATGGATAAAGACTGCAGATATATGTAAGTGTTATATAGTAATAGAAATATAAAGTGTGAATGCTTTTATGAATAATAAATGACAGAACACCAGCAGCGAATGAGCATAAGTGGGAAGGTTATATACGCTCATAATTTTCATTGCTTTCAGTTTTTTTTTTTTTTTGAGTATGGATTCCAAACTATTTGAGAATGATAGAATAGTGTTTCTAATGATATTATCAGGCTGTGGTAATCATATTACGGGTTGTCGGGAAGTGTAAAGTGGAGACTTCGTTACCCAACTTCAGAGGTCTCCACAAGTCCTATGGTACTCGACGAAGGCTCAACAAACATCCCAGGAGAAAGCTGTAGGTATGTGCCATAAGTATATATAATTTTAATATTCTAGGACTAATAACTGATTTTTGGCAAATATTTTTAGAGAGTCTGTTGGAGAGCAAATATGCCCGCGAGACAAGCAAGTCAAGCAAAAACAACCCCGCGGTTTAGGGGTTAAGGGGTTAAAGATAAAGGGTTTGCTATCAATTGCCTAAGAGAGCTGAGTCTCAGTTATGAAGAGAAGGTGAGGTTTAGTGGAGGTTAAGTGGTGCTCAACAGAGCGAAAGTTAGAGGAAAGGCCGCGAATGTTGCAGAAATGAAGAAGTGAGTCAGACGGTGGTTCTAGGCATCTCGTTGAGTCGTCACGGGGAGAGGGAAGGATGGTGGGGGTATCTATGGCCCCCCCCCCTCAGGACTCCGAGGCTACGTTATTAAATGCCATATTTTTTTCTAAAAATTTGAAACAAGGTGTAGTATGTAGTATGCATGTACTTTAGTGTTGACATTTAACCTGCCCCGTCCCGACCACTTTTTGACCACTCGTACCCCCCAATCCCGACCATTTTTCGACCCTTCTTTTTTTTTTTTTTTTTTGCTAAAACTTTCGCTTTTGGTCAGAAACAATGGTCAGTAGGTTGTGTCAAGATATGAAAATAGGATAAATGAGAGACGGCCCTATGGTTTGAAGTTGTATTTGGATGTCCTAAACCAGAAACAAAAGCAAAATAAAGATTTCATCTTCATTTACCTACCCTCTTTTTCGACTGAAAATTTGCATTTTTCGACCACTTTCTCTGAGTTTGACCATTTCTGCTAACTAAATTTATGCTTTTAAAAGTCCTTTTTATCGTATCCAAAACGTAAAAAAATGTATTTGAAAGCCACAGACCAAGCTATGTTACAAAATATCCATACTGCATTACACCAGCTTAGCCATTGATCACCAGATTAGCCACTGATTGCCATTTCATGACAAAGAAACTGAGAACAGCTATTTACGCAACCATATGCAGAAGCATAACAACTGTTGGATCACTTCATAGAACACTGTGTGTTGCATTCGGATATTGGAACAGTCTTCAGATGTGGTCACAAGAAATCACAAATCTGCCACGAATCTAGTCACAAGAAATCTGACTGCACTTCAGAGTCACTGCAGAGGTTTAATTGGATTCCATGTAGCTATATACAATCTACTTGGTAGTGATCTTCGTGATGCCGATGAGGGCCTGCTTGCTGTTGATCCTGGGTACCAGCTCGATGTGCTGCGCCCTCCCTCGGATGAACCCATCTCTCCGCTCAGCACCACAGACAGCACTGGCTGCAGCTGTCACCTCCTTCACAGCTCTCTCTATCACCTGTGTGTGGCAGGGATAGTACTTCACTACCATGGGCTTCTCCATGTACTCCAGTAAATCAGACTTGGTCAGGTTGCAGGTGACGATCGGCTCTGTGGCGCCTTCCCAGTCGATCAGGTTCTGGAGGTTGGTTGCCTGGACGTTGAGGCAGGGAAGCGTCTGCAGCCTGACCGAGCTATCCCCCATCTCCTGCTCACCCCTGATGGAGATGATCTTGAGGACAGCGAACCTCCTCTCCTCCTCCTCCTCGCTGCAGAGCATTGTCATCAGGATCGCCTCGGAGTGAGCGAACCATGCAGAGGACCGGACGGTCGTCATGAGAGTCAACTGCACCTCTTTGGGTTGGGTGCGGAGGCAGGACAGCTCGAACAGGACGTTCCTCGGACCGTCCACCCAGCTGTGGTTGATCTTTACGTGGAACCAGCAAGGAAAGTAGACATTCGCTATGAATGACACGATCTCCCTCAGCCTGGCGAGGAGTTTGCCCTGCAGCCCATGCTTACGGCACCACCAGTCACAGAACAGGTTAGCTGTGGTGAGCCATCGGCTATGTCCTGTCTTGCCAACTGTCAGAGCTGCGAGATCCTTATCCATCTCACCACATCTGACAGCCTTGTTGATCCGGTAGGCATATAGTGTTGATCAGTGGAGAGATCTTTAACTACATCTTCTGGAAGATCGGGAAGACTTGTCTCTCCTGGGATGGCAGGGAAGGTGAGAGTCTTCTCAAGAGAGCCGACAGTCGGTAGCAGCTTTCCCAGCTCTCCCTCCCACCCGTCCTTGCTGCTGGTCTTCCCATCTCTCTTGCTGATGAGCTTCCTCAGCTTCAGCTCGTTGGTGTGGAGCTGACACACGATCCAGAACAATCTTCTCTCTAAGTATTCTTCCAAGAAGTGGAACATCCCGCCCTTGTATCCGGTGTTACTGTTGGTGCTATCTCCAGCGATGAACTCCAGGGTGTCAGAGACTCCATACTTGATGCACCACTCAAAGACCTGGAGAGCTAGAGCCTGGGATGATGACATGGTGGAGTTGTCAGGGACCTTTTCTTTAATGAAGTGGTCGAGGAAGCGGCCATCTCCATCCGTCATGGTGTAGATGTCTTTCTTCTGGATGGAGGTGTAGAACTTGTTGGTGTCCTCATTGAAATCACGAACCGTGATGTCGGTGATTCTCGAATCCATCATGATGGCCTTGACTTCCTCTTCTAATATCTCCTTCTTCTCCTTAGCCATCACCTTTCTCATCACGTCTTCCCTAGCTCTGTGAATCTTCTTGGGATCAATAGCGAGGTACTCACTTCCAACTGGCAGAACCTCAGCAGCTATCAGGTCCTGGATAAACCCGGAGGTGATGGCAGCAGCTTGTCTGTTGGATGCCTCAGTCCATATGGTGGCTAGAGCAGTGTTCGGAATCTTCATCGTGTTTCTCTTCTTCACAGTTTCCTCAGCTGTACCCTCAGCTATTGCTCCAGTGTTCTGTTCTCGTAGCGAGAGCTCGGTCTTGGCATCCCTCCTGTTATCTAACTCCTCCTGCCGTGCCTTCTTCTTGTTTGCTGTAGCCTTCTTGGTCATGTCCTCCTTTTCTTTTCTTTCAGCAGCTTTCTGTTGTCTCTTGCTCTCCGTGACGTCAATGCCCGCCATCATCATGGAGGCCTTCTGTTCAAGAGGACGTTTAATCCTCATGGACATCATGAAAGCCAACTCCAGCTTCGGAATCCTCTTCTCTCTCTTACAGTTACAGTCTATCAGATGTGCCCCCTCCTGACAACCCTCACACCCTGACTCAGAGCAGGGGAGGATCTTGTGACTGCATGAAGCAATGTTGAAGAGGAGGTCAAGTTTCTCCTGGAAGACCTTCCTATCCTCCTCTTTCTTCATCCCTCCTCTTTTCCATGCAAAGTTTTCCAGAGCAGTCCAGGCCACCTGGATCTTCCTCTCTATGGACTTGTCTGTGATGATGACTGGAGGTCTGAACTGAGAATTTGCCCTCTGCCAATAATTCACCACCTCTACCCTGACATCTTTGACCAGCTGGCTAATGCTGTAGTTCCTCCTGTCCACGTCCTCCTCCAGTAATTTCTTCTCCTGTATGTAGATGCCATGCTTCAGGACACCCCGGAGAGTAGGCAGCTCGGTATGGCTTATGGATTCTCCTGAACCTGTCACACCGGCCAAGCTTGTGCAAGACTCATACCTGGTCTTGGGACTCATCCTCACTCAAGATTACACTCTGAAAAGAAACAATACACATTTAAAACATAAATTCAAACTACAAAAGGTCTACTAACTACAAATTTAAAACCAGTCATTTTGTGCCAAAAGGGTCAAAGTCCACCAAAAATGCCCCCTAGAACGTTAATTTTCAATTGAAAAAGGGGGTAGGTAAATGAAAGCCAAATCCTTATTTTGCTTTTGTCTCTGGTTTAGGACATCCAAATACAACTTGAAATCATAGGGCCGTCTCTCATTTATCATATTTTCATATCTTGACACAACCTAATGGTCAGTGGCAAAGAAATTGGTCCCCGGGGTCCATAATTACCCTAACCAGGTATGCCTTGGTCCCACCTGGCCCCGTGTTCTCCGTAGGCGGTCTGAGCCTCTAACGTTTTCTATGGTATTATAAGTCTGGGAAACCAATGAAAGTAAGTAGATATGTATTTATTACAAACATAAAAACATGTGATAAGAGAGTATATTGGATTTTATACAAAAATAGAGCAGAAATAAGCGTTGTACCATAGTGCGAAACGAGCAAAATCGGGCAACTTGGTCACGATGAATCGCTAACATTCTAAAATCATGATACATATCATTTTTTTTACTTACATAATACTTCTACAATAACATTATACCATTTTACATTTTATTGAACTGTTTTTACGTATTCACAGGCCTTTTGATAACATTTAGCGTAATGTTAGCACTTATTTACGTAGTGAGTGAACTCGCTGTTACTGTTGTTTCAACTCGTATTGTGTTTTTTATACTTACATAATACTTTTGTAATATTATTATACACTTTTCAACTTTATAGAACTGTTTTGAGATAATTTCAGGCCTTACGTAAATATATAGCGTAATAATAGCGCATAATAAAACACACGGTGAAGTCACTATGACAACTATTTCAACTTACAACCTATTTTTGTACTTATATAATAATTCTCCACTAACATTGCACATGTTTTCACTTGATATAATTGATATCACATAATTTCAGAACTTACGATGGAACTGAGCGTCATATTAGCGCGTACTTACACAGGGAGTGTTATCGCGATATCATTTGTTTCATCTTACACTAGTATTCAACTTATAAAATACCTTACTACTAACATTACAACAAATTCCACTTTATATAATTCCTATCACATACTTACTGACCAGAATGTGGGTGTACTCGTGACATCAATTATTACAACTTACACTATTGTTCAACTTATACGTTTTATTCATGCTAACATTACACCCGTTTCCACTTTATTTCCTTGCTATCACATATTTACTGACCAGATTTACACAGTGGGTGTAGTTTTGATATCAATTCTTTCAACTTACACTAATTCTCAACTTATACATTACTTTTCTGAAAAAATAACACCCGTTTCAACTTTATATTTGACTTAGCACCTACTGACTGGCCTTACCATTATAATGAGCGTCATTTCGCCTTCCCACACAGTTTCAGTAGTGTAGGAAATTATGATACTCCTTGAAACAAGGCTGAAGGCACAATGCAACATTGCACTCGACACACTCGTACCTTGTGTCTTTTCTCTGAGTGGATGGTCTGACTGTCGAGTGCTTACATACATGGCAGCGACGCTGGGGTTTACGACGGTTTGGGTCGGAAGGGATTGCGCTGGGATAGTGGCGTCCTGCAAGACGTAGGGGAGTCTGAGCAGCCATGGGGGTGCGGGTGCGGTGTGTGGGTCTGTCCTGGGCATGCTTGGCGATTATTTCACGTGCCAGCTCCCTCACAAACCCCTCAAAGGTCTTGGATACTCCGGTGGTCATTGCGTGCAGGTAGTGGGCGTTCAGGACCGTGATGTCGAGCAAGTGGAAAAAGAGTTTCTTGTACCACTTCACCGTGGTCCTGGCACAGTCAACACTTGAAATCATCGAGTCTGACTGATCAACTTGCCTCATGTTCAGATTATAGTCCAGTACAGACTCGGGTTTCCATACGTTGCGCCTCCTCTCGCTACGGTGATCCACGGAGTCTGTGCGGTGCATCAGGGGGCTGTGAACAGTTGATAGGAGGCAAACTTCCCTGTTGTGGTTCCACAGGGTGGCAAGGATGTTCTTGGCCTGGAAAAAAACCACCTCGTTCTTGTCAAGTTTCCTCCCTATCTTGACCATATGGCGACGGTTTCTCTTGACTGTACCACAGACTCCGGTGTCATGTTGGTGGAGGAACCTAGCGACAAGAGGGCTAGTGTACCAGTTGTCCAGGTACAACACATGACCACGATGAAGGTACTCTTCTATCATTGTCTTCACCACGGCCCCAGAGAGTCCTATACTCCGATCTTCTGTTATATCTGTCTGTGTGCCCGTGTACAAGACTATGTCTTGCACATAGCCAGTCTTACAGTCACACATAACAATGATCTTGAACCCGAAACGGTGTCTCTTGCTGGGTATGTACTGCCTAAAGGAAATATTGCCTCTCCACAACACAAGACTCGTCTATGACGAGGTCTCTGTAGGGATAAAATGAGGAGCGGAACATTTCCCGTAAATGATCAAATACCAGCCTAATTCTCCTCATTTTATCGGTGTTATTTGCATTGGCTGGATCTTCTGCATCAAAAAAGTGGAGGCGGCCGAGAATATACTGAAATCGGTTACGACTCATCACCTTTCCAAAGAAAGGTGTGAGGATGATCGGGTCAGTTGTCCAGTAGGCAGGAATTTGGTTTTTCCTTACCACACCCATCAAGAGAACCAGGGCCAAAAATAGGAACATCTCTGAAATTGTAACGGGATAGTCATACTGTTGGGAATGCCTGCTCGTGGTTCCCAAACGTTCACTTTCACGGCACTGTGATTGTGAAAAGATATTAGTTTGTTCAACTATGCGCCCCACAAACGCCTCACCAAAGAACAAGTGGAAAAAATCCACCCTAGATGAACCTGCATTCACACCTGGAGCTGTGCAACCAGACCGCCACTCCTCAGTGAAAGGGTGAATGATGGGAGTAAAATTTCTCCCATCTTCCCAGTTCCACGTGACACCACCGTCTCCAGCCACGTCCCCATCGTCCCCTTCATCAGGGTGGGGAGGTGAGGGTGGTGGGGGAGGTTGGGGAGGTGGAGAGCGGCGCCTCTCATCACTCGCACTTCTCTTCCCTCTCCCTTTTCCTTTATCCTTTCCCTTCCCTTTCTTTCCTTTTCCCAGATCCTGGGGCTGTGGGGAGGAAGTTTGGGAATATTCTGGGGCGAAAGAAGTGCTGGGGAGTGACTCCACCTCCTCTCCCCGAGGCCTACATGCACCACATGCTCGTGCTGCCTCCCTCACACCACTTGCCCCTTCACCCCGCACTACCCCCACACCACTCTCACTTTCACCCCACGCTGCCGCCACAACACTTTCCCTTTCCCCCAGCAATCCCACCACACCACTTGCCACTTCCCCAGACAAAGGACTTTCACCATACCTTATATGTCGTCTCGCCCCACCTGATCCTCGTGGTGGTATTTTTTCTTTTCCCAACCACAGCAATATCACGTCCTAAGCCACCGTCATCCTCATCGTCCTCATCCTCGTCCTCATCAGATTCGGGATGGAGAGATTGCCGTGCACGTGGCTGGGGAGCAGGCTGGCCTTCCCTTGCCTTACGGTATGTCACATACCGCGTTTTTCGGGGCGAAGGGACCTCCTCATCACTGCTACTTATTTCTTCCTCTGGCTGGACGTAATCGCGATCTACCACATCATTGTCGAGTGGAGAATCACTATCTCCAGTGAAGGCTTCCAGGGCGGATGCAATTTCCTCGTCTGAGAGACCTTTCCACGCCATGTCTGACCTGGGTCACTGCTAGCAGGTGAGTGACCGAGACAAGGGCGAGCGCGGGTCACACGGGGTCTAGGACGCTGCCCGCCTGGTGGCAGGTAGGGGAGGCTTGGGTAGGTGGACGAATCGAAAATCTCGCGCGAATTTTGAAAATTGTGGAAATTATGAACCTTGCAATTGCAAGACGTTGAAGTACATCGACGGGATTAGCTGTGACATAACGTGAGGACGTGGAAGTACGTCGACGGGACGCCGCCGGTTAAAGAAACTTGTATTGGATAGCATGCTGGCTTACTCTCTGTTACTGAAACACTGAAAAACTTCAGCAAAGGGCGATGGTCAGGAACTAGTCGAGAGGGCTGATGAAACTGGAGCTCCAGCTCTCCCTGTTATCAACTTTCCATCCACCTATGAAGTACCATCCTGCTCAACTGGTGCTACAGTCTACTCCTTGTCCTTGTGTCCACAGACTTCCTCACTCTACATCTTTCACGAATCATATTATTTCGTATCCTATCCACACTCTCCACTCCACATACATTCCTCAGCAGTCCCATCTCCACTGCTCTCATTATTGACTTTTCATTTTCATGCCACATCATAGTCTCCCATGCACATAATAAAGTTGACACTAACACTCCTTCCTGTAAGCCTCGTTCAGCTGCAACACTCAAGCATCTTTTTCTTATCAAGGCCCTCATTGCATTAGCTACTTTCCTTCCTTGTGTCACTCTACTTTCCACCTCTTTTGCACATTTTCTGTCTTTTCTATCACTTTACTCATGTATTTGAACTCTCTCACCAATTCCAGTTTCTTTCCAATCACTGTAACATCACACTGGGAGTCACCTTTTCTCTCAATAACCATCACTGTACTTTTTCTATATTTACTTTCAAGGCACGAGGGTTACAGACATCAGCAAAACTCTGCGCTAGTCTACCAAATTCTTGTCCGGTATTTGCAAGTGTTACTGCATCATCAGCATACAAAAAAATTTTAAATATTCCATCCATCACCATTCACCACCAATGCCATCCCCCTCTCCATTACACGTGTTTTTGCTTCTCTCATCACCCCATCCACACACACACACACACACACACACACACACATATATATATATATATATATATATATATATATATATATATATATATATATATATATATCCTTCTCTGTTCACTTTTAGTATGTATTTTCCAAATCCATGAATGCCAAAACACCTAATAGTCCTTCTCACAAGCCTTCTTCACTACCTGCCTTACTGCAAATATTTGATCCACACATCCTCTACCATACATAAAGCCGTCTTTTTCATCACTCACTAGGACAACTGATATCTTTCTTTCTCTATAATAATTCTTCCATACACCTTCCCTACCACACTCAATAAACTTATGCCTCGGTAAGTCTTGCACTCACTTCGCTCACCCTTATTTTTGTGCAGGGGTACAATCACAGCCTTTTTACACTCTGCAGGCACTGTTTCACTCATCCATGCCATCTTACATATCTCCAACAAGCACTTTATTCCTCCTTGTCCACTACGCTTAATCATCTCTGCATACATCTCATGATCCCCAGCTGCCCTCCTATTTTTCAGCCGCTTCACATTGCTCTTCACCTGTGCGAGTGTCACATATCCTGCCACTGCATTCCTTCTCTGCACACCCCCAAAACCAATCATGTTTACAGTGGCTCTGCTTTTTCTGTTTGCATTCATTAGGCTTTCAAAATATTCTTTCCAACTGGTCCTTACTTCACCCCCACGGTTTAATAATATACCACCTACATCCTTTACACTTTCACATTTCATTCCACTGTCACTTCTACATTTCTGCACCTCTTTCCGGAATAACTTCTTATTTCTGAGTAGTTTGCACTCATTTTGCTTCCTAGATCATCATTTATCTCCTTCTTATTCCTCTGCATTAGTCTCGATAACGTGGTCTTAAGTCTTTGTAGGGAGATAGGACAATCGATTATGGATCGTTAAGGTCAACCAGAGTAAAGTAGTGAGACGCAGTGTCAACGAGGTGAGTTACAGCACTCTAGGGTTACAAAGTTCATTGCACACAGTTAATAAAAATGAGTTACAGTTTAGCAGAGCGTGACCCTAATATCGGACCTTCTCTCTAGCCCTACTCTCCCCTTTCTCTCTCACTGTATCTGACCCTCGTGTTAACGGGCCTAATCTCCAAGCCTTTCTTCTGATCTGAAGGGAATCTCTCCGACATTATATACAGCCTGGGAAGGATGTATGTGTGTGATGTAATGTCGGGTAGATTCACGTGGACTAACCGGCTAGGGCTGGTTACTCCACGTCATGTAATTCTTGGTCGTCTGGACTACGAGGAAGTTTGAGATACATTGTATGGTTAAGGACTCTTGATGGTCTGGGACAACAAAGGTTGTGGATATACATTATGTGAATGGACATTCCTGGTTCGTCTAGGCAAGGGGAAGTGTTCTCTAACTCTTCCTGTAGGTCTCAGACATAACTACCTGTTTTACATATTGCTACCTATAGCTATATAGTTACATATAGTATTGTGTTATATTATGCCTACATATCACTCGGTCACACGAGATTGGTGTACCATCGACAGTAAATAGTCATAACATATTAATACATATTATATATATATATATATATATATATATATATATATATATATATATATATATATATATATATATATATATATATATATATATATATATATATATATATATATATATATATGGAGGATTTGGAGAATGTGAGTGCATTCAAGTACTTGGGTAGTGTGATGAGTAAGGATGGAACTTTGGGGGATGAAGTACGTGAAAGGGTACAGCAGGGAAGGAAGGTTGTTGGTACACTGAAAGCAGTGATGAGAAATAGTGAGGTGAGTATGGAAGTTAAGAAGTCACTGCATGATAGTATTGTGATCCCTACCCTGACGTATGGAAGCGAGGCGTGGACCTTGCAAGAGGGGAACAAGTCAAGAGTGAGAGCAGTGGAAATTAGTTACTTGAGAGGAGCATGTGGAGTGACATGGAGGGACAGGTTGACGAATGAAGAAGTGAAGGAACCTTGTGGGGTAGATGTGGATGTGGTTGAGAAGATTAGGAGAAATACACTGAGGTGGTTTGGACATGTGGAGAGAATGGAGAATGAAAGACTGACTAAGAGGGTGTATGTAGGTGAGGTGTTGGGAGGGAGAGGGAGGGGTAGACCGAGGATGAGGTGGAGGGATGGAGTTGAGAGGTATATGAGGGAGGGGGGGTTGAGTTGGGGGGAGGGTAGTCAAATGGTGGGTGACAGAGTGACTTGGAGGCGTTTTGTCTGCGCCCACCCTTTGCGGGATTAGGGCGTCGGGCTATAGATAGATAGATAGATATACACATTACAATGAACTTAAGAGCTAATTAAGTGAAATACATAATATTGTAAAGGTAACATAATTGTATAAATATTGTATAAATGCAGTTATATCGTCTTAATGCTAATGTAGTTGCATGATTTTAATGCAACTGTTACTCAAGTGTGACGGTAACATATCATTGTGTTACTGCAACTGTTGCCATAAAATTGTAGTTACGTTTTGTTCATGCAACTGTTACATAATTTTGTTGGCCATAATTGTAAAGTTACATAAAAGTTACATCTTGTTAATGCAACTGTTAGATAATTGTGTTGGTTATAAAACTGTAGTTACATTTTGCTAATGCAACTCTTACATAATTATGTTGGCCATAATTGTAGTAATGCTATCGTTTGTAGTTACATAATTGTAACAACTGTAATTGCAGTAATGCAAGGCAATGCAAGCGTTTGTAGTTACATCATTGTAACAAGTGTAACATAATTGTAGGAATCACAAGTGTGGTCATTGTAGCTATATAACTGATACATATATATAAAATTAATACAATAATAGCAATACAATCACCTTATGAATCAGCCATATTTGATGTAGTTGTTTATTTGAGATACCATAGGTGTACTGGCTTAGTTATATGAGACACCATAGGTGTATTAGCTTAGTTATGTGAGACATCATAGGTATATTAGCTTAGTTATGTGAGACACCATAGGTTTATTTGCTTAGTTATGTTGCACAGTTTATTTGACACCATAGGTGTATTAGCTTAGTTATGTTGCACAGTTCATTTGAAACACCATGGGTGTATTAGCTTAGTTATGTGAGACACCTTAGATGTATTAGTTTAGTTATGTTGCACAGTTTGTTTGAGACACCATGCGTGTATTTATTTAGTTATGTTGCACAGTTTGTTTGAGATACCATGGGTGTGTTGACTTAGTTATGTTGCACAGTTTGAATGAAGATGACATTATACCTGTATGTAACCCATAATTTGTTATTTTATATAAGATTATGTACACAGTATTTACAATATGTTCAGTGTTTACTTCGTTTCACACATCACTTGACACTATAGTCCTTCAAAGGTTGTGAAGTCAGCTTGATATGTTTGCTCATTTTAAAATTCATCTTTAGGTATTGATTGCAAGTACTAAAGTGTGTGGTTGAGTATAGCACACTGTTGCTAGCTCCATTTTTGTTAGTCATTTTCACTTGATTTTCCTTGTCACTGTAATATGAAGGATACATGTGTACTTATATTTTAATTTTCTGGCTTTACTAGATTTTCATATGTATGTATTATATGCTGATGTAAGGATCTTGTCTATCACTGTGTATATATGTAAGGCTGTATATAAATGAATACTATTAAACTAATAGAGTAAAATTAATGTTCGACTCACTGACAGTAACTGTGGTGGGAATACTGACTAGGGTGCTGCTGCTGATGATAATGATGTTGAATGAAGAGTGTTGGTAAGGTCTGGTTTTGGTAGGTCAGGGTCCTGGTATGACTGTGTCAGCACTCGGTGTTGTTGTCCCCACTCAGCTGATGATGACACTGCTGAGTAGCTGTCTTCCTCTGGTAGTCATGGTGGAGATGGTGGTGGTGGTAATGTTGGAGAAGATGGAGGTTGTGATGGTTCAAGGAGGGAGAAAATGTGTCGATGCTACATCACCATGTCGGGTCAACACACAGATTCACTTCTTCCTTTCCTTGTTCACTTCTTCGTCTTGTAGTTTTTGACTTTCCTTACTCATTGCGATTAACTTGCAGGCTTGTAGAGCTGTTGATAGACGTAATTTATCGTTGATACTGTTTCTCATAGTCGTTTAGTTGTGGTTTAGGAGTGATTAGGAACGAAGTTAAGCTGCGTTGATCCGACGTCAGCTCTCGTTCTCTGCTTTGCCTGTTTGTTTTATGTTTGATTGCGTGAAGTCGCCAAATAGAGCGTAGTCGTAGATTGCTGTGATTGAGATGTTAATCGGCTTCGTTTACAGCTCGCCACCACTCTCAGTGAAAGTAGTGAGGTAGATATCGTAGTTTACCATTATAGCGGTTGTGTAAACTCGTAAGTAGTTTGTCGTAGTTTACTAGCAAAGCGTAGCTTGATTGTGGTTCGTTTTCACCATTCGCCACGTCTCGAGTGGCGTAGTTTATCGTAGTTGGTTCGTTATTACCGCTGCTCACCAATCTCGATGGCGTAGATTATCATACTTGGTTCGTTATTACCGCTTGCCACCAATCTCAATAGCGTGGTCTTAAGTACTTGTAGGGAGATAGGGCAATCGATTATTGATCGTTAAGCTCAGCCAGAATAAAGTAGTGACACGCAGTGTCAACGAGGTGAGTTACAGCACTCTAGGGTTACAAAGTTTATTGCACACAGTTAAAAATAATGAATTACAGCTTAGCAGAGCGTGGCCCTAACGTCGGACCTTCTCTCTAGCCCTACTCTACCCTTTCTGTCTCTAATCCCTTCTCATTGTATCTGACCCTCGTGTTAATAGGCCTACTCTCCAACCCTTTCTTCTGATCTGAAGCGAATCTCTCCGACATTACATACAGCCTGGGGAGGATGTATGTGTGTGATGTAATGTCTGGTAGATTCACGTGGACTAACAAGCTAGCGCTGGTTACTCCACGTGTTTGAATACGTCATGAAATTCTTGGTCGTCTGGATTACGAGGAGTTTGAGATACATTGTATGGTTAAAGACTCTTGATGGTCTGGGACAACAAAGGTTGTGGATATACATTATGTGAATGGACATTCCTGGTTCGTTTAGGCAAGGGGAAGTGTTCTCTAACTCTTCCTGGAGGACTCAGATATAACTACCTGTTTTACATATTGTTCCCTATAGCTATATAGTTGCATATAGTATTGTGTTACATTATGCCTACAATAGTCTCATTACGTGCTTCTTGCTCTCAGTATATTCAGTTCTTATTTCACTTCAGTCCCTGTCCTGTAACCATTCTCGGCACTTCTTTCTCTTTTCCTCCACTGGTCACGTAACCTCTTCATCCCACCATGTCCTATCTTTCTTCTTTGTTGTTACCCTTGCCACATCACACACCACTTTAGCATCCCTAGCCAAGCAATCCCTATATGATTCCACAGGCTGTCCAGACCCATAACACTCCAATTCACTGATTCTAACTCCTCCCTTACTTTGGTCCTGCATTCATCTGCCATTTCTTTTATCATCAGCATCTCGACTTTCAGTCTTTCTTCCTCACTGCTCCTCTCCTGGTCCACCTCACTCCTCTCAGCTTGATCTTGCATACCACAATCATATGATCTGACAGACCTCTAAATCGTCCTTTCACGGCCCTCGTATCAGCAACCATTCTCAGCATCGACCTCTCTACGAGCACGTAATCAATCAGGCTCCATTCAACACTATCCCCAGTCCCAGTATACCATGTATATTAATGTGCATCTTTGTGTTTGAAATACGAGTTACAAATGCACAACCTCCTTTCCTGACACATATCCTTCGGTCGCTTCCCAGTATTATTTTCTCCTGGTACTCCATTACATCCCATTATGTTATCCTCCAGACCCGTGCCTACTCATCCATTCATACTACCCATTTTTATAGCTCCTGGGCATATCTCACACTGCTGCATCCAGCTCATCCCAAAACCTGTCTTTCTCTCTCTCATTCCTGTCATCACACGGTGCATTCGCTACGATCACAGATACTTTCACCTTCTCATACTTAAACTTAAGATACATACATCTCGACCTGACACATTCGTAATCTCTTATTCCACTCTGCCACACCTCATTCATCAACAAAGTAACTCCTTCCTTGCATCTTCCTCGTCCTTTCATGCCCGACCTTACCCATTTCACACCTTACCATTCCTCCACTTCATACCCTTTCATTTGTGTTTCATACAATGGCATCACGGCGTGTCTCGCACTCTTGAACACATTCATCACTTCCAACCCATTGCTCTCCTCATTCACACCTCTCACATCTCACATGGCCATGCGAATCTGCCCATTTGATAGGGGCCCTGGGCAGGTATTGGGCCCTCCGAGGTGTGTGTGTGTGTGTGTGTGTGTGTGTGTGTGTGTGTGTGTGTGTGTGTGTGTGTGTGTGTTCTTAACTAACTGTCTTATCTACTAGTATCTTTACAGAAATGAGTCAAGCTCGTACTTTCCTGTGTATTAAACCATTGTTATCATACATTTCCTTGAATTTATGAATAGTTTTGGCACACACTGTTTCATTCCATAGTGCATTCCACTGAACAGTTACCTTATTTGGGAAACTGAATTTCCTTTCGTCTTTATAGCCTCTCTTTTTATGCAGTTTTTTGCAATGTACTCTTGCTGATGCATCCTCATAGGTTATATATTCATTTATGTCTGTTTTCCCTTTCCCTGAGATGCGTTTATATAGCATAATCATGTCTCCTCTTTTCCTTCTCTCCTGTATTGTTGGTAGATTCAGTTTTTCTAATCTTCGTACCTTGGATCCCTTCAGCTTGGTATCCACCTTGTAACTGCCCTTTGTACTTTTTCAGTCTTATCTATGTGTTTTTTAGATGAGTACTCCATACTACTGAATGCTTATTCCATGGTTGGTCCGACGAGTGATGTTCTTGTCTTTCTCAACATGTCTTCATCTATATATGTGAATGCTATTCTCATATTAGCAAGCAATGTATACAAGTTACACACACACACTCAAAAAGTATCATTACAGGGGGGTCCGATGAGTTCCAGACTGAACAATCCAGCTGTCTCGGTAGGGTTAGAGGAAGGCTGTTATCAAACGTTTCATTCGTGGTGTCAGTTTGTATTGCGCAGAAAGTGTAACGATACTTTTTTGAGTGTGTGTACCTTCTCACGGATATGGTTATCTGGAGATAGTCTGTTTTTGATAATTACTCCTAGGTCCTTCTCCCTTTCTGATATCTGTAGGGTTGATTTTCCTAACTTATAATCGCAGTCTGGTCTTTCCTCACTTTGACCAAATTTGAACACATGGCACTTGTCCAAATCGAATTCCATTTGCCATTTATTGCTCCATTCATGAAACTTGTTTTATTCCTCTTGCAGCTCTTTGCAAAAATCTGTGTTAGTAATTTTTCTTTGAATTTTTGCATCATCTGCAAACATATTTAGATAGCTTCCATTTCCAATGTTACTATGTCATTTATATATACTAAAAACATAATTGGTGCCAACACTGAGCCCCGTGGTACTGTACTGGTCACTTCCCTCCATGATGAGTAATTTCCCCTTAATATTGTTCTCATTTCCCTTATTCTGAGAAAATCCTGCATCCAAGAGTACAGTTTCCATAAAAGTCTTTGGTGCAGAACTCTGTCAAATGCATTATTAAAATCCAAATAGATACTGTCCACACATCCTTCTCTTTTCTGTAATGTTTCAGTAACTCTATCATAGTACCTTAACAGATTAGTAACAGATGATTTTCCCTTCCTGAAACCGAACTGCCCCTCTGTTACCATACTGTGTTCTCCTAGATGTTTTACCCAAACTTTCCTTATCAGCTTTTCTAGCATCTTACTTACAACACTGGTCAGTGATACTGGCCGGTAGTTGACTCGATTTTGTATATTCCTTTTCTTGAATAAGGGAACAATGTTTGCTTTCATCCAAATGTCAGGTAGTTTACCTTGACCTAAGGATTCCTTGAATATTTAATACAATGGTCTGCTTAGCTCTTCTGCACATTTATGTAGCACCCAACCTGAAATTCCGTCAGGACCATTTGTTTTCCCTTTGTCCAATTTACGTAACTCTTCCTGTACTTCTTTTTCAGATATTTGTATATCTGGTAATATGTGTGGAAATGCTTATTCCATATTATCTCTCTCAAAATTTCTATCTTTTGTAAAAACTGATCGGAAGTTTTTATTTAGTGCGTCACTAATATCTTTCTCTTGTGTATACATGATCCCCTTATCCGTAATGGACTATATTTTGTCTTTATCTTTGGTTTTGCTTCGGATGTAGCTTTGGGGGAGGTGGTGGCTCTGTTGGTAGAGAGGTGGCCTGCAGTCCTACTGGACCCAGGTTCAAATCCCCGCTGGGGCAGAGAACAGTTTAAAGATTTGAATTTCATTAAATCAGACTTTACTGATCTACCAGAAGACCCGCCGACATGTTGTAATAATACCCCCGCTACTACCAATATACCAGTCCCGTATGAAACAGTCCTAGCATGTATTCAGTATGGACGGTGGGTGTTAGCACCGAAGTGGTGACATATAGAGAGGTGTATTGTATGTAGGAGGACTACTGGTCCTTGAGAGCAGGCTGTGAAGCCTATGCCCAGGGTCAGACACATAAAAAATGTCCTCCTCAAACTGTCTCTGAGCCTCCCTCCTTATCATTGTATAATCATTTCTTGCCTGTTTCTAGTTGTTATATGCCCTCTCACTATTGTGGCTTCTGTATCTATTCCACAGCAAGTCTCTTTTGTCTTTTGCCTTTTTTTACATTCTTTATTAAACCATTTCTTTAATTTCTCTTTCATTTTGCTGTGGGATGTAAGTTTGGACTCCTATTTCATAAAGATCGCAGGGTTTTCTATATGTAATATTTAAATCTTGTCCTCTAAGTTCCTTTACCCAATCTATTTCTAAGAAGTATTTCTTCAGGTCATGATAGTCATCCTTTTTGTAATTTAGACTCTTTTTGTCACTCTTATTACCTGGTAACTTCATATGCAATCCAGAAGTTACAATTTAATACTACGTGGTCACTTTTGCCGAATGGGGAGTGACACATTATATTGTCAGTTTCATTTTCTTGCCTGGTAAATATAAGATCTAGTACTGATGGATCATCAAGTCCTCTTTTTCTGGTGTTTTCCTTTACAGGCTGTGTTGTGTGTGTGTGTGTGTGTGTGTGTGTGTGTGTGTGTGTGTGTGTGTGTGTGTGTGTGTGTGTGTGTGTGTGTGTTAATTCATTCACATTTTTTGTGGACCTCTACCAGCTTTGGGCCTGAAGCTTCTACTTTATCAATCTCCACGTAAATCCTCCCCAGTGCCCAGTTAATCACGAAATCAGCAGTTTTACCACAGCATACGAGTATATAACCATACTAACTACGTTTTTTTTTTATTTTTTTTTTATTGCACTTTGCACCTTTCAGTTATTTCTGTAAATAATGTGGTTGCAGGTACAAATATACATGATTCCAAGCCTGTCATTCTTCCATCGAGTCATGTTTTTACAAATATGCTTTAGTCCACTGTTCAGACTCATTATCTGGTCATATTAAAGGCAGTGCTAAAACTGAACAGTATTACCTCATACCTTTTCAGGAGGTACTATTTTACTTCAAAGTTGTGGACACACCATATCATAAGTAATTGTAATCCTGATGTTATATTCAAAAACTGTCGAAAAACCGTCACCTGTTACTCATCATGTTCAGCAGTATAAGGAAAACTTCTTGAACAATGGCACTAAAAACTTACATTCATCAGAACTTAATACAGTCAGGTTCATTTCACAATTCAAATAAGTCGCGGTTGCATGGAATTCGATGAGCCTTAGCTATGATATAGGAATGCGTCTCCTTGGTTCCTACGTAAATTTACCCTCAAGCCTGACTAGACTTGACCATCAACAATTGAAAATGGGTTTTGGATCTTCTACAGGTGAGAACAAAAGCGCAGAAGCCAGCATGATGCCAGTCAATGGACCACATGTTTGTCTATTACAATTTACAAGTACAATGTTAAGATGTTCGTAATATTATATGTCTGATATTTTATTGAGCAGACCTCAACTTTAATGGTTCTAGCATTATATTTATGTATACATGAAGATGTATGAAACATTAACTGACGTTTTAGTTAGTCATATTATCTGGAATTTAAAATTATTCTTCAGCTGCAGCACTTTAATGTACTCAAATCCTGTTTCATATTTTAAATATTCCCCGTTAATCCATTTACACAGTTTGGTAACGTGACTGAACTTCGAGCGCCAAGGGGTGTTGGGGTATTTGAAGTGACAGCAGACAGCCAGAACACTAATGTAACGCAGTCACGGCTTACCCAGGTGATCACCCAAGCCCGCCAGGTAGGTCACATTGTTACTGCTGAGGTGGAAAGGCCAATGAAGTTTCTACTGAAGTGAGTAGCTGGACTGGTCATTCACCAGTTTCCACTGAGGTGGGTAACTGGAGAAGTCATATACAGAACTATGAAATTCTAAGACCTTAGTCTACCATAGCAAAAAAGAAAAAGTATGTTGCATATTTGTAACGCCACATGGCGTCGTTAATGACTAAAATCACTAAGAACTTGACGTTTTCGCTGCATAGTCTTCAAAAAAGTTCCTGTAGTACTGTAAGAAAAAAATAGTTAATGTAAAGATACCACCAGTTACGACTGAAGTCCTGGTTCGTGACGGTGGTGGTGGTGAGTGATGACCCGGTGTTCCTTGAAGCCTTTGCCAAGTGGTCCCTCAAGGGACGCCTCCTGGTGTGGACAACAAAGCTCCTCGTCCTCACCCGCCTTCCTCTCCACCGTCTCGATGACATCCGCCACACACTCTCTATGACCAACTCACTGTTGCTTCAGCTGTCTGACACTCCAACGATCAAGTGAGATCTATATATATAATAAAAATATATATATTTTTAATGTGTCCGACTCTGGGCATAGGCTTCACAGCCTGATCCCAGGGCCAAGTAGTCTACCTGCATACCATACACTTCCACATGTCACCACTTCGGCACTAACACCCACCATTCATGTTGAATACATGCTAGGGCACTTAAATACAGGTTTGGTGTATAGAAAATAACAGCATGTGAGCGGGTCTTCTGTTAGATCATTTAAGTCTGCATTTAATGAAAATCAATCCCTTAAACTGTTCCCTGCCCTTCCTGGGAGTCGAACCTAGGTCCATTAGGACTGCAAAAAACCTATTTTGCCCATAAAATTCAACATAAATATTTTTATGTTCACTTACAGGCCAGAGAAAGGGACGGGGGATGGAGTTATCCCCGTACCCTGAAGATTGGGTCTATGAATGTGCGTGGATGTAGTACAATTGAGGCTAAAAGGGAGGAGATTGGGAGAATGTTTGTGAGAAGAAAGTTGGATGTGTTAGCTTTGAGTGAAACGAAGATGAAAGGGAAGGGGGAATCTATGTTTGGAAGTGTGAATGGAAGATTGTCAGGTGTTGATAGAGGAAGGGCAAGAGAAGGTGTGGCCTTGTTAGTGAGTCCGGAAGTGCAGCAGTGTGTGATTGAATGGAAGGAGGTGTCATCGAGACTGATGTGGGTGAAAGCGAAATTTGAACGTGAGTTGTGGGTGTTTGTGAGTGCATATGGGCCTGGTAGTGAAAGGGATGAACAAGAGAGGGAGTCTTTCTGGAATGATGTTGATGAGTGTCTGCAGAGTTTTGGAGCGAATGTGAATGTGGTAATGATGGGAGATCTGAATGCTAGAGTGGGAAATGTAGCAGTTGAAGGCTAGTTGGTATGCATGGTGTGCCTGGAAGAAATGAAAATGGGGAACGAATGATAGCGATGTGTGTTGAGCGAGAGATGGTGATTGGGAATACGCTGTTTGAGAAGAAAGATATTTATAAGTATACATGGGTGAGACAGGAGGGTGGAAGGGTTGTTGATAGAGCCTTGATGGACTATGTGGTTGTGTCTAGGAATGTAATAGGAAGATTGTTGGATGTGAGAGTTCTGAGAGGGGAGGGTGGAGGTATGTCTGACCACTACCTGGTGGAGGGAAAGTTAAGAGTAGGTAAGAGATGGGTGAGAGCTAGGAGGGTTAGGTGTGGCAGGGAGGTTTTGAAAGTGAGTGAGTTGGATAAAAGAGAGAAAAAGATAGAGTATCAGGAGAAATTGAAAGATGAGTGGAACGCAGTGAAAGATCGGGAAAATGGCAGCGTGGAGGAGGAATGGCAGTTGTTTAAGAGTGCTGTGGTGGAGCATGCAGAAGAGGTGTGTGGTGTGAGACGTGTGGGTGGTGGTGTAAGAAAAGGAAGTGAATGGTGGTGCGAGGAAGTAAGTATGGCTGTGGCTGAGAAGAGACGTGCATATGAAGTGTGGCTGCAGAGGAAGGATGAGATGTCATATGAAAGGTATAAGGAAAAGAGGAATAGAGCGAGAAGGGCTGTGCGTGATGCTAAAGTGGCAGCAGATGAGAGAGGGGGGTGGCGGCTGACAGAGAATTTTCAACAGAATAAGAAAATGTTTTGGAAGGAGGTGAAAAGGGTGCGAAAGGGAGAGTCTGGGAAGGAAGAACGAGTAAAAGCAGAGGATGGAAGGATGTTAATTGAGATGGATGCAGTAAGGAAGAGATGGGCAGAGTATTTTGAAAGATTGTTAAATGTAGAGGAGGAAAACGTGGCTGAGATTGTGGCAGATAGAAGGGTGCAAGGAATAAATGTGTTGGGAGAGTTGAATGATTCTTTGATCACGAAGGAGGAAGTGGAAAAGGCAGTAAAGGAGATGAAAACAGGGAAAGCTGCAGGTATGGATGGGTGTGCTGTGGAATGCCTGAAGGGTGGTGGAGTGACTATTGTTGACTGGTTAGTAAGATTATTGAATGTGTGCTTTGAGAAAGGTATGGTGCCAATTGACTGGGCAAGTGCTTGTGTGGTCCCGTTGTATAAAGGCAAGGGTGATAAGTATGAATGTACTAGCTTTAGGGGTATAAGTCTGTTGAGTGTTGTAGGTAAAGTGTATGGTAGAGTGTTAATTATGAGAGTTAGAGAGGGTACAGAGGGAGTGATTAGTGATGAGCAGTGTGGCTTTAGGAGGGAGGGGATGCGTTGATCAGGTGTTTGCTGTGAGACAAGTGTGTGAAAAGTATTTAGCGAAAGGCAAGGATGTGTTTTGGGCATTTATGGATTTAGAGAAAGCGTATGATAGAATTGATAGGGAGGCTTTGTGGACTGTTTTAAGATTGTATGGACTTGATGGTAGGTTACTAAAAAGGGTGAAAAGTTTTTATGTAAATAGTAGAGCGTGTGTAAGAGTGGGAAATGCTGTGAGTGATTGGTTTCCCGTGAGAGTGGGGCTGCGACAGGGATGTGTGATGTCGCCTTGGTTGTTTAATATTTACATGGATGGTGTTGTAAGGAGGTGAATGCAAGAGTTTTAGGTGGTCTGAGTCTGGTAAATGTTGATGGAGGAGAGTGGAATCTGAAGCAACTGCTGTTTGCAGATGATACTGCATTGGTGACTGATTCAGAGGAGAAATTGAGACAGTTGGTAGAGGAGTTTGGAAGGGTGTGTGAAAGGAGGAAATTGAAAGTAAATGAGAATAAGAGTAAAGTGATGAAGTGTACGAGGTTGATAGATGGTAGGGGGATGAATATAGTTTTGAATGGTGAGTTGCTTGAGGAGGTAGATTGTTTTAAATATCTAGGGTCACATGTTGCTGTGGATGGAAGAATAGATGCAGAAGTGAAGTTTAGAATTAATGAAGTAGGAAAGGTGCTGGGAGGAATGAAAAAAGTGTTTAAATGTCGTTCGCTTAGAATGGATGTAAAGAGAAGGCTGTATGAGGGTGTTGTGGTACCGACTGCATTATATGGGGCTGAAACATGGAATATGGGTGTAGCAGAGAGGAAAAGTTTGAATGTAATGGAGATGAGATGTCTGAGGAGTATGTGTGGAGTGACGCGTATGGATCGAGTGCGAAATGATGAAGTGCGAAGGAGAACTGGAGTTGTCTGGGAGATGGCTGGTAGAGTTGAGCAGAGGGTGTTGCAATGGTTTGGGCATATGGAGAGAATGGATAATGAGCGATTGGTGAAAAAGATAACTAGATCTGATGTGAGAGGTGTAAGACTGAGAGGAAGACCACGAATAGGATGGATGGACAGTGTGAAGAGAGCGCTGGATGCGAGATGGATGTCTGTTGAGCAAGGAAGAGTGGCTGTGCGTGACAGAAATAAATGGAGAGAAATTGTGAATGAATAAGTGATGACGCAGCCCTGAGGGGATATTCTCCCGCATTTGGTCTGATCAGCTAGTCAGGTCAGGTGCGGGTAAGGGGATGGGTCTGTTATGATGTGGCAGGGGTAAACCAGTTCTGCTGTCGGGCCCTGCTGTGGATGTCACTGCTTGCATTGCGCAGTTGACCCTTGTGCGGTGTGATGCGGTGAGGATCTGTCCGTTCTCCCCTTTGGGGCTCAGATGCGAATGAATGTGTTTGAATGGATGAGTAAATGGAGAGTGAGTCGTCCTGTCTCGGCTACCTCCCTTTCCTTGGGGGAAGCAGCCTAGGTATATAGATAGATAGATAGACTTACATATTGAGGATATCCCTAGAAGTAACACTGGTTTTTATCATTATAAGTGTTTCAGACAGATAACTCAAGAACATCCTATATCTATTTGTCTGTCTATCTATCTATCTATATCTACATCTATCTATGTATGTATCTATCTATATCTGCATCTATGTATGTATGTATGTATGTACCTCTCTATCTATCTATCTATCTATCTATCTATATATATATATATATATATGCATCTATTTATCTATATATCTATTTAAATATCTATATATCTATATCTATATATACATATATATATATATCTATATATATATATATATATATATATATATATATATATATATATATATATATATATATATACACACACACCCACACACAGTTCATTTTTTCCTACAGTCCATATCCCCTCTGGCCCTATTCCTCACAGAGCCACAAATCTCACTCTATTCTGAAAAATCCCCATTTTATTTTCCTTGTTACCATCTCTTCATAAACTTCCGTAACAAAGGCAGCACCTGTTGTTATATCAACTCTTAAAATGCAGTTGACACCAAAACTCACGGTATAAACTAAATTGTCAAAATATTGATAAATATATCTATTTAGGCTATCGCTCCCCCAATGCTACTTCAGAACCCGGTGTATTTGACTCCATATCCACACAGTTGAGTAACCTTAACCTTGCCCTTAGCACGGAAATTACCATTATTGGTGATTTTAACATACATACTGTTGACTGGTTATTGCATTCTGCCAGGACTGACGATGCTGCTTTAGAGTGCGAGTTGTTTGCAGAATCGTTTAATCTCACCCAGCTGGTAAAGCAACCAACCAAAATACCAGATAATTCTGATCATAATGCCCATCTCTTAGATCTATTCCTGACAAATAATCCTGATCAATACAGAATAGAGATATTGTCTCCACTTGGATCCTCTGACCACAATCTCATCAAAGCCTCATTAGTTAGCCCTCCCAAACCTCCCCATTCTGAACCTGTCAGGGTGACCCGATGGCACTTTCATAGGGCAAACTGGGATGGATTTAGACATTATCTTGCTGACATTCCATGGCAGTCTGTCTTCTCTAGTGATGCCAATTCTACCAGTCCCGCATTTGTAACTTAATACTAGCTGGTATGGATTTATTCATACCAAGTCAACAGTTCACTAAAAGATCAAACTCTCCAAAATGGTTTGATAGCACCTGTGCCAGAGTAATAGCTCAAAAGTCATTAGCATATAACTCTTACTTAAAATATAAAAAACATCTGAATCACTCTCTCAATTTAAAATTGCTAGAAACCATGCAAAAGCTCTAATAGATCTCGCTAAATCAAACTTTCTTCAAAATCAAGCATCAAAACTACTTAACAACCCTAATGACAATAGAATAGTCTGGTTAACTCTCAATTCTTTCAATAATAACGTTAACATGTCATCATCGATTCGCCCACTAAAATCTTCAGATAACAACATTACAGATGACCCGCGTAGGAAAGCAGATATCATTGCCAGGACATTTGCCAGAAATTCTACCACACAGGAAGCCAGCCAGAACGTCCCAGTACTAGCACTTGACTCTCCCGAAACTGTTCCACTTAAAATACAGACAAGATACGTAAAATACATCCTAGACAATTTACCTACCAAGAAAGCTCCAGTCCCAGATGGAATTCCTCCAATTGTTTTGAAATAGTGTTGCCTAAAACTTGCCTCTGTTCTTGCTAAGTTATTCAGACTATGTATACGTATTTCTTCATTCCCTAATTCATGGAAAGAAGCCAATATCCACTCAATACCTAAGAAAGGAAGTTCCTCTCACCCCGCTGATTACAGACCAATAGCTGTCACATCTTCTGTTGTAAGGTATTTGAAACTTTAATTAATAAGCACATAGTCAAACATCTTGAAACCAACAACGTAATTAGTGATAGACATTATGGTTTTCGTCACAAAAGATCCTCCACTGACATACTCAGTCTCCTGATTCATACCATCCATCAATCAATCGACCTACATTGAGAAACTCATGCAGAAGCCCTTGATATTTCTAAGGCTTTCGACAGAGTATGGCATCGTTCCCTGCAGTCCAAACTCCCTTGCAATGGACTAAAGTTTTTAGTTCCTTTGATTTCCTCATATCTCACTGACAGAAAAATAAGAGTAAAAGTTGATGTATATTCAAATTTCCACTTAGTTAATGCCGGCGTGCTGCAGGGATCAGTTCTGGAGTCAACCTGTTCCTGGTTCATATTAATGACCTCTTATCTGTCACCCACAATCCCATCCGTTCATATGCAGATGACTCAACTCATTATAGTTCATTCACACTGCGACACCCTTTTACAAAGTCTGATATCTCTGACTGTCAACTCAGTACAGCCATCTCCATAAATCAAGTCTTATTTACAATCAGTGAATGGGGACAAAACAACCTTGTCTCATTTAATGCTAGTAAAACTAAATATATACAATTTACTAATAGACAGGTAATTCCAGATTCGTATATTACCTTCAATGATACAAATATTCCCATCTCCAAAAGTATTGAAATTCTCAGTGTCTCACTTAACAATGCCCTCAGCTGGACATCTCATGTCAGATTACTTACTAAAACTGCCTCAAAGAAACTTAGATTATTGTACAGAGTCCGTAACTTCTTCAATGACGAGCAGTTCGCTTTAATTTGTAAGTCACGTGTGCTCTCAGTTTGAATATTGCTCACCCTTGTGGGACGGATGTGAAGAGGTTGCATTAGAACAACTAGACAAAATTCAGAACAAAGCTGTTTGAATTATTAACCTGCCGCCTGCTGGCTATTTTTAGCCCTATGGGTCACCCCAGTGCCGGCCATTTTTCGTTTTTTTTTATTTTTTTGGCTAAAATGATATATTTTGATGTGGAAACAATGATTTTCGGCATTAAAATGCTCACCAAGGCTTGGAAATGGGTTTTATTGATGGCATACTTGTATACAGGTATAGCCGCTCTCTCAAGCTCACCACATAGGTGAGAGAAAGCCGTTTTCTATGTAAGGTATACTCAGTTATTTATGCTGGGGAGGTATGGCAATGTTCAATAAGCTTTTCTGATTACTTACAACTTCAGCATCTATCACAATTTGTGTGTCTTTCTCACTGTGAATGCGTTATCTTACACTTACTTAAAGATGGGTACAACCTGACTTCATTACATACAGTCCTGGCACTTACAAGAAGGTATTTACAACTTGACATCACTATATAGTCCTTGTACTTACAAGAAAATATTTACAACTTACACTTACATGAAAATATTTACAAAATACCTTCACTATGTACAGCACTGGGTGAGGTATACAAGCAGAGTGAGGCAGAGTGAGCGTGAGAGGGGAAGCAAGTGAGTGTATGGCCTTGACAGCCTGGAGGATGGTAGAGGAGCAGTTACCTTACATGCCTGCCAGTTTTTACCCGCGAATCTTGAAAAATGCGGTCACAGTGAAGTTTTTTTTTTTAGACCATTTTAAAACGGCACTGGCACGTGGCGGGTTAATAACCCTGATATTACTAATAAACTACCTCCCCTGCAAGTAAGAGGGAATGTTGCCTCCCTTGCATTATTTTGCAGATATATTTGTAGCAAATGCTCAGTCAAAATTGCGTCCATCGTGCCACCTCTCAATACCTTCCCTCGTGCTACATGGGCATCTGGAAGCGCTTATGACTGGATTGTCACACTACCATATTGCAGAACTACTGGCTATCAGAATTCTTTCATTCCCCAAACTACATCTCTCTGGAACTCGCTTCCCCAGAGTTGTTTCCCTCAAAACATCAACCTACAGCTGTTCAAGTCTAACTATTACAGATATTTCATGAACAGAGGACACAAATAATCTGGTGAATGGATAAGTTTTTTGTATTCATTTGTTTTTCCTTCCTCTGTTCCATTATATCTCATCTCATCTTGTCAGCCGTTTGTGTGTCCACTGCAGGACCGGCCTATCCTGACCGAAGTAGGGATGATACAGCCAATGTATCTCTACCAAGTGGCTTAGGCTGTCTAGTTGAGATTGTATGTAGGGTGAGAAGTGCTTGTAAGTGTAATTGTAGTGTTGAAGCGGCTTTGGATGTGCGTGTAGTCTGTGAACCAAGTGTAATTGGCCCTCACAAGCTGACTGGGTGCAAGCATACTTTATAGTGTGCGACACTGGTTCAACCACAGCATCCCTTATGTCCTCCAATGCAGTACATGGCCTGAAGAACGCTCCCAAAGTTTATTACCCTGGCAGGGCGCGATCCCTCGTTCTTCAGTTTACGAAAACGCACACTTTACCACTGTACCACAGAGGCTCCATTACGTTATACTGTATATACAGTGTATCCATCAGTCCATCAGTAATCTAAACCTATGTTGCCCCATGAGGAGCATAGGAGCCTGGGGCTACACAAGTTGGTCCTGACATTTAAGATGAGAGTTACCAACCTCACCCATCCCTGAATGGCATTACATGAGCAACAGAACCTCAACCGCCCGACGGATATGAACCGACACAGGTTCAGTCCGGCTGGAGCGACTTAACCACTTAAGACCGCAATTGTTTCAGGCAGGGTACCTCCCACAACCGCAATTCGGTTTTTTTTGGCGACTTTCACCAAGGGCAAATTGACTGTATTCTGGCTACACACCTGACAAAGCAATCCGTATCCCTGTAGGCCTAATGGTTACCGCACAATCGCGCGTCAAAGTTCAAAAGAAGTTTATGAGACTTACCCCTCGAAAACAAACGAAAACATGAAAATTTTTATAACGACCTATTTTTCATATCGAAACAGGTCATTTCAAATTGTTTTGTCACACTAACCATGAAAACAGGTATATGTAGGTGTGGGGAGATTACTAAACTGTGGGGAGATAAAGTAGGCTGTGGAGAATAGGCCTATAGGTACAGGGGTTGGAAATAACCAGCTTTTCGCATGAAAAGAAAGCACTTCAGTGTGTTCTGTAACACCTACCATGAAAGCAGGTGTGTATGTGTGGGGAGATAACTAGTGTGGGGAGTAGGTCTACAAGGCCTTGGTGGTACTTGGGAAGAAAAAATTTTGCAACAACAAATTTTCTTGTGGAAACCCTCCGTTTCAATGGGATTTGTCATATCAACCATAAAAACAGGTGTGTATGTAGGTGTGGGGAGACAAAACAGGTGTGTATGTAGGTGTGGGGAGTAGCCCTACAAGGCCTGAGAGTCATTCCAAAACTAACACAGATGCATATAAATATTTATAACCATCAAGGACATCAAAATCAAGTTGAATAATGCTATAAATGTATGCATAAGAAAGGGAAAAAAAGTAATTTGTTTCTGATTTCTGTGTTTACTCTCCCAACTTCTCGTTACACATTTATCACACCATTACAATTATCACATTATCATTACACTTCATCACACTTATCAACACAGTTTCGGCAACAACCAGATTTTCTTGTGGAAACTCAATTTCACTGGGATTTATCACACCAGCCATGAAAACAGGTGTGTTTGTATGTGTGGGGAGATGAAACAGGTGCGGGGAGCGGTCCCACAATGCCTCATAGTCTTTCGAAAACTATCACAGACGGACACTACTCAGAGGTGCTAATCTGGGCAGGTAGGGAGAATGAAAAAAAAAAGAAAAAAGATGCGTCGTATATAGTACAACATACAGCATTCTCCAACTATGTATGTACAGAAACTGGCAGGTACGAAGTGAGAAATGACACAGAGTGAGGTGTAAAAATTTGGAAAGAAGTAGAAATAATATGAAACAGGTACGTTCATCAGGCCTGACACTCGGGGGCCTGTTGGGGGTTGGAAGGGTAGTGAGGGACAAGGAGGGAGAGATGGGATGGGGTTTGGGGGGGGGATGAGGCTAGCAGGGAGGGAGGAGGGGCAAGAGAGGGAGAGAAGGGATGCAGGTTGCTTTGGGAGCAGAGATACAGTTGCCTGGAGGGGTGGGAGAGTGATGGGGGACAAGGAGGGAGTGAGGGAGTGGAGTAGAGGGTGACATGGAGGCGGCCGAGAGGGGGGTGCCCCCCACCACCCGGGGATTGTCCGATACCCCCACACGCCACAACAGGGGTGAGTTCTCATTGGCCTGAAGCCATGTACGTCATAATCGGGGTGGAGCAAGCGGTCCGCAATTTTTTAAAGGTCGGGTTCAATTGATGAGATTAGGCATTTTGGCATAAAACTCAAATTGCATCAATTGATGCAATTAGGACTTAAGGGGTTAATTACTCACTAAACCAATAGGCACCATAATTTATTTATATGGGTACCACCCAGCAGAGTAAGTGGTTTCCTGGCATAGATGAAACCATTTGGCGTGTCACTCAGTGTAGTCACCCTTAGACAGAAGGAAGAGGAAAGAATGAAGGAAAGAATAACATCAGAAGAAAGAAGGAATGAAGAGGGGAAAGGGCAGCCACCTGAGAGCAGCACTACATTGAATGAGTGGATGGTGAGCTCCCCCACCTACAACCATATATCTGTCTATCTATCCATATCTATATCTATCTCTCTATCTATATCTTTATCTATCTATCTATCTGTATCGATATCTATCTATATATCTATCTATTTTGTTGAGTAGCAGGATTTGCCAATTAGATTATGCTGGACTCTTCCTGATGTTTCTCATACTGTAGTTCCGTTACGAGTCAGAGTTGCCAGTTAGCCTGCTGTTGTGAGCGTAGTTACTTTGTAAGTTGTACATTAATTTTTTTTTGCTCTGTTTCTCTATAATGTTTATTTTATGTGTCTCTTTAGTTATGTACTTTTACCTTCGTATTTTAAAGTGTTAGACAGTGTAAGAAAACTCTTCAATGTTTTGCATGTCTCTGAGCTGGTAACTGTTGCTGGTCGAGAGTGTACTCAACGTTTCGAGTGTAATGCAAGCTTATATAAGGATGGGGAAGAGACTAGAGCAGTTTCAGTCAGTTTTTGATTCAGTATGAGTGCAGTGCAGTGTCAGTGAAGTTTGTATATAATCGGTACTCATAAAAATAGTGAAGTGTTTCTTGTTGTCAACCAAAAATGGCGTCGATTCACCAAGCCTCGGAGTCCCCAGGGAGGGGGGACCATAAATGCCCCCGCCATCTGCCCCTCTCCCGGTGACGACTCGAGGTGCCTGGAACCACTGTCTGACTCTCTTCTTCTTCATTTCTGCAACATTCGTGGCCTTTCATCTAACTTTCGCTCTGTTGAGCACCACCTCTCCTCCTCTAAACCTCACCTTCTTTTTCTAACAGAGACTCAGCTGTCTGAGGCAAATGACAGCAAACCCTTTTCTGTATCCTCCTACTTTCTCTATACTCATTTCAAAGCCAAAGGTGGCTGTTGTGTATACATACGCAACGACATATCTTGCTCTCGTGTTCTTGAACTTGATTCTTCTGAATTCTCCACACTCTGGCTTTGACTTTCCTGTCATTCTCTGACTAAATATATCTGTGCTGTTTACTTATCCCCTAATTCTACTGACTATCAAAAATTCTTCGACTATCTTACTTCTACGATGGAACACATTCTGTCCATTTCTCCTTTCTCAGAAATCTCCATTATTGGAGATTTCAATGTTCACCACCACCTTTGGCTCTCCTCTCCTTTCACGGATCCACCTGGTGAACAAGCCTACATCTTTTCTATCCTTAATGACCTAGAGCAGCTTGTACAGCACCCTACCCGTATCCCTGACCGCCTTGGAGAGAGCTCCAACATACTTGACCTCTTCCTCACAACTAATCCTTCTGCTTACTCTATTAATCTTTTCTCTTTGTTGGGCTCCTCCGATCACAACCTTATTACCTTAACCTTTCCTATCACTCAGGTACGGCCTGTGGACCCTCCAAGGAAACGTCGTCTGTGCCATTTTGGAGCCGCGGACTGGGAGGCCCTCAGGCAGTACTTCTTTGATTTTCCCTGGAATGATTATTGCTTCCATGGCCGTGAGCCATCTGAGTGTGCCTTGTGCATTACGGAGGTTATTCTCTCGGGCATGAAAGCATACATTCCTTTCTCATATCCTTTGACTAACGCAAGAAAGCCTTGGTTTAATCACGCTTGTTCTAATGCTGTCCGCAACAAGGAGAAGGCCTACAAAAGGTTCTGGAGCCAACCCATCCCTGAATCACATCATCTTTACGTTTCTGCCCGGAATCGTGCTAAGTCTGTTCTTCGCTCTACTAAAAATAATTTCATCCATACTAAATGCTCTCAACTCTCCAACTCGAATTCTTCCCGCTCCTTCTGGCACCTTGCCAAAAATCTTTCTAACAACTTTACCTCATCATCCTTCCCTCCTCTTTTCTACTCTGATGGTTCTGTAGCTATTTCTTCTACTGATAAAGCAGATCTCTTCGCACAGACTTTCTCCTCCAATTCCACCTTAGACGATTCCGGTGCTGTTCCTCCATCATTTCCCCCCTCTGACTTCCTCATGGCTGACATTAAAATTTCTTCAGTTGATGTATTTTCTGCCATCACTGGCCTCAGTACTAACAAGGCATATGGGCCTGATGGGGTCCCTCCTGTTGTTCTCAAGAACTGTGCTTCTGTGCTTACACCCTGCCTAGGCAAACTCTTTCGCCTTTGTCTGTCAACTTGTACCTTTCCTTCTTGCTGGAAGTTTGCTCTCATTCAGCCAGTCCCAAAGAAGGGTGACCACTCCCAACCCTCCAACCATCGTCCAATTGCTTTAATGTCCTGTATTTCAAAAGTTTTCGAGTCAATTCTTAATAGAAAAATTTTAAGACATCTTTCCTATCACAACCTTCTTTCCAATCGTCAGTATGGGTTCCATCAGGGACGCTCCACTGGCGATCTTCTCACCTACCTTTCAGACTCCTGGTTATCCTCCTTTCGGGACTTTGGCGAAAGCTTTGCCATTGCACTTGACATCTCAAAAGCTTTCGATCGAGTCTGGTATAATTATTTAATTTCCAAACTGCCCTCCTACGGTTTCTATCCTTCTATCTGTGCCTTCATCGCTAGCTTCCTTTCTGGTCGTTCTATAGCCGCTGTTGTAGACGGCCATCGTTCTTCTCCTAGATCTATCAACAGTGGTGTTCCTCAGGGCTCTGTCCTATCACCAACTCTCTTCCTTTTATTCATCAATGCTCTTCTAAGCCGTACATCTAACCCTATCCACTCATACTCTGATGACTCCACCCTTCACCTTTCCATTCGGTTCCCGCAACGCCCATCTCAACAGTTACTTCAACAAACAAGGGATGAGGCTATGGCACACCTAATGTCTGACTTGGCTAGTATCTCTGACTGGGGTAAAAATAATATGGTTGTCATTAATGCATTTAAGACTCAGTTCTTACACCTATCAACTCGACAAAATCTTCCACAGGTATACCCACTAATGTTTAATAATATTCAGCTTAATCCTGCATCATCCTTGAACATGCTTGGGGTTTCATTTACTTGGGACTTATCTTGGAAAGATCATATTACATCTCTTGTAAAATCTGCTTCCAAGAGATTGGGTGTGCTAAGCCGACTCCGCTCTTTCTTTACCCCTGCACAATTGTTGACTCTATACAGGGGTTTTATCTGCCCCGTGTGGAGTACAACTCTCATGTGTGGGGAGGCTCCCCACATACAGCTCTTCTCAATAGGGTGGAGTCAAAGGCTTTTCGTCTTATCAACTCTCCCCCTCTTACTGACTCCCTTCAACCTCTGTCTCTTCGCCCACTGTTGCATCTTTATCTCTTTTCTGTCGCTACTTTAATGGTCACTGCTTCTCTTAACTGTCTGCTTGCATTCCTCCACCTCTACGACGGGCGCGTAGCACCCGTCTGGCAGCAAACTCTCATCCCTTTTCTGTCAAACTCTCTAATGCAAGAGTTAACCGTTACTCCCAGTCTTTCATTTATGCAACAGGTTAGCTCTGGAACTGTCTCCCTCTGTCTGTATTTCCTGCTGCCTATGATCTCCAGTCTTTCAAACGCAGTGTGTCCAGGCATCTCAAAATGATCGGATCTTGAATTTGGCTCTCTATTGTATTTTGTTTTTCTCTTTGAGGGAACTGTTACTGCGGGCTCATGGCCTTTGGTTCCTTCTTCCTCGCATTAAAAAAAAAAATAAAACTGCAGTTAGTAAAGTTTGTATATATTCGGTTTTGTGAAAACAGTGAAGAGGAGTTTGTAGGCATTAAGTGTAACTGTTATGAAAATAAATACAGTGAAGTGTAAAGCTAGCGTATATTTATGCCAGCTGGTCCTGTTGCACACTAAAAGGCTGCCTCTAGGAAGAACAACTCACTTGCCAACGTCCTTACTATACTGTACTACTATTGTTGGAGCCTGTAGCGGTGAGGACTGGACACGGACCTAACAATATATATATATATATATATATATATATATATATATATATATATATATATATATATATATATATATATATATGGCGGTAAGTGGGGGTGCTCACCATCCACTCACTCGATGTAGGGCTGCTTTTGGATGACTACCTTGTCTTCTCTTCCATGCTCCTTTCCCTCCATCCTTCTCTCCCCTTCTGTCTTACTTTTCTTCATTCTTTCATATTCCTTCTTTCTATGGGTGACTCTATACTGAGTGACAAGCCAAGTGGTTTCCAGTACACCAGGAAACCATTTACTACACTGGATGGTAACCAGATAACCAAATTTTAAGGCAAGGTGATTTAGTGCATAAATAAGGCGCTCCAGTCGGATTGAGCCAGTGCAGGTTTTAATCCTAGGGGTAGTTGGGGTTGATTGCTCACATTATGCCACTCAGGGATGAGTGAGGCTGGTCACTTTCATCTTAAATGTCAGGACCAAGTTCCCTAGCCTCGGGCTTCTATGCTCCTCATGGTGCTACACAGGACTGGGTGATGGATGATGGATATATATATATATATATATATATATATATATATATATATATATATATATATATATATATATATGCAAGTATGTGATCCCTCAATTATCCGGACTCTTATCATCAGGACGTGTTCTATACCAATATATATATATATATATATATATATATATATATATATATATATATATATATATATATATATATATATATATATATATACATATCTATCTATCTATCTATCTATCAGTCTCTCTCTCTCTATCTATCTATCTATCAGTTTATCTATTTATCTATATATCTCTGTCTATCTATATATATATATATATATATATATATATATATATATATATATATATATATATATATATATATTGGCGGACGCCATAAGCCCGTAAGGAGTAGCCATTTGACTCTGAGTTATTTGTTTTACAGGTAGGGGCACTAGCCATCCACCAACCCACTTGTTGACACATAGGGAGCACGTATAGTTTGGTTATATGGTTACCATCCAGCATTGTACATGGTTTCTTAGCTTACAGTAAACCATTTGGCTTGTCACTCTATGTAAAGCCACCTGTAACGGAAAGAATACCAATAAGGAGTGACAGGAAAGATGGGAGAAATAGGGAGAGAGGAGGGCAGGCACAGAAAAAGAATGATAAAGGCTAAGGAAGTAGGCAGCACTACATCGAGTGAGTGGATGATAGTCGCCACAACCTACCAGTAATTTTATATATATATATATATATATATATATATATATATATATATATATATATATATATATATATATATATATATATATATATATATATATATATATATATATATATATATATATATATATATTTCCATCAGGCGTTTGAATGTCCACTACATAACCGTCCTATCCCAACCGAAGCGAGGGCGATACAGCATATATATCTCTACCAAGTGGCTTAGGCTGTCTGGTACATACTTTACATAGGGTGAGAAGGGCATGTAAGTGTAACTGTAGTGTTATAGTGGCTTTGGATGTGTGTAGTCTTTCAACCAAGTGTAATTGGCCCACGCAACCCGACTGAGTGCAAGCATACTTTATAGTATGAGACACTGGTTCAACCACAGCACCCTTTGTGTCCGGATTGCAATACGTGGTCAGAAGAACGCTTCCAAAGTTTATTACATTGGCAGGGCACGAACCCTCGTTCTTCAGTGTACGAAAACACACACTTTACCACTGTACCAGGAAGGCTCCACATATATATATATATAAGTATGTGATCCCTTAATTATCCAGACTCTCATTATCTGGACGTGTTCTATATCCAGATGCTGGACCGTGGCTCTATTAAACCATTATCCAATTTTACTTGCTATTTTGCAAGACATAAAATTTCCCAAGAACTTCTGCCAGCCAGCCAACATGTTCAAACACCAGGTATCGTGGCCGCTGGGCTTGAGCCCTGAGTGGGAAGTAGTCTGTAATCCACAACCAGAGATGGAATGTCTGTCCTCCCCTGTACAGAATGGTCAAAGTTGTGCTCTCATACGATTTCTCCCAGTGAACCTCCCTCACACAAGCAGTACGCCTGTAACCCACGAGCAGTGTCAAAACGTCCGTACAGACCACAAACCACAAGTACATGTTCGGTGACAGCACCCGTCCACCTCTCCACCGAACGTCAAAAGTCACGCTGCCAATGGGCTACGTCTTGCCCAGCCACAGTGACCACCAAACAGAGACCACAAGCCATGAGAACATTTTCGGTAACAGCACCCGTCTGCCTCTCCACCTAGGGTCAAAAAGTGTGCAGCCACTGGGAGAAACACACCATACACATGAAGAGACAGAGAGAGAGAGAGAGAGAGAGAGAGAGATTCCTTCCAAGGCTATGATTACAACATCAGTGCAGTAATTTCTGTACCAGTGCATATGATAGTACTGTAATATACACAATAAAGTATTGTATGTGTGTATGTATAGTACAATACTATACAATACACTTCCATTCGGTATGAGTATTCGTTTCAATACCACAGTTAGCCACCTTTGCCAAGCAGCCCTATTGGGATAGGTTAGGTTTGGTAAGGTCAGGTAAAGCTAACCTATGTCATTTTGCCTGGGAAACACAGTGAGCATATTGTCAAGAAAATCCTATAGTTATTTTTCAAAGGATGAGGCATGTGTAACATAGACCACAAGCCACAAGTACATGTTTGGTGACAGCGCTCGTCCGCCTATCTGTCAAAGGTCGAAAGTCTCACAGCCACCTTGGAGACATACACACCACACACACAAAGAGAGAGATTCCTTCCCATGCAATTATTACATTATCAGTATAGTAATTTCTGTACCAGTGCATATGATAGTACAGTACTGTACTGTATACAGTACAGTACTGTATGTGTGTATGAACAGTACAATGCTGTACTGTACAGTACACTTCCATTTGGTATGGGTATTCGTTTCAATACCACAGTCAGCTATCTTAGCCCTGATGGGATAGGTTAGGTTTGGTAAGGTTAGGTAAAGAAAACCTATGTAATTTTGCCTGGGAAACACATTGATCATATCTTCGAGAAAATTTTATGGTTATTTTTTAACAGAGGAGGCAAGCATTGTTCCTGGGTGAGGGGTGCCAGTGGCCACTGCGTGTGTAACACAGACCACAAGCCACGAGTAAATGTACTGAAAAAACTCCCATCTGCCTCTACACCGAATGCTGGGAGTCCTCCGGCCTCTGGGATTAGTGTGGAAACTCCCCCCCATGCACACCTGTCAGCTTCCCTACCGAATGGTGAGAGTCGCCTGGCAGGCCACATTAGTCATACACTGCATGAGGTCGTGCGTTATAGTACTGGTCATCTGCTGTTGCCATAATGTATTAACCTTTGCCTGGGCAAACAGAAGTCAACCTTATATACAAATGTCAGTTTGCTGCATGTTGTTTCCTCTGGGCTTGAAAGCAACTGTTGGGTGCGATATGGCAGTGCTGTACTGCTTGCCAGCGAACAGAAGCCCTCACCTCAGTCCCGGCCTTTCTTCCTCTCATGAGTGGTAGTACTTGCAACGATGGTTGTGATTGCAGTTGTGTTTGTGGTAGTTCCCTACCTTCTTCAGGTTGTGGCCCCGCTCTGCTGTTGTGTGTATGGTGATGGCCCCACCACCACTTAAGAAGTGGAACAGGAAGGTTTTGAGTCTGGAGATGTGTAAGATATTGGACAAGGTTGACGTGGACTGGACCAAAGGACACATTCTTTGTGAATATGATCTAGCCCGTTCAACACTGTTCGATATCGAGAAATCTAACGACAAGCTTATGCAGTACAGACAGGACTTTGTTGAAAGCACACATCGCGGTGACAGGAAAATAATGGCCCAAGCCTGCCACACCTTATTGACTTGTCAACATTGACCTGGTTTTGTCAGCAACAAGGTGTCAGGGTACTAGTGTGTGGGACAAAGGTGAAGGCTGCTGCTGAGAAGTTTGCATGCCTGTACAATGTTCAGGACTTGAAGGTGTCTGAGGGATGGCTTTTCGCTTCAAGCTTCGCCATGGACTGGCTGTAAGGCACACGGCGAGACCTTGGATGCGGCAGCGAAGGAAGTAGACCAGTTTCACCAAAAAGTGCAGTGACTCATCAAGGACAAGGGCCTTGTCTTTGGTCAAGTCTATAATAAAGACAAAACTGGTCTGTTCTACTGCTCTTTGCCCACCAACACCCTGGCTGAGGAAAGGGAGAAATCTGTGCCTGGTTGGAAGTTATCCACACACCGTGTCTCTGTTTTGTGCTGTGCCAGTGCTAACGGGATGCACTGTCTCAAATCCATTGTTATTGGGCGTGCAAAACAACCACTCTGTCTCGGTGGGCTGATGGAGAGCCAGTCTGTTGTGTGATACCATTCTGTGAAGGCTTGGTTTAAAGCTAAGATCTTCAGAGATTAGTTCCACAGACATTTTGTCAAGCAGGTTCTCCGTTATCAAACAGAGGTCCTTGGAATCACTTGCGACCCTGTAAAGGCACTCATGCTCCTGGACAATCCTCTCGGACATCTGTCTGAGAAAGATTTGATTGCTTTTGACAGGCGAATTAGATGCATGTTACTGCCACATAATACAACTGCTCTAATTCAACCAATGGACCAGGGCATTATCATGGCTGCAAAGAGGCTGTACTGACGGAGGTTCCTGAATGAGGTGATGATGATGCTAGAGGATGAGGACGCGGTCGAGGACACACGTGGGGAGCAGACCTTGCAGAATCTTCAGCGTTAAGGCCTGAAGTCTGCAGTGTTCAACTGGGGGAATATATGGAAGGAAGTCACCCTCAAAACCTTCAAAAGTGGTTGGTCTCATCTCTTGCAGGGATTTGATGCTGAGCACGACTTCAGTTGGTTTGATGTAGATGATTTCTACAGTTGCCTAAGGACAGCAGGAGAGCAGGGGGACGTTGAAAATGTGTGGGAGTGACGGCAGTGATCCTGATTACCAGGTCATGTCTGATGGGGAAATTGTCGCTGCTGCCTCCGAGGGCACAGAAGAGGAAAGTGGGACCGACAAGGACGAGGATGAGGACCCTGACTCGCAGCCCTCCACAACTCCTTCAGTTCCTCATCTTAGTGTCCTCCGCGGTTACCTAGAGGGTGTGGTGGAGTATGCTGAGCACCCACACTGTGACAGGGAGTTGGTGCAGCTACACCTGACAATGGAGCTGCAGGCAGTCCGGGATGCTGTCATCCTCCGGCAGAATCGTCGGTCCTATCATCAGACCAGGATCGACTCATTCTTCAAGCCTGTGACCCCCACGAGTGCCAGCCTATTCTCACCATCACCACCACCACCAGCTCATTTCCCTTCTTAACCTTTGGATCCGCAACTGAGCATATCAAAAGCCACTGAGTTTCTGTTGAACGTAAGTTTGCGGCTGTCCTTGGAGTCTCCTGAGATGGGTAGGCCACCATCACCTCATCACACATCACCAGTCATTGCCCACCTCCAGCAGGTTGAGAATGATGACGAGTTTATAGACCTCTGCTAGGATGATGAGGAGTTTATAGACCTCTGTTAGGTGCTACAGTTTGTCACGAGACCACACGGGACAACTCTACACCTGCTGGAGATGACAGGTTACAAATCCTGGCGGCAGTGCACTGGTAAGTACCCCAACTGAATGTTTTTCGGCAGGAAACTTTAGGTTTCTTTCATAGTTTCCTTGGTGTTAAAATTAATTTAGGATAATCCTATGTGTGTTTGGTCACCATATGGTAGAATGACACCCAAACAGTGTCAAAACTAGGAGGGGTACTGCACATACAGTAGTGTTTAGGTAGAGTGTTTTTTTTGTTTTCAGTGTTTTTTTTTTCCTTGTTTTTTTTGGTGTTGAAAATTAATTTGGATAATCCGATATATGTTTTGATGTCAAAATATCCCAGAATGACCTGAAAACACTAGCAAAATAAGGAGCGGTACCGGTACATATAGTAGTGTTTAGGAAGGGTGTTTGGGGGTTTTCATTTTTTTTTTTTAAATGGTTTTCTTGGTGTTGAAAGTTATTTTGGATAACCCTGTGTACGTTTTGATGTCAAAATTTGTCAGAATGACCTGATAACACTACTAAAGTAAGTAGGGGTACTGTACACACAGTAGTGTATAGATATGGTATTTTTTGGTTTTCAGTGGTTTTCCTGCATGATTTCCTTAATGTTTACCATTACTTCTGATATGCCCATGTGTGTTTCAGTGTCTAAATACACCTGAATGACCGAATCACAATGTCAAATTAAGAATGGGTACATGGTAGCGGAATAGTGTTCATTATCCTGGCCAATACATCGCCACTGACACGAGGGTTATCGACTTAATAAAATCAAGTAGTACATTTTATTTTATGATGGCTTATTTTGCCAATTCTCTAAAAACAAGAATTTCATAAACTTTCTCAACAGTACACAGTGGAGACTAATCACTCACGAATGCTGTATTGTTAGTACTGTTGGCCTCTGAGAAAGTGTCCTAACCCTTGACAGTCAGTAACAATACTAATGATAATGAACAGATGCTTGCTACTTCTAACTCCTAGTTAGCACAAGCTGATTTATTATGAACAAATACGAAAGAACTGGCTTAACTACCAGTCATGAAGTTTGTGCTAACTGGGAGTAGCAAACTAAAGTTGGCACGATATGGAGAAATCAAACACCATTAATACATTTAATCCAGCTCAAAGAGAAGAACTGTAAATTTATTAATTGCAACAAAATAAATTTACGTTGCAAGAATTTCAAGGTAATTTCACACAATCAGTCATGCTCGCTAATAATCTTAAGCCTACAAAAACAGAAAAAAGATACTGTTAATTGGAGATGTGGAGTCACAGGGCTGTAGACTGGAGTCGTCGCTAAGACACTGCAAGACAGTTTTCCTGTCTGCTTCTCCGTTGCTACGTCCACGCTCCCTGGGCTGCTGATGGAGAGATGGGTGATCTCCAGGAATCATACATGACCCGCAGATCGAGGCACGAGCTATCCTTCTCACCCTCGGTCGTCCATTTGTAACTACCAGCTGTAATGAGTGGAGGGGAATGGCATTACCAAGCCAAGGCCCACAGCTTAGTAGTCGAACCCCAGGGAATCCTCGCCATGGCCTATGTCTGTCCTTAACGGAGGTCCCTCTTCAACTAAATAATGTTCTCTCACTTGGCACAGAGGCATGAGAAATGGGCATGTTTACAAGAAGTGGGCATGGCCTAACTTCAACAGCTAACAGAGGCAGGGGGAATGATAAACACACGTAATAAAATCACTCAGTGAAGCACTAATGTCGTGCATAAAAACAGTCACTTACGAAGTAGTGACAAATGTTCTGAAAAACTCTGTTTCAAATTGAAGTGCAAATGCGAGCGGTTAACTGACAGCAAAGTTCTGTGGGTTTCAACATTGTTCAAGCATTCCCATCATAATAATAACACAATGACATGAATTGCCATAATAATACGATCTAGCAAATCGTGGCAATATATACTGTATGTGTATAAGAGAGAAATGGAGGGACGATTGGGCAAATATGAATTGGAGCAGATGAGGGACGTGGAAGGTGTGTGCAAGATATTCACAGAAGAAATATGTGCAGCATGTGAGGTGGCGTGTGGGATGAAGAGAAGACGGAGGGAGGTACAAGGAAAAGCGTGGTGGAATGAAGAGGTGAGACAGGCTGTGGCACAAAAGAAGAAAGCATACAATGAATGGATGAGAAATAGGGGCGTGGAAGAAGTTGAGAGGCAGAAGAGAAAGTTATATGTACAAAGGAAGAGAGAGGTGAAAAGATTAGTAACAGAGGGTAAGAAGAGAGTGGATGAGGAATTTGGAAGGAACTTGAGTGTAAAGTGGAGGGACTGTAAGAAAATGTTCTAGAAAGAGGTGAAAAGAGTAAGACAGGGTGGAAGTGAAGTTAGCAGGGAAGTGAAAGATAAAAATGGTACATTACTAGTGGAAAAGGGAGAAAAAGTGAGCAGATGGAGAGAACACTTTAAGGAATTGTTGAGAGGATGGAAGTAATGCAGAATAAGTGGCTGGGGAATGGCCGGGAGAAGGAGGGAGGTGAGAAGACAGGAAGAAAGCAGTAGGATAGAAGTTGTGGAAGCAATGAAGACTGTTAAATTGGGGAAAGCCCCAGGAATTGATGGAGTGTGTGGTGAAATGCTGAAGCATGGGGGAGAGATAGTAGTAGAATGGATGTGGAAAATGTGCAGATTGGCCTGGGAGGAAGGTAGAGTCCCGGAGGATTGGAAGTCAGGTATAATTATTCCCTTGTACAAAGGAAAAATGGAAAAAGAAGTGTGTGGTAATCATAGGGGCATTTGTCTTCATAGTATAATGGGAAAAGTGTATGGTAAGATACTTACTGACAGAGTTAGAGAAAGAACAGAGGAATTAGTTGGAGAAGAACAAGGAGGCTTTAGGAAGGGAAGAGGTTGTGTAGATCAGATATTCATTCTTAGATCTTTAGTGGAAAAGTTTCTAGAGAAGGGAAAGAAGTTGTATGCGGCTTTCATGCATTTGGAGAAAGCATATGACAGTGTGGATAAACAAGGATTGTGGAAAGTATTAAGAATATATGGAGTAGATGGGAAGTTGTTGAATGCTATGAAGAGTATGTATGATGGTGCTAAGGCTGCAGTGCGTGTGGATGGTGAACTGAGTGAATGTTTCTCTTTGAAGGTTGGGTTGAAACAGGGATGTGTCATGTCTCCATGGTTGTTCAATCTGTACTGGAAGGGGTAATAAAAGAGGTACAAGGTAGGGTACTGGATGTGAGAGTGGCCCTGGTGAGAGAGGGTAGTGTTTGGAAACTCCTTGTACTGTTGTTTACAGATGACTCTGTTTTGTTGAGTGAAGATGAAGGAGAGCTGCAAGGCTTGGTGGATGAGTTTGGGAGAGTGTTTAGGAAACGGAATCTAAAGGTGAATGTAGGGAAGAGTAAAGTGATGGTCTTTGAGAGAGGTGAAGTCAGTGAATGTACAGCGAGGTTGGATGGTGAGGAAATGGAAAATGTGAGTACGTTTAAGTACTTGGGTAGTGTGATGAGTAAGGATGGAGGTTTGGAGGGTGAAGTGCTTGAAAGGGTACAACAAGGAAGAAAGGTTGCTGGTTCCTTAAAAGCAGTGATAAGAAGCAGGGAAGTGAGCATGGAAGTGAAAAAGTTACATGACAGTATTGTGATACCAACTCTAACATATGGTAGTGAATCTTGGACGTTGCTGGAAGGACACAAGTCAAGAGTGAGAGCAGTGGAAATGAGTTATTTAACCCCTTAACCGCGGGGCGTCACTTTCGTGACGCTTGGGAGCAAGGCATCATACCGCGGGGCGTCGCTTTTGTGATTCTGTGTTATTTTGAATTCACCCGGACTTTCAAGTGGGGGCTTGTATCATCTATCAGTACTGACAATGTCCAACACTAGTCAGCACTCCTAATCTCATCTGTACTCCCATCCATTGTTGACAATTTAGCCATTTCTCCCCGTTCTTGACTCCCCTCCCTACCCCCCCTCCATTACCCTATCCTCTCGCCTGCCCGGCCATGCTACGCTAAGTAAATCTTCCCTGGAATTTTTCACTGATTTCATCCATTGAAATAAGCCCTATGTCGTATTCTTATACCAAATAATATATACAAGAAAGAAATCAGGTAAGTGAGAGTGCCATACACCTGGAATTGGCTAATTATCACCTGACAGCACCTCACGTGCACTCGTTCGCTAATTTTCGCTGTTTTTTTCCCCTTGAAATATGCCGTATAATCTATTTTCGTAATAAATATACATGTAAGGAGAGAAGGGAGAAGCCTAAGTGATATTTACATTCACCTGGAACTACCTAATTTATAATGTATTGTCTAGATTTCCTGCCAATCATATCAGTGCTACACAAAGCTGTTTCAAGATTTAACATTGGTAGCTCTGATTATATATCTCCTAAGTAGGCCTCTAATCTATTTTCGTAATAAATATACATGTAAGGAGGGAAGGAGAACCCTAAATGATATTTACATTCACCTGGAACTACCAAATTTATAATGTATTGTCTAGATTTCCTGCCAATCATATCAGTGCTAGACTTAGCTGTTTCAAGAAGTAATATTGGTAACTCTGAATAACCCCTAAAGCAGGCCTCTAGGCTAGCTGGCCTGGCCCCTGCGTTATCAGTGTACTCTCATCTTCCGAAGTGAGAGGACGTATGTTTCATCTTGCTGACTTCAAGGCCTTTTTTCACCCCCATGCAAATGGCTCTGTGACCTTTACCCCCTACTAAACCTCGTGTGGAAAGAGGTAAAGGGCTGACAATTGATAAAAGAGTGACTACGCTCTTTCTATTGAGTAAAACAGTGCAAGTGGAATTGTAAATAATGTGTAAATAATGTGTAAACAGCAAGTGAAAGTAATGAATGTAAATATACGTGAACAATGGAAAATAGTTTTATAAGTTATTTCAAGTGACAGTGCATAACACTGTAAATAAAATAGAAATGTAAATAACGTAAATAAAATAGAGAACGTAAATAGAAATGTAAATGAGTAGTATTATAAGAATACGAGTATATACCCTAGGAGTAATGAAAGTGAAAGTTTCACTCTAGCATGTCTGAATGCTATGAGTTATGAGAGTGAAGATGAAAGTGACATTCACTCTCAATGCCAGTATACAGGACGAGAAAGTGAATGCTACGTATTTTACTGAAAGAAATTGAATCCCTACAGTGACAATAAACTAATACTACTGAAGGAAACTTATGGATAAAGACTGTAGATATATATAAGTGTTATATAGTAATAGAAATATAAAGTGTGAGGGGTTTTATGAATAATAAATGACAGACTACCATGAGCGAACTAGTGCCAGTGCGACGATCAGACGCGCTCGTAATTTCCATTGCTTTCACAGTGTTTTTTTTTTTTTGAGTATGGATCCCAAACTACTTGAAAATTGTAGAATAGTGTTTATAGTGTTTGTATCTGGTTGTGGTAATCATATTACGGGTTGTCGGGAAGTGTAAAGTGGAGACTTCGTTACCCTACTTCAGAGGTCTCCACAAGTCCTACGGTAACCGACGAAGGCTCAACAATCATTCCAGGAGAAAGCTGAAGGTATGTGCCATAAGCATATGTAATTTTATTATTCTAGGACTAATAACTGATTTTTGGCAAATATTTTTTGAGAGTCTGTTGGAGCCCAAATAACCCCGCGGCACACGCAAGTAATTGGTAAACAAGCCCGCGGTGTAGGGGTTAAGAGAAGCCTGTGGAGTCACATGGAGAGACAGGCTGACAAATAAGGATATAAAGGAGCGTTGTGGTGTGGATGTGATAGGAAGCGTTAGGAGGAATACACTGAGGAGGTTTGGCCATGTGGAGAGGATGGAGGGTGAAAGACTGACGAAGAGAGTGTATGTGAGTGAGGTGGAGCGGGGAAGAGGGAGAGGGAGGCCGAGGATGAGATGAAGGGATGGGGTGGAGAGGTATATGAGAGATGGGGGTGTGAGTTGGGAGCAGGGCAGTGAAATGGTGGGGGACAGGGTGACGTGGAGGCGATTTGTTTGTGGCCACCCCGAACAAGATTGAGGCGTCTGACATGATATATATATATATATATATATATATATATTTATCTATATATATATATATATATAGACACAATATTGTTGTCACCACCTCACACTGCCAGGGGCTGCAACAGCAGTAGTACAGTATAGGAAGGACGTTGCCCAGTGAATTGTTCTTCCTATGGTCAGCCTTTAGGTATACAGTACACAAGATCAGCTGAAGCAATGTAAATAAACACTGGCTTCTTAAGTTCACTCGCTTTATTCATCAAATAATTACACTTAATGTTTTCCAACTTCACTTCACTATTCTCATAAGCACTGGAGCTATACAAACTTTACTGTTATTACACTTAATGCTTGACAACACGTCACTATATTCACAAGTGCCATTATACCAACTTCAGTAACACTTCACTATTTGTCAGAGTTTTCACAAGTACCGAAAATATACAATCTTCATTAACACTGTACTGACACTGCACTACACTCAAACTGAACTGAAAACCAACTAACCTTTAACTTGTCTCTTCTCCATCCTTGTATAAGCTTACATTACTTGAGAAACTTCCAGCACAAACGCGACAGAGAATCAGCAGTTACCAACCAGGAAATGTCAAAACATGCCAGATTTTTTTTTTTTTTTTACTCTGCACAACACTATAAATTATTTAGCATACAAACTTAAATTAAATGACATAATTTAACAAGCTAACACATTAATGAAACAATATAAAGAAAAAGAGCACAAAATTTAATGCATAACTTACAAAACAACTACACTCACAAACAGCAGGCAAACTGGCAACTCTGACTCGTACCAAAACCTACGGTAAACAACAGGAAACATCGAGATGCTTCTTGACTACTTAACTGGCAGATCTCGCTTCTTAACACTACCCTCTTCCTAGTTCTTTGTCATCCCGACAAATCTACACAGTAAATAAAAACATAAACCTTAATCCAAATGTAACATCTAACTATACACAAAATAATCCTTCAACTTATCAGGTCTTCATCTGTGCCACTTCCGACGACATCCTTGCTCCTCCAAACAGTCCATTCCTCTTGGAAGGTCTTGGTCCTCTTCCTGATTCACAACTTCTCTTGGGCAACTCTCACCATCCTCTTGCACTTCAGCTCCGTGGTCCTACTCAACATCCTTGGTTGTGGGAGAGCACGATTCCTCAGAGAGGATGTACTGTCCTGGCACGTGGTACTGGCATAGACGATTCACGTGTACCACCTTTAGGCGAAACTTCCTGCCTCCATGAATCTGATATGTTACCTCTGATAGGTGGTCCAACACAGTGTAAGGCCCATCCCATGGGCTCTGCAGCTTCAGTGACTATTCCTTCTTTTACTGAGGATTGTATAACCAAACTTGGTTACCATCCTTGAAACTCACCTCACTTGCCTTGGCATCAGACTTGCACTTCACCTCTCCCGAAAACTTGAGGGTTCCTTGCACTTGATGATGTACTCTCATGATCACTAATTTCTGCGCAGGGGTGCCCCCTTCCCACCCCTGTATACCCAGGGAAGTGGGGAGGGGGGGACAAAATAAGCTCCATCGGCCTCTCCCCCACCTCCCAACCATCACCCCTACCACTACCAAACCCCCCACCCCATCCATCATTCTTAACCTGCCCCGTCCCGACCGATTTTCCACCACTGACTCCCCCCAATCCTGACCAATTTTGGAAATATATTTTTTTGGCTCAAACCTCCGCTTCTGGTGAGAAACATCGAAAATTCAAAAAGAAACCGCTCACCTGAGGTTTAAAATACTCGATGCAGGTAGTAGTACTCCTTACCTTACTGGGTTTTCTATCAGGCTGGCTCCAAAGAAAACAAGTTCTACGGGAGGGTAACTATTCCACACCACTCATTAACGGTATTTATTTATTCATTTGGTACAAATTTATATGTAGTATGAGAGTATATTGGTTTTCACACAGTAATATAGGCAGTATAAGCATTGTTTCACTCACCAAACACATCAGTATACATGACCTTTTTTGGCGACATTACTTGATCATCATTTCTGACTGTTTCTTCCTATAATGCTACGTAAACTTTGTCCTCCACATTGTCATCCATCGGGAAATCACTGTCTCTGAATTTCTTACCGTGGGAGGACATGTCTTTACTGGCCAGGTCACTGGTGACAGGTGAATTGCCGAAACAATGGCGTGTGAGGGGGGGGAGGTCATGAGGGGTAAGGCATTGTCCCTGCCTGGCAACCTGTAGAGGAAGGCGTCCCGTGTATGCATACCAAAAATCATGCACAAAAATTGAAAATTGTGCAAATTAGGGACTTTGCAATTGATGCGCGTTTATATACGTCAATGGGACTGACAGTGACAAAATGTGTGGATATATATATACGTCAATGGGATGCAATGGGTTAACTGGCAGTTACATCTCATGCTGATTTCATGCTTAACACTCTTGGTTCCACTGCTAATACAAACACAGAGCACTAGGATATGTTAAGTATATAATATAATTATCAACATGCTGCTGCAAGAAATCAATTCATTAAGACGCTGACAGTTAAAACAAAAACCTTAATAGCGGCCACCTCAGGCCTCATGTGTTGGGTACACTGCTTTGCAAAAACACACACACAAAACACACACACACACACACACACACACACACACACACACACACACACACACGTGCGTGCATGCACGGATGCACCGAAACTGACATAGACACACCCAAACACACAGACACTAACACGCACGAACGCAAGTGCACACAAGCACCGAACACATGGGGTTTGAAATGGCCATTGTTAACGTTTTTGTTTTATTGTTGTTGCCAACGCTATAAAGCACTAATTTCTTGCTGCAGCATGTTCATAGCTATATTATATAATTTTTACATATTCTAGTGTTTGATCTGTTTATTAGTAATGTGACCATGACTGTAAAGTATGAGGTTAGCTTGAAATGTAACTACCTGTTAAGAATGACGAGTGGGGGTTGGGTTGGGTAGGGGTGTGGGGGAGGGTTGGGAGCTAGGGTAGAGGCGGGTGTAACTCGTTGTGTCCACCCCTCCTGTCTTCCCTGGGTATACACGGGTGGGAAAGGGGCACCCCTGGGCAGAAATTAGTGATCGTGAGTGTACCTCAGCCAGCTTTACCTAAAGGTGCTTCACATAGCCGGAGGTGTCTGTAGGCAGCTCTTCACCAGGCGGACTTCCCATTAAACAAGTCAATGGGTAACCATAACTCGTGGCCCAACATCAGTTTTGCAGAAGTGAAGCCGGTAGACTCATGGGATGCAAACCGATATGTCATCAGCAAAGCAGGTAACTTCTGGTCCCATTCTGTTTGTCCCTCTATGCAGTACTTGGCCGGTTCTTGTTCCAGGGTCCAGTTGAATTTCTCCACCATCCCATCTGACTGTGGCCTTCGTGGGGTCGTCCTGGCCTTCTTGATCCCCAATAACTTGCAGCATTCATGGAACACAACAGACCTGAAGTTTCTACCCTGGTCTGAATGTAGCTCTTGTGGCATCCCAAAATGACAGGAAAAACTGATCAACCAACACCTGAGCAACCGTTGCAGCCTCACGATCGGGGATGGCATTGGCTTCAGGCCACTTTGTGAAGTAGTCCATGGCAACACATATGTACTGGTTCCCTCTTTCAGTGAGTGGCAGAAGTCCAGCAATGTCCACTGCGACTCTTTCCATCGCTGCACCCACTTGGAACAGCCGAATAGGGGTGCAACCACATTTCTTGGGTCCCTTCTTGGCACAACATACATCACAGGCCCGACACCACTCTTCAACATCCTGGCATATGCCAATCCAGTAAAATCTCTATTGCAGCTGGCTTAGAGCTTTCTTCACTCCCAGGTGCCCACTAGTGATCTGGTTATGGGACTCATACAAGATCTCGGACCTCATCTTCTTTGGAACCACCAGTTGCCAAAACTTGCTGAGGCCATCGGCTGTCTCCCATTAATGCTCCAGTACTCCATTGTCCAAATGAAGAAGGTCCCACCGACTCCAGGAGCTCTTAGTCACAGAGCTTAATCTGGTAACTTCTTCCCATGATGGTCGCACTGTACTCCACTGCAGCACTCTAGCACTGGTTGTAAATCTGCATCCTCCACCTGCATCCTCTTCAGGTCTTCTACATCTGACACTGGCCTTGTCACTGCAGTGTGGCTGCATTTCTTACTATGATCTTCCTTTTTAGTACACTGCCAGCACTCCGGATCACAAGGCCGACCACACAGGCTGTCAGCATTGCCATGTACCCGCCCAGGATGGTGCTGCACCTCATAATGGTGCAGGTCTAGCTTCCCAAGCCAGTGTGCCAGTTGTCCTTCTGGATTCATTAGTGTTTTCAGCCACTTGAGTGCTGCATGGTCCATCCTGATGATGAAGTTTGATGCATACAGGTAGGGATGGAAGAAATCAAGGCTCTTCATCGCTGCCAAGAACACCTTATGGGTCACACAGTAGTTCTGCTCTGGTGGGCTGAGCTTCTTGCTATAATAAGCTACCTCATACTCTTTTTCATTATTCTTCTGTGACAGGACTCCACCAATATCATGGTCACTAGGATCACAGTCCAGTATAAATGGCTGACTCTGATCAGGGCACGGCAATACTGGAGAACTTGCCAAAGCATGCTTGATCTCATCGAAGGCTTTCTGAGTCTCTGCTGTCCATGCAAACTTCTGCCTCTTCCTCAACAGCTTGTGCAGAGGTGCAGCTATTATCGCAAAGTCCTTGACAAAACACTGATAGTAGGTACATAAGCCAAGGAAACTCCATAGCTCCTTCACACAAGTTGGAACTGGCCAGTCATCCATGGCTGCCACCTTCTCCAGGTCAGTACAGATGCCGCTGTGCCTACAATGTGTCCCAGGTACTTTACTTTGATCTGAAACAAGTGGCACTTCTTGGGGTTCAGCTTGAGGTGCACTGCGATTCCTGTTCAATGCCTCCGACAGCCTCTCCAATTCCTGGTTGAAGGTCCGTCCAAACACAATTACATCATCCAGATAGATGAGGGCCGTCTGCCAGTGCAGGCCTTCCAGTATGCGATCCATTAGATGCTCAAAAGTAGCTGGAGCATTGCATAGGCCAAAAGGCATCACCTTAAACTGCCATAAACCCTGCCCGTATGAAAAGGCCGTCTTCTCTTTGTCCTTCTCTGCAACCTTGACCTGATGATATACTGCCTTCATGTCTAGGGTGGAGAACCACTTAGCACCTGACAGAGCATCCAGGGTGTTATCAGTTCTTGGCAAGGGGTATGGGTCCTTCACTGTCACATCATTCAGGGCTCGATAATCTGTACAGCCTTACTGAGCCATCCTTTTTCCTTACCAGGACCACTGCTGATGACCAAGGACTGCTGGACTTTTCTATTACTCCTTGACTTTGGAGATTCTCCAACACCTTCTCCATTTCTTGCTGTTGGGTTGGCGACATCCTCAATGCTGGCAGTTTAATCAGGCTGTAATCCCCGGTGCCTATGCTATGCTCCACCAGATCAGTGCACCCCTGGTCTAGGTCTCCGCTGGAGAAGACATCATCAAACTTTGTCAGCAGCTGCCTCAACTTGAGCACTTGTGAGGCATCCAGGCATTGGCAACTCCTTGAAAATAGGTCTTATAGGTGGTCTGGCATGTACCCATCTTCCATGACTATGCTCCTTTTACAGGCCTTCCTCTGATGCCACTCAGGGTCCACCAACTGGCACAGTCCAACAATTTCTCCCCCATTGATCTTCTGTGGCTCACGGGAGAAATTGGCCACCACAACTGGCACTTCATCTGTACCTGTTTCCACCAGTGTTCTCCCCACCATCACTCTGGCCTTCGTCTTGCACTGTACATCAGGCTCCACTACCCCTATACAGCTGTCAAAAAAGCCACCCACCTTACACTGGGGGAACAGTTCTGATCTGGGGGGTATCACTGTAGTGTAGAGCACCCTTACCTCAGGACCAGAACTGGTACGTTTCACTGCCGTGATGGGAACCGACCTTCCTCGAACCTTCAGCTTCATTGGGCAGAGATCCAGCTCACATCCCATGGACATCAGATAGTCCAGACCTAGAAGGTAAGGATCCTCCATGTCAGCCACATAGACTGGAAGAGTAGCCTCTTGCCCTGCCACTTCAGTCTGGACATCCAGGGATCCCCTCAGTTCCGCACGGTGTTACGCCAAAGAGTTGTTCTGATGACTCAGGCAGATACCGATGATGTAACACATCAGGCCTCACTGAAGACTGCTCTGAGGCCGAATCAATAACCAGGGAACGCTTCTTTCCATCTATCCTTCCATTTAATTGCACACTGTCGATTGCCGTTCGCTTGCATTTTCTCAGTGGTGGGGCTACTTGGGAAAAGCTGGCTGGTGGTTGCCCATTCACACCAGCCTCCACTAGTTTTCTCCTTTCTGGTCTTCTGCAACCTTCTCATCATTCTTTTTCTTTTTGGACACTCAAAACTGAAGTGCCTCACCTCACTACATGTTCAACACGCTTTTGTTACAACTGAATATTTCCTTACACTGCTTTGTTCTTGCTCCTTCTTCCATTTGTGACGATCCTCCTTCTTGTGCCCCAGCTTCCGCAGAACCAGCAGCCTCCTCCGTTCTTCTCCTGCTCCCTCTTCCTGTTGCACCAGTCCTCATTTCTGTGTCTTGGCTTTTCACAGTACCAGCAACTTCCCTCAAATTATTCCGTTTCACATGCTTGCCCCTTTCTTGCCTTGAATACTGCACTACGACCTGTCTGAAAGGTGGATATACTAGACCTGACACAGCACTCAAATTCTAGTGCCCTGGCTAATGCTTCTTGCATGTTTCTTGGTTGTGCCTGCTTCACCTGCACTTTCAGCTCTACACTATCAAGAGCATTGATGAACTGGTGTCTCAGAAGAATAGCCAACAGGTCAGGTGCTGCTCCAGGGTATGCCTTGTATGCCATACTCTCCAGGTCATGAGCAAGCTGCTGTAGGGATTCACCTCGAGCCCATACACGGCTCCGGAATCTTGCTCTGTAAACCTCAGTCTGGTGCATGGTTCCATATTTGCACTCCAGCACTTCTACTAGGGACTGATAACTGTTCCTCTCCATCACTGACATCTGACCCAGAATTTCCATTGCGGCACCTTTAAGGCTAATAGCAAGCTGCAGTGCCCTCTGCCTATCATCCCAAGCATTCTGATCCGCAGGTAACTCAAACTGTGCACGGTAAGCTTCCCAAGATACTCTACCATCAATTTCCTGTGGCTTCTTTTTAACTGGACCCCTATTATAGCCATGCATTTCACTGGTTTGGGGCCTAAAAACTGGGGCATCATAATTTATGCTAGGATTTGAAACTTCGGCATTCTGATTATTCAACCCTGTAATGCTACCTTTAGATTTCTGAGATCCATCAAGATTCACCATACGTTTTCCATTCCTTTCACATGCTCCCTGTACACTAACCTGAATCTCAGCAGTGCAATATTAATTTTCTCTACAGCCTCAGTTTTCTCACTATCTCCACATGGTCAACTACATGTTCAACTGGTTATCTACATGCTGTCTGCACTCCGTCACAATTTCTGCATCAGTTGACTTCAACTGGTTGTCTACTGCTGTTTGCACTCAGTTTCATTATTGCTTACCTCATACTTCTGCTGCCGTACCTCACCGTATACTTCCTCCTTCAATTATTCCTGTTTTCCTTCACTTCCCCCATGAAAGCATGTAGCTGCTTTTTAATTCTCAGTTGTAATTCCCTCTGTTGCTCCTGTAATTCCTCTTAAAGCTATTCCCTCTGTGTTTACAATTGTTCTTTGATTTCGTTCCTGAGGTCTTTCTGTTCTTCACTTTGGGCCTGTAATTGATCTTTGAGTTCTTTCTGTCCTTCATTCTATGCATGTAATTGTTCTTTGAGTTCCTTCTGTCCTTCACTCTGTGCCTGTAGTTGTACACTTTGTGCTTCTAAATGTTCTTTGAGTTCTTTCTGTCCTTCTTTCTGTGCATGTAGTTGTGCTTGTTATTTTCATAACTGCACCCAGCGATGCCTCTTCCTGCCTAGCTTGGCCTCTTGTCTGGACACCTTCTTCCTCCATGTCAAAGGTTAGACTCTCTGCAGCACTTCAAGTATCCACACTCCTGACACCAGTGTTACGTCCACACCTCACACCGCCACAGGCTCCAACAGCAGTCATACATTATAGGATGGACGTTGCCCAGTGAATTGTTCTTCCTCTGGTCAGCCTTTAGGTGTACAGTACACAAGATCAGCTGAGGCGTTGTAAATAAATACTGGCTTCTTAAGTTCGCTCACTGTCATTACTTATCAAATAATTACATTTAATGCTTTCCAACTTCATTTCACTATTGCCACAAACACGGGAGCTATACAAACTTTACTAACTGTTATTACATGTAATGCTTCACAACATGTCACTATTTTCACAAGTACCGAGATACCGACTTCAGTAACACTTCACTGTTTGCCACTGTTTCCACAAGTACCAAAAATATACAGTACAATCTTCATTAACAATGCACTGACACTGCACTACACTCAATCTGAACTGAAAACTGACTGAACTTGAACTACTCTCTTCCCTATCCTTATATAAGATTACACGACTCGAGAAACTTCTAGGACAAACTCAATGGGGCATCAATTAACAGTTAACAACTGGGAGGCATTAAAACATGCCACAGTTTCTTACGCTGTACAACACTGTTAATTATTTAGCATACAAACTTAATTTTAATTACATAATTTAACAAGCAATCACATAAATGAAACATTATAAAGAAAAAGACCAACAAAATTAATGAAGCAGCAGGCAAACTGGCAACTCTGACTCGTACCGAAACCTACGGTAAACAATTGGAAATATCAAGAAGCTCCCCGATTACCTAACTGGCAAATCTCGCTTCATAACAATATACATACTCACAGTCCATCTCTCGTCGTGGTAAGACCTCCCGGCGGGACCAGCTTTCCACAGCAGCCATACCAGCCGATGGATGGGCCTGTCCTCTCCATCTGAGGGAGTGCCCTGGTCTGCCGATCAGGAGGTCAAGGCTCCTCCGCCCTTGTATACTCGGCCGATGACCCTCCCTCCACCACTACCTGGACCGGGGTTGTGCCCTTGAGCCGACCGGGACTGGGCCTCCCCTCTGTGCTTCCACCTGCTGCTGTTGCAGAGCTGGGCGAGCATTTTAGTGCCCTACTTCCACCAAAGGCAAGGGGGTTGAGAACAGTGTCGGGACCTTCCACCTGGCGCTTGTCGGCGCCTCCTCCATTGACGCCGTCATGTCTACCTCGCTCTCGTCCCGCACTGCCCTCGTCAACCATTGTTCTTCCTGGCTTACCACCGACCGCCAGTCTTTTGAGGCATTCAACCCGGAGCTCATCAGCGCCTCCTCCATTGGCGCTGCGCCATCTAGCAAGCTTCGTCCCGCCCATGCCTAATTTACAATCGGGCAGCCGACCTCACCACTGACCATTACACCTTCCCCTGCCTCTGCTGCCTTCTCCATGTTTCACCAGTTTGCCGGCCCTGCTATGGATTTTCGAGAGCTTTATTTTGCTACTTCCCTGACAGGCTCTTTGTTTGCCCGTGCCCCACCAAGTGTGGGCAAATATCCCCACAACCACACAACAATATACATATATACAGAGAGAGAGAGAGATACGCACACATACACAGTCATTAAAAAGGCACTAAAAATAGCCACAAAAATACCCACCAAAGAAGCCACTAAAATTAATTATTAAAATGTGAATATTTCTATAAAACTCAAGTTTATACATTAGCATACTTTTAATAACTATTTTTAATAACAATTTTTAGCAGCTGACTTAAATTGTTTCTTTATTGGCTATTTTTGTATGCAATTTAATTGGCCACACTATGCGGTGGTACTACTACTCTGCAGCCAGGTTGTGTTAGGAAGAATACTGCCACCATATCCCCTGCGTGTCGTAAAAGGCGACTAAAAGGGGCGGGGTGAGGGGACTAGGGACCCCCTCCTCTGTTTTTTTTAATTCCTAAAAAGAGACAGACCAGAGAAAGGGATGGAGGATTGAGTTATCCCCGTACCCTGAAGACTGGGTCTATGAATGTGCGTGGATGTAGCACGATTGAGGCTAAAAGAGACGGGATTGGGAGAATGTTTGTGAGAAGAAAGTTGGTTGTGTTAGCTTTGTGTGAAACGAAAATGAAAGGGGAGGGTGAGTCTATGTTTGGAAGTGTGAATGGAAGATTGTCAGGTGTTGACAGAGGAAGGGCATGAGATGGTGTGGCCTTGTTAGTGAGTCCGGAAGTACAACAGTGTGTGACTGAATGGGAGGAGGTGTCATCGAGACTGATGTGGGTGAAAGCGAAATTTGAAAGTGAGTTGTGGGTGTTTGTGAGTGCATATGGGCCTAGTAGTGAAAGGGATGAAGAAGAGAGAGAGTCTTTCTGGAATGATGTTGATGAGTGTCTGCAGAGTTTTGGAGCGAATGTGAATGTGGTATTGATGGGAGATCTGAATGCTAGAGTGGGAAATATAGCAGTTGAAGGTATAGTTGGTATGCATGGTGTGCCTGGAAGAAATGAAAATGGGGAACGAATGATAGGGATGTGTGTTGAGCGAGAAATGGTGATTGGAAATACCCTGTTTGAGAAGAAAGATATTTATAAGTGTACATGGGTGAGACAGGAGGGTGGGACGGTTGTTGATAGAGCATTGATGGACTGTGTGGTTGTGTCCAGGAATGTATTAGGAAGATTGTTGGATGTGAGAGTTCTGAGAGGGGAGGGTGGAGGTATGTCTGACCACTACCTGGTGGAGGGAAAGTTAAGAGTAGGTAAGAGATGGGTGAGAGCTAGGAGAGTTAAGTGTGGAGGGAGGTTTTGAAAGTGAGTAAGTTGGATAAAAGAGAGAAAATCAGGAGAAATTGAAAGATGAGTGGAATGCAGTGAAAGATCAGGAAAATGGCAGTGTGGAGGAGGAATGGCAGTTGTTTAAGAGTGCTGTGGTGGGGCATGCAAAAGAGGTGTGTGGTGTGAGACGTGTGGGTGGTGGTGTAAGAAAAGGGAGTGAATGGTGGTGCAAGGAAGTAAGTATGGCTGTGGCTGAGAAGAGACGTGCATATGAAGTGTGGCTGCAGAGGAAGGATGAGGTGTCACATGAGAGGTATAAGGAAAAGAGAAATTGGGCGAGAAGGGCTGTGCTTAATGCTAAAGTGGCAGCTGATGAGTGGTGGGGTAGGTGGTTGACTGAGAAGTTTCAACAGAATAAGAAAATGTTTTGGAAGGAGGAGAAAAGGGTGCGAAAGGGACAGTCTGGGAAGGAAGAGCCAGTAAAAGCAGAGATGGAATGATGTTAAATGACATGGATGCGGTAAGGAAGAGATGGGCAGAGTATTTTGAATGATTGTTAAATGCAGAGGAGGAAAGGGAGGCTGAGATTGTGGCAGATGGAAGGGTGCAAGGAATAAATGTGTTGGGAGAGTTGAATGATTCTTTGATCACGAAGGAGGAAGTGCAGGAGGCAGTAAAGGAGATGAAAAAAAGGAAAGCTGCAGGTATGGATGGGTGTGCTGTGGAATGTCTGAAAGGTGGTGGAGCGACTATTCTTGACTGGTTAGTAAGATTGTTGAATGTATGCTTTGTGCAAGGTATGGTGTTAATTGACTGGGCTAGTGCTTGTGTGGTTCCGTTGTATAAAGGCAAGGGAGATAAGTATGAATGTACTAGCTTTAGGGGTATAAGTCTGCTGAGTGTTGTAGGTAAGGTGTGTGGTAGAGTGTTAATTAAGAGAGTTAGAGAGGGTACGAGAGAGTGATTGGTGATGAGCAGTGTGGTTTTAGGAGAGGGAGAGGATGCGTGGATCAGGTGTTTGCTGTGAGACAAGTGTGTGAAAAGTATTTAGTGAGAGGCAAGGATGTGTTTTGGGCATTCATGGATTTAGAGAAAGCATATGATAGAATTGATAGGGAGGCTTTGTGGACTGTTTTAAGATTGTATGGACTTGATGGTAGGTTACTAAAATGGGTGAAAAGTTTTTATGTAAATAGTAGAGCGTGTGTAAGAGTGGGAAATACTGTGAATGACTGGTTTCTTGTGAGAGAGGGGCTGCAGCAGGGATGATGTTGCCTTGGTTGATTAACCCGAGACGTTCTGTCGATGTATGGGTACATTGCAACATTTTGCATTTGCCAGTCCCGATGACGTACTGGTACATTATGCAAATGCAAGGTCCCTAATTTGCACATTTTTCAATTTTTGCGCATGATTTTTCATACGTATACACGGGACACCTTCCTCTATTCCTCTACAAGATGCCAAGCAGGGACAATGCCTTACACCACATAACATCCCCCCCCCCCATTGTCTCAGCAATTCACCTGTTACCAGTGACCTGGCCAATAATGACATTCAGGGCCAAAGTGATCCCCCAATCGATGACAATGTGGAGGACAAAGTTTACATAGCATTAGAGGAAGAAACAGTCAGAAATGATGATCAGGTAATGTGGCAAAAGAAGGTCAGGTATGGTGATGAGTTAGTGAGTGAACCAATGCTTATAATGCCTATATTACCGGTTGAAAACCAATATACTCTCATACTACATATAAATTCGTACCAAATAAATACTCGTTTTCTTTGCAGCCAGCCTGATAGAAAACCCTGTAAGGTAAGGAGGTACCCCTACCTGTATCGAGTATTTTAAACCTCAGGTGAGCGATTTCTCTATGAATTTTCGATGTTTCTCACCAAAAGCGGAGGTTTTAGCCAAAAAAAAAAAAAAAAAATCCAAAAATGGTCGGGACTGGGGGGTGTCGAAGGTGCGAAAGTGCTCGGGACGTGACGGGTTAAGATTTTATGGATGGTGTTGTAAGGGAGGTGAATGCAAGAGTTTTAGGTGGAGGTCTGAGTCTGGTGAATGTTGATGGTGGAGAGTGGAATCTGTAGCAGCTGCTGTTTGCAGATGATACTGCACTGGTGGCTGATTCAGAGAAGAGATTGAGACAGTTGGTTGAGGAGTTTGGAAGGGTGTGTGAAAGGAGGAATTGAAAGTAAATGAGAATAAGAGTAAAGTGATGAAGTGTACAAGGTCGGTATATGGTAGGAGGATGAATATAGTTTTGAATGGAGAGTTGCTTGAGGAGGTAGAGTGTTTTAAGTATTTAGGGTCACATGTTCCTATAGATGGAAGAATAGATGCAGAAGTGAAGTTTAGAATGAATGAAGTAGGAAAGGTGCTGGGAGGAAAGAAAAAAGCGTTTAGATGTTGTACGCTTAGAATGGATGTAAAGTGAAGCCTGTATGAGGGTGTTGTGGTACCGATTGCATTATATGGGGCTGAAACATGGAATGTGGGTGTAGCACGGAGGAAAAGTTTGAATGTAATGGAGATGAGGTGTCTGAGGAGTATGTGTGGAGTGACACGTATGGATCGAGTGAGAAATGATGAAGTGCGAAGGAGAACTGGAGTTGTTCGGGAGATGGCTGGTAGAGTTGAGCAGAGGGTGTTGCGATGGTTTGGGCATATGGAGAGAATGGATAATGAGCGATTGGTGAAAAAGATACCTAATCTGATGTGGGAGATGGATGGATGGACAGTGTGAAGAGAGCGTTGGATGCGAGAAGGTTGTCTGTTGAGCAAGGAAGAGTGGCTGTGTGTGACAGAAATAAATGGAGAGAAATTGTGAATGAATAAATGATGACACAGCCCTGAGGGGATATTCTCCCACATTTGGTCTGATCAGATAATCAGGTCAGGTTCGGGTAAGGGGATGGGTCTATTATGATGTGGCAGGGGTAAACCAGCTCTGCTGTCTAGCCCTGCTGGGATGTCGCTGATTGCACTGCACAGTTGACCCTCTCGCGGTGTGGTGCGGTGAGGATCTGTCCCTTCTCCCCTTTGGGGCTAAGATGCTAATGAATGTGTTTGAGTGGATGAGTAAATTGAGAGTGTGTCGTCCTGTCTCGGCTACCTCCCTTTCCTTGGGGGAAGCAGCCTAGGTATATAGATATAGATAGATGTTTAGTGAAAATTTTAGTGACTAATTGAGTGATTATTTTCAAAGGTTGTTTTTGTGGCATTTTTTGCAACTTTGATAGTAATTATTTTAATGAATTGTAATGATTTATTACCACTTTTAACGTCGACCTGTATTCGATAAATTATTTGTAATTACTACACACACATTTAGCACACGACTCCTTTTTATGTGTGCATGTTTTTGGTTGTTTTATAAACGCATTCATTTTAACTGATATATATATATATATATATATATATATATATATATATATATATATATATATATATATATATATATATATATATATATATATATATATATCAATCAGTCAATAAGTCTGTCTGTCTAGCTATCTATCAGTCTGTCTGTTTATCTATGTATCTATGTATGTCTACGAATCTACACACACACACACACACACACACACACACACACACACACACACACTGATCTCCCTTCCCATTCACTCACGTCACTTCACACTCACTGACACCAGTTCTCACTCACTGACGAGCGAGTAAACATACTGTATTTATGTTACTTCTTCCGTCCGATTACAAAGATCCGCTCGTTCGAAGAGTCTCCTAAGCTGGATAAAAGCATCCCTCAGAAACATGAACGAAGTAATAATATGTCATCAGATCAAGGTATTATCCTCATGAACTATCTTCAGGTAAATAAAGCTGTCTGCGCTTACTCTGAGTAAAACATCCAAAATGGTTAATATAGGGTTTTTAATTCACTAGTTCCTACGAATTCTATCGACTGAACAGAGTTAGCCACCATCACCTAGAGTAAAATATTGCACTTATACCAGTGAAATTATTAAGGGAAGGTATAATTTCACAACAATCTTTCAGTCCTTTTTTGTTCAATCATGAGTATTTGCAATGAAGGTTTTCTTCATGTGAAAAAAAAAAAAAAAAGTCAGGTGTCACCCTTTAGGCAAACTTCGTTTATGTCGTGTGCTATTTTCTACACTAAGCAGTGCTGATTCCTTTATTTCTTTTACATTAACTTTTACCAATGAACAAGTGATTCTCTTGAAGATATGTTCATTGTGATCACCTCCGTGAGAATAATTAGGCCCAAATTAAGCAAAGTCTTTTCTTGAATGTATATTTTGCCTGTCCATGTCTATTTACCCATCTTATAAATGTCTGGCCACGTGGAGAGGATGGAGGGTGAAAGACTGACGAAGAGAGTGTATGTGAGTGAGGTGGAGGGGGGAAGAGGGAGGGGGAGGCCGAGGATGAGATGGAGGGATAGGGTGGAGAGGTATATGAGAGAGGGGTGTGTGAGTTGGGAGCAGGGCAGTGAAATGGCGGGGGACAGGGCGACTTGGAGGCGATTTGTTTGTGGCCACCCCAAACGGGATTGAGGCGTCTGGCAATAGATAGATAGATAGATAAATAAATGTCTGTCTATCCAACTAGGGTGTGAGAGAGTGGGAGTATGTATGGGGTGTATGCGAGTGAGTAGGTGAGAATGAGGGGGCAAAAGACAATGTAGGTATTGCTGTCTGCAAGAGATGGAAGGAGAATATACGAGATTATGAATCACCTGGTTCAAGGATTCTGTGGGTAAGATTGAAAGTACGGTTACAAAAGTGGGTGATTGTGTGTGTGCATCCGTCGACGCAAGTTCGTGCAAGCAGAGCGAAAGAAGAGTTCTGGGCAAATGTGGAAGCATGCAAGGAAAAGTTCCAGAGGAATGAGAAAGTGTTTTTGAGTGGAGATATGAATGGAAAAGAAGGGAATATGAGAGTGGATGGAGTAGTTGGTGAGTGGGGGTGTGCCTGCAGAAGTGGATGAAAATGGCAGTGCTCTAGTGGACATTTGTTCAGGGAGGGGGATAGTGATAGCCAATACCCTCTTCGGACACATAAAGATCCACAGGTATACGTGGCGAGTGTTGAGAAGGGTGGGTGGTGAATAGAATGAACGGAAGGCAATGATTGATTATGAGTGTATAAATGACAGAATGAGAAGGTACGTAAAGAATGCAAGAGCATACAGAGGTTGAGAGAGTGGACATCCTGACCACCCCTTACTAGTGGTGAAAGCCAAAGTTCAAGTGCAGTGGATAAATAGGAATGAAGGGAAGAAGGAAGTACTCCATACAAGGAGGGTAAAAAGGTTGTAAGAGAATGAAAAAAAAAAAGCAGAGTATAATAGAGGAGTGAAGGAGAGATAGGGTAAATATGATTTCGAGCAGATGGGGGAGGTGGAGTGTGAAAGATATTCACAGAAGAAATCTGTGCAGCATGTGAGGTGGTGTATAGGGTGAAGAGAAGACGAGAGGGGGTGCAATGAACAGCTTGGTGGAATGAGGAGGTAAGACAAGCTGTGGTACAAAATAAGAAAGCATGTTGTGACTGGATGGGAAGCAGAGGCATGGATGAAGTTGAGGGACGGAAGAGAGAGTTATATGAAGAGAGGAAGAAAGAGGTGAAGATTATAGTATGAGAGGGTAAGAAGAGAGTGGATGAGGAATGTGGAAGGAACTTGAGTGTAAAGTGGAGGGAATGTATGAAAACGTCCAGGAAGGAGGTGAAGAAAGTTAGGATGATAAAGAAGTTAGTAGGGGAGTGAAAGATAAAAATGGCAGATTGACAGTGGAGAAGGGATAAAAGGTGAGCAGATGAAGAGAACACTAACACAGAGAATGAAAGTAAGTGGCTGGGGAATGGCTAGGAGATGGAGAGAGGTGAGAAGGGTGGAAGAGATCAGTAGGATGTAATAGTAGTAGTTGAAGCAATGAAGAAGGTCAAAATGGGGAAAGCCCCAGGAAATGATGGAGTGTGTGGTGAAATGCTGAAGCATGAGGGAGAGACAGTAGTAGAATGGATATGGAAGATGTGTGGATTGGCCTCGGAGGAAGGTAGAATCCTGGAGGATTCGATGTCAGGTATCATTTTTCCTGCATACAAAGAAGAAGGGGAAAAAGAAGTGTGTTGTAATTACTGGGGCATTTGTATTCGTAGTGTAATAAGAAAAGTATATGGCAGGATAGTTATTCACAGAGTTAGGTAAATAAAAGAGGAATTACTTGAAGAAGAATAAGGAGGCTTTACGAAGGGAAGAGGTTGTGTAGATGGGGTATTCATCCTAAGGTTCTTAGTGGAAAAGTTTCCAGGGAGGGAAAAGACGTAGTATGCGGCCTTCATGGATCTGGGGAAAGCATATGATAGAGTAGATAGACAAGGAATATGGAAAATATTCAGAATACATGAAATGAATGGGAAGTTGTTGATTGCTGTGAAGAGTATGTATAATGATGCCCAGGCTGCAGTGTGTGTGGATAGTCAACTGAGTGAGTTTTTTCATCTGGATGTTGGATTGAAACAGGGGTGTTATGTCTGCACTGTTGTTCAATCTGTATATGGATGAGGTTATAAAAGAGGTACAAGGTGGGGCAGTGGATGTTGGAGCGGCCAAAATTAGAGAGTGTAGCGTTTGAAAACTTCCTGTACTACTGTTTGCAGATGATATTGCATTACTAAGTGAAGACAAAGGGGAATGCAAGGCTTAGTAAATAAGTTCGGGAGAGTATGTAAGAAACGGAATAGTAGGGAAGAGTAAAGTTATGGTCTTCGAGAAAAATGAAGTCACTGCATGTACAGTGAGATTGAATGATGAGGAAATGGAAAATGTGATTGTATTTAAGTACTTGGGAAGTGTGATGAGTGAGGATGGAGGTTTGGAGGATAAAGTCCTTGAAAGGGCACGACAAGAAATAAAGGTTGCTCCTCTTTTAAAGAAGTGATAAGAAATAGGGAAGTGAGCATGGAAGTAAAAAGTCACTGCATGATATTGTGATACCAGCTCTAACGTATAGATGTGAAGCTTGGACCTTGCTGGTAGCAGATAAGTCAAGAGTGAGTTATTTGAGAGATGCCTGTGGAGTTACATGGAGAGACAGACTGACAAATGAGAAAGTGAATGAGCATTGTGATGTGGATGTGGATGTGATAGAAAGTTAGGAGAAATTCACTGAAGTGGTTTGGCCATGTGGAGAGGATGGAGAGCGAGAGACTAACAAGAAAAGTGTAAGTGAGGTGGATGGGAGAGATGGAGGGGAAGGCAAAGGATTAGATGGCAGGATGGAGTGGAGAGGTATATGAGAGAGGGGGAGGTGAGCTGGGAGGAGGGCAGTGATATGGCAGGGGACAGGGCGACGTGGGGGTTATTTATTTATAGCCAACACTTACAGGATGGACTCGTTGACGGTCGTGTACCAAGTACATAAAGTAATGAACTGGTCACTCACAATCATCGGAATATCATTATTTTCTCTCTCTGACATATGTAAAAATAACAGTCAATTAAAGTTGGAGATATTCTTCCCTCGCGAGAAACAGTCATCCTCGTTGTGACACCACAAACCATACCAAGGCCACAGCTGACCGCCACTTACAACAATGCTTGGGAATCATACTTCAGTACAAGTAAGATTTCTGTGATATTCAGTTGTTATTAGCATCCTAGCCTTGTAAGACAGTGCGATAGCTCTCTTAGAGATGAAGTATGCTACGTTTGTGCTTTAGCGAAGAGTATTGTTGGTTTTAGACAAATTAATAATGACAGCGAACCTCGCAACAACAAGGTACATGTAGGTCAACTCGGTAGCATGGTGATTAGAGCTGATAAAGTTGTAATGAAGTGATTTATGAACTGAATCAGTATAAGTATTGCTATGTTCTGACTCCAGAGGCATGTAGCCCTGAAACTGGGCAATAATACATAGGGAAGATGTCACAAAGACCAAAATATTTCAATGTTTTTTCTTGCAATTTAGTCTAACTGTACACTTAGACCTCCATGGAGTATTTAGTTATCTGATTTCTTTGTCTTATGTACTCCTGATTTTTGAGCATCTCTTTAGAAACGTCCAGTCTGATCTGGAGAATAAGATTTTCACATCCCTACCAATGACTTAGAGCCAAAGTTAGGGCTAGTTTTACTTGACAGGTGACAGTTACGTTAGGTTAAGCTGTGTATGTTAGGCTATTAACCCCCACTGCACTAATTTTTATCAACCCAGTTACCTTCCTTTTGTTTTTTTTGGACTTTTCATTTTAATATTGAATTGATTTTTTGTCATAAGATCAGGTGTTTCTGATATCGAACTCTTCATCACCCTTGTCTTTTTGTAATTTATGCCTTTTGGGTGGGTGTTAGGGTGGGAATGAGTCACCAGCACCATCGGAGGTAGAGAGGCGTGAATCCGCCATTGCTGGGCTACAAACAAGAACTGAATTACTAAACATGCTGTACTTGACAACTGCAGTGTGGCAGGGATTGTCAACAGCTCTGATGGTGTAGAGAGAGACTCAATGTTCTCATGGACACCACTGACGCTTCCTCTTGCTTGAAGTTATGGCGAGGAGACCAGTCGCCTCATATGGGGAGATCAGAGCGGCCAAGGGTGACCTGCTTATCTAAATTACTAAATATTCGGTATTTGGCAACTGAGTGTGGCAGGAATTGGCAACACCTCTGACGGTGTAGAAGGAAACTCACCATTCCCTTGGAAACCACTGACGCTTCCTCGTGCTTGAAATTATGGCGCAGAGACCCAGCGCCTTATATGAGGCTATCAGTGAAGTCAGGGGTGGTCTGCACATTGCCTCGTATGAGGTGATGAATATGGCAAGGGTTAAAATTACTGTCATCATTTAGGGTCATACACACCTACTTATCTGAAATCCAGTCAAAAATTTTTGTTTAATTTTTCTTAATAAAATTTCAAGGAATCAGTGCAAAAATTTGCTAAATATAGCAGAAGTGTTTCACCGCTGGATTAGTGGTAGGTGGTGGCGACCATCATCCACTCACTTGGTGTAGTGTTGCCTACTTCTTCCTTAGCATGTATCCTACTTTTTCTGTGCCTGCCCTCCACTCTTCCTATTTCTCCCATCTTTTCTGTCGCTTCTTATTGCTTTTCTTTCCTTTACAGGTGGCTTTACATTAAGTGACAAGCCACATGGTTTCCTGTAAGCCAAGAAACCATTTACTGTACAACGCTAGGTGGTAAGCATATAACCAAACCATACGTGTTCCCTGCGTGTCAGCAAATGGGTTGCTGGAGGGTTAGTGCCCCTCCTCGTATAACTATAACTTAAAGCCAAATGGCTACCCCTTACGGGATTATGGCGTCTGGCAATAGATAGATAGATAGATTCACCGCTAGTTTGACATCTCCCCTTGACAGAATTTTGTTTTATGTAAATATTGATTTACAATGCAAACACATTTATTTCTGTTTAAATTAGTATTTCTGCAAAATGGAAGTCCGTCAATGCGTGTTTACAATCTGGAAGGTAAATATCCCCTAACTTCGGCATATTTTAGTTCCGAAACCTGATTTTTTTTTATTAATAGTCATACTAACCCTTAGCTGGTGGCAGCAGTTGCTGAGAAGCACCTAAAAAAAAAAAAAAAAAAAAAAAAAAAACTTTGTATAGTCGCTCCCTACCACAGGGCTGAAACACAAATATAGTTACACCATATTACAGTATGTAAGGTTTCAACATAATCCATAAATGGACTCTACCGCACGTTAGGTTTTAACATAATCAATACATAAACTCTACCACAATGTGGAACAGTTGCTATATTTCGTTAACATAACAAAAAGGGTGTTGGAAGCATCTGGTTGGTGGAGTGGTTTGAGTAGATTGTAGGCTTCTTTACTAAACATGGTAAAATGACCAACCCTAAAAATGCAAACATCTCTCCAACATTCCTTTCACATCAGATCTCTGCTCTTTCTCATCATTTCCCTTTCCTTCTCTTTTCTTCACAGACCTTGGCAGCTTAGTTGTATGTTCCTCTCACTATCCCTGTCTATAAAAGACATAAAATCTCCAGTGGGTTTTGAGGAGTTTGCAAAACTACTTTGACCTCTGTGTCTCCAGTAACTGGCAGTCTTTCTTAACTAACTGGGGAATGACTTTACAGGCCAAGTGGAGCATTGTCATCATTGCCATCAACTTCTACACTTGACAGATTATCATCTGGCTCCTCTGCAATCTCAACTTGTGGTTCATCACCACCATCAGTGTCATCACCATCACTGTCTAATGTAGAATCACGAGTATCATCATCAGTGTAATCATCATCCAAATCCTGATCTAAACTAAGTTTTATCTCATCACTAAGGTTCCTCCTTGTGTGGACCATGATTATGTCTATAATCTCCAAATCTCAAAAGAAAATTAGAAATAAAGGTCTACAGGAGAAACAAAGGGTTGTTGTATCCCCCTCAAAGAGCTGGGAACAGACTGATTGAGCACTGAGTGAGCAACCTTATATAAGGCACCGACCACCCGTATGTTGTTAGTTACAGATATTTAAGGCTTTAGGGCACATATACATTGCGGACTACGTAATTATATTATCAGCTATGATTTACAGGGTAGGCTACAGTTTTAGTGCGGTACGCTATGTATTCCCATAGGATTTGGCTGCTAAAATTGATTTTTTTGCTTATTTGGACTCAGTAGGGACCAGACTTTCAGAAAATGAGGGGGTTCAAATTTTCCCACCCCTCCCACCCTTTTTGGGGGTCACTTCCGTTTTGGCCCCCCCCCTGGAATAGACTATGTCCCTATTTCCGCCGTTTATTGACTGATTTCAGTAATGAAAGAGTTGTTTTATGGGTTTTAAAGTGTCACGAGTTTGTTTATGCTACTTTCAGATCAACCGGAAGTGTCCTTAACCGACTTCCGGTCCACCGGGTGGCATTTAAATGAGGAATAAGCTTTGTGTCAACTTAACATCACTTTACTTCACTAACCACAGGATGATTTTTTACAAAGTTAGTCAAATAGGCACATTGCAGTTCAAAATGCCACTTCTTTATAGTCCGGCTAAACCTAGAGGTAGGGTCGAAAGAATGTCTGGTATGGAAATCCAGCATTCATTTCGACCACAAGCAAATGTTAGGAAAACCGCATGCAATCGATAGCTTTAGAGACCCTGACAAATGGGATTATTTGGGCCTATTAGACAACACAAATCCATGCCACACCTCCCACAAAAGGCATCACCCACATTCTTTCGACCCTACGTCTAGGTTTAGCCCGACTTTAGATTCATTTTAAATGTCATTGACTTAGTCGTACTGCCTGTTGCAACATTTCGGTCAGTAATTACGGATTACATTGAATGCTACACTATTGTTCCTTGCTCTCTGTCTACAGAAAATCAGGGCAATCTAATCTTCATCAGAGTCACTTTCTCGAATGTTCTCCTGAATTGTGTTCACACAGTCTCCGCCATAGCATTTGCAAAGATGAGTGCAAGGCAAACCATTTTTAGAGCAACTACATCGCCCCTTGCATCCTGTTTTACAGCCACATTTGATGAGTTCAATTACTGCCTTTGGGGCAGGAAGCGCAAGACATCTAACTGGAACGTACAGTCCTTTTTCCAAAGTCCATCCATTCTCTTCAAGTGGAGGAAGCTCTGGGCAGTTGGTCTTGTATGATTTATCTCGCATAGTGATGTAGTTGGCGCGGAGAATATGCGGTAACAATGTGGCGCGAGTAGGAGGTAGCATCTCTCCCTCTAAGTTCTTTGACCGAAATAGTTCCCATCTTAATGATGGCAAGGTTGTTGGACCTTTCGAACTATAGACACGGCACACAAATTGTTCCAAACCCTGGACTTGTGCAGGAAGCTCCTTGCTCTCAAGCTCTGCAGGAATGCAACGTTCTCCGAGTTCTTTGAAACAGCTTACGGCTTGATCATCATCTTCAAGCTTGAGGTGGGCATCGATCCATGTCTTTTTGGTAATTCCAACAAATTTGCCTCCCCAGTCAGCACCAGAGAAGTTGTGGAGTCCAAGAAGGCCTTGGCATTTATGATGCCCAATTACTTTTACTCGTTCCAGTACATCGATTTCTCGTGCCTTGGTGCCCTTACCAGTTGCAAACCTCAGGCAAGTGGGAGCAGCAATGCGTCCGCAAGATACCAGATCAAGCAGCAGCAGTAGTACATCTGTATCTGGAGACCAAACGCACAGTTTTCGCATGGTACCATTAGACACAGAAGCAAGAACCTGATGAGGAATCAAGGTATCAGCCTCTTCATGTGTGTGAGCCTCCTCGAAATCATGTCCCTTAATGACGGTATCGTACACAACGACCAACAGGAAAGAACTCTCCCTTGGGAAGTATTCAAGCAGTCCCTGGCCAAACATGCATGTCAGCTTTTTCTTTGTTGATGATGCAGATAGGAGTTCCTTGATGGACATAGTTAGCTTCATCTCTGGGTGGATTTCATATTCTACAGAAGTAGCTGCTCTCTTCTGCCGAGTTTTATTTTTTAATGACTGGTCCATGTATCTATCAAACACAACTCGACTCTCCTCATAGCCAAGCATCATCTTTTCAATACGTTTGTTGAATGCATCCTGAAGATATGACAGCTTCAGCATGGATGGTGTCTTTTTCATACCCTGAAGCACACCCATGGCATCAACTATTAGAACACTGACTGATGAATCTGGCTCATGTAGGAGCTCTGGCTGTGGTGCATCATCTTGGGGCTCTGGTTTGGCGTCTTCAACAGCATGCATGAAACTTGCTTTGTCTGTTGGGATGAACAGCGACCCATCAACAGCGCAGAGGGACCGAGGCACTGTTGACATTTCATATTCCCCTATTATCTCCTCAAGTTTTGGCACTAAGCTTGGTCTGCTGGCATGGATGATAAGAAATCGCCCAAGCAATTCACGCTCTTCCTGCAACTTGATGACCTTATCCCCTACACGTACTTTTGCCTTTTCCATCCAGTTAGAAAAGGCCTTCAGTTTGAGTTTCTTCATCTTGTCCCACACACAGACACTGGATGTAGACATCAACCACTGAGAAACGAACTCCTCAAAGCACTTCTGACCCTTCTCTGTGAATTGCAGAATTTCTCGCTTTGCCTCATTTGACACTAGCGCTGAAGATACCAGACTCTTCAACGGTGTGTTTACTTCAAATGTATTGCCTTCACAGTGCAGCTCAATTTGCTGTCGAATCTTCAGAGCATTTGCTCTTGACCTCAGAGCAATCTCTCCTGAGAGCTGATAATGTTCTCTCCTCACAGAAGTTCTGGAAGCTTTGGGGTATCCATTGAGGTACTGATTCACTAGACGAGCCAGATGAGGCGTGGTAGTGACTAGTCGATCCAGAGCTGCTTCATCTCTACTGAGTCCAACCATGCCACCATGTCCCTTTAGCTTTTTTATCTCCTGCTCAAGAGCCTGATCGGTGAAGAGACGGGTGAAGGGTATCTCCGATTTGGCCACAACAAAGGCACCAGACTTCAGGGCATCCCACGTCTCTGGGTCATCTTCTTCAAGAGCATTCATTTGGGCTAGGTGAACAGGCATCAGTCGAGCATAGTTGAGGAGATCACGGGCAAAGAAATACTTGATGATGTTCTCTAAAGATGCCAGGTAACCTTCCCAGTCACCTGAGCGGCAACAGCTGATGAGTTGAAGAAGACTCTCCACTTGGCCAAGGTACTGTGACAGGAACTGAGCAAGCTCGCCAATGCCTTTGTCATCTTCATGTGGCTTGATATTTCCTGCATACCATGACTGGATTTCTTCAAAGGTCTCTACCATCTCTGGGTTGCGTTCGTGAAGTTTGTCCTTGAGAGCAATGCCCTTGATTCGAACTGGACCTTTTTGGATTGTCGACAAGACAGCATCAAACTGCAACATCATGATTGCTAGGCTGGTTGTGATGTGGTACTCAAGGCCTCGCTTGTAAGCTTTGCCACCAAAAATCCCACGAAGAGCTGCTGATGTGTATGCACCACTTTCAATGGCGCAGGTGTCAAGGCCACTTCCGTCAATCGTTTTACCAAGTGCATGCAGGGCAGCAAATGCAATGTGGAGGACACCAGCTCTTAGTATCCAGTTGGTGTTGCCAACTGACTGCTGAATCTTCAGTGCACGAGCATAAAGGTCCAGATCAAGCGTTATTAGTGTCTTTCTCTGAGGACCAACAACGGTGGCCGAGATACCCTGTGTTAACTGCAGGGCAGTATAGAGGGTCCCATAATCTGTCGGTGAGGTCTTGAACAGTGGAGCGATCACCTCTGTGTTTGTTCGCACGTGGTCATGACTGTCAGAGTACTGTGATATCAGCAGGGACTTAGTTGCAGCCCAAGTTGGCATCACATCCTCCTTTGCCAATTTACCTGGTTTACGCACTTGTCCTCTGACTAACAATATTGAATCAGATTGACCCCTGTCCTTCGAAGGCTCAGTCACTTCATTGTCCTGTGTGTCTACCTGTGTCGCCTGAGGTTCAGCCAAGGTTTTCTCCCCATCGTCATCAGTTGCAAGGTAGTTAGCAAGTGCCCAGGTGTGAGTGAAGTCTGTGGAAAGAAGGTTGTTATGCTTTCCAATCTTGTAGTCCTGGAATCTCAATGGAGTTGTCTTGATGATCGGCTGTTGCTGCAGCTGCACTTCAAATTTAAGAGGAGCTTGTGGTGGCATCTTCTGCGGTATAACGAGTGGTTCATTCATAGGCTGTCCATCTACGTCCTGCTGGTTGATTACAACGACTGTGCCATGGAATGTTTCCTGTCCTGTTGGCGTGTCCTCCAACAGATCGATGTTGTCTATAGCAAACCAGATGTTCTCATCTTTCTTGACAAAATCAGGGAGACAGAATCCGCCAGCATTCTTCATTCGTTGAAGAACACACTGGTCAACATTTTCTTCTAGTTCAAGGATCTTCTTGTAGTCGCTCCCAATGTAGACATCTGAGAGGCTCTGGACAAGGTTCTTGTCACGTACTCTTGAATGGATAGCAAGAGGCAGTCCAATTGAGAGGGGTGTTTGGTCAGTTTCCCGGAAAGTTTCATCAGTCTTTGGTTCGTGCTTCACCTGACGATCAGTGCGAGTATTCTGGACCAAAAACTGGCATGCAACATCGACTGTCTTGTCAACTTCTTCCTCCCGCACTCCGGACACCTTGCTCACATGACTGCCGAAAAGGAGGTGGCTCAGAAAAAATTGTAGCAAAGAGGGATTCTCGAAGTTATCAAAGCTGCCTGTGAATGACCAACCCCGCTTTGATATCATCTCCTCTCGAAGCAGGCTAACAGCATTCACAAGGTTACTAACTATCTCACCATTATCCATCATTGAAAGCCTAAGGTCTAAGGCTTTACTAACCGCTGCTGACAGGACAAGATTTTCTGGCTCATTCCGTCGCACTGAACTGACAAATTGAACACCTGGAAGCCGCCCAGTAATCAACTTTTTCAGATACTTGCGATAGTTTTTAGTCTCATTAACATCTACGTTATATCTATCTAAGATCGACAAGTAAGCATCATTGACCTGAGCCATGTTGAGTGTAATATCATCGTCTGTAAGAGTGTTTTGTATGATGAGGACTAACTGTTCATCACATAATCAGCGAATAAGTGGCACATTATCAAGATCAGCTTTTGCAGATGTGCGCTGTGCTGACCTCAAGCATGACCTATGGTAATACTTTTTTAGAGCTGAAGCATCATCGGGCTCCTCTAGATCGGCTACACAAATTCTGACTCTGTCATCTATGGTCAGCTGCTTCACTTCAATCAGAGTTTTTCCCATTGCATCAGAAAGTACGCGATGTAACGGCTCTGATCCAGCCTCGGGACAAAAACCACAGGATGAAAACATACACACCTCCTCCTTTGGGAGTGACCTTGATCGTTTAGGTCGAGCAGGTCCTGTTGCACATGAAGGGCTACCAGGTCCTCGACTAGCACTGGGGTCTGGAGAGTCAGTTCGGGATCACTTACCCCGGAGCCGTTCAATCATGCCCTTGTTTACGATAGGTTTGCAGCACTCGCTGTGATAGTAAACAGATTTGAGTTCCAGCTCATTCATGCCAGACAGGTGGTCAGTCAGTTGCTGAATATCACTTTGACCTAGGGACACTCTCTCCTGGCAGCACTTTAGAAGGTCCTTTAGCATAGCTGGATCATTTAGTAGATTCTTGCCAGGGGTGGCCCCCTCTTTGCAAATCACACAAATTTTGATATCCTCTGACATCTTCCTTAGCACTTGCAGTTCACCATCATCCAGTACAAGGGTTTTAGGTGTGGGCAATCTATTACTGGTTCTTCAACCTTCTCTATATCTTCTTCATGCACACACCTGAAAAAAAGATGGGAACCTTGGTCAATAAATTGGTCAATAAATTACCGACTTAAGGGCACTGGCGTTTTTTTTTTGTGGGGGGGGTCCCAAAAGGATCTGACCCCCAGAAAGTGACTTTGAGAGGGTCTGATTGCTTTCAAAGTGTGATAAATAAACTCGGCACACTGAGAAACCTATAAAACAACACTTACATTATGAAAATTGGTCAATAAATGACCGACATAGGGGCACTGACGATTTTGGGGGGTCCCAAAAGGAAAATGACCCCCCAAGGGTGGTGGAGGGGCGGGAAAATTTGAACCCCTTCAGTTTCTGACAGTCTGGTCCCTACTGAAGCCAAAACTGCAAAAAAATCAATTTTAGCACCTAAATCCTACGGGAGCAGTTTTTTGTACATAGCGTACCGCACTATTTGGGGGGAAGCCTCTATACATTGCCTCCCCGCAATTTTTCAGTAGATTTTGCACAGTAGATTTTTCCACGAGCAGCTAAGGGTTAAGCACAATTTTTTTTTACCGGATTTCACATAATTAGGTGTACATGAATCTATATGGTGATAAAAATTATAATATTTTTCATATACTTGTGTCGATTCAGTAAATGACCGCCGATTCGGTATTTCCTTGCACTGCTTCGCAACAGAAGGAACTGCCCAGTGTGTTAGGGTACTCCTGACGTGCGGCTCGCCACCACATATTCCTGGTTTTCATGTCTATTGGAAGAGTGATGAATCTTGTTTCTGGTGTGATTCTACCTGTATTCTTGGACTGCACAGTGGAACAAAACACCAATGGTGGTTATTTGCTGACTTGGCCATGACAAAGCAAGTCTTGGCTAATCAGCAGAACCACAGTCACACAACTTAGCTGGGGATCACAGTCTTGTTTTGTCCTCGGGCTTGGCAATTTATAATGTCCCGGCCACATGAGGCTGTCGCTGCCATCAACCTCTTTCTGTGCAACTTTGAAGACTTGTATCTCCAAATTTTTACTTTGATTTGTCAAATTAACTATATCATAGGATAATTCAGCATATTTATCACCCAAAGAAATTGTTTACCGAAACAAAAAAATCTACTGTCAAACACTCCATTGAGACACCTGGCACTAGATAGACTATCCAACTACCTAGCTTGTTGAATGATATCTTGCTAAGGTGAGCAGGCTTAAGTACTACTTCGATCCTTCATCCCAGTAGTGGTCAGACTACTAGCAGCCAGATCTTTTTTTTTTTCTTTTTTTATGTGTCCGACTCTGGGCATAGGCTTCTCAGCCTGCTCTCAAGGCCCAGTAGTCCTCCTGCGTATCATACAGCTCCACATGTCACCACTTCGGCGTTAACACCCACCGTCCATATTGAATACATGCTGGGGCTGTCTCATACATGACTGGTGTATTGGTTTAGCGGGGGTATTTTTACATGTCGGCAGGTCTTCAGGTAGATCGGTAAAGCCTGAATTTTATGAAATTCAAATCCTTAAACTGTTCCCTGCCCCAGCGGGGATTTGAACCTGGGTCCGGTAGGACTGCAGGCCACTTCTCTACCGATTGAGTCACCGCCTTCCCGCCTCTAGCAGCAGTCAGACTAAACACACTCCCCCCACCCCGCCATTCCCCCTTCGGGAGTAGGGAACGGAGAGGGCGAGAAGGAGAATGGCAAAGCCACCTCATCCCCCGCCTCTCACAGACCTTCTAGAGCTGAAGCCCAAGCCGGAAAGAGTGGTGGCCCTTTTAGGATGGGGGATGAGAATGGTGTGGAGGGTGGCAGAACTGCCTAGTTCCCCACCTTCTTCATGGGCTAAAGCCCACCCAGAAATGCCTGTGTCCTACAGCGGAATGTTACACTCTGTAGATGATGAATAAATAAGTGAATAAATAATTATGGATCTGTCTATCTACCTATATATGCTATGCATGTATATGTATAAATTATCCATTTACCAGAGAGAGAGAGAGAGAGAGAGAGAGAGAGAATACGTTTTTGACAACCTTCTCTTTAACTACTCCTATACCCATAAGATGGTGCCTTATGCAAGACAAATCCATAATATGTGTAACAACTGTGAAAGAAATCAGCATGACTGATTTCAGAATCACAACAATAAAGAAAGCTTTATACAAATGATTACCACTGCTAAATTAGGTAGAACAGATAGTTTCTGGTGAAGCGGAATGAAACCTGAGAAAGCTCACAAGCACGGAATGCAGATAGATTGCATATTTCATTCAAATCCTTTCCACAAATACACAAGAGTACTTTGTGTTCTCTTAATGAACACCTTTAGTTAGCACTACCCTTTCATGTTTTATTATCTTACTGATTCCATAGCTGCAAAAGTACTGTCTTGTACAGGTTCCTTTTCATTAGCTCCTTTTGAATTTAGATATACAACACTGCCTTTCTACATTCACCTTTATTTTCTCTTACTAACTATTGTCTGTGAATACCAGATGCCATAAGGAGATGATCATGTACATTCTTTGCCCTGTGGTTAGTGACCACCTCCACTACTTATATTTTCTTGAACATCAAGCGAATCAGTAAGTTTTCTTTTTTGAAAAGAGACCTGCTGAGGAAGATAGTATGACTGATTACAGCAGGATATTAACACAACAAACGCATACATTCTAGAATGAATATTCCTGAGTAGTCAAAACCCGTGATGAGCTAAAAACAAATATTCCTTCTTATTAATAGGCAGATATAGATATTATTTTTTTTTTGTACATCGAAACGGCTCTGCATCTGACTGTATTATCTTATCATTATAGAAAGAGTAAATTTGTTCAATTATGCCACTGTCTTTCGGTACTTGTTTGGAGTCTGTGAGGTGTAAGATGTGCTACCATTCGGTATAATGTCTCTAAGAGAGCTTAAACAAATCTTAAACTGAAATGCTCAGTCGTTTATGTGTTACCGTTCATTTATTTTAAATGATTTACCGTAACTTGGCCCAGATTTACGTACTTTTTCTACTTACTTCACTATGCCTGTGGTAGTAATAGACATTATTACGGATCTGGATCATTTTCGTAGCACTTTTTTGCCATCAGTATTACTTTCCAGTGTTATTCTTCTGTTAAACCTCAGCATTCAAGCTGTGTCAGGATTCCATATTATAAATACAAATCATAACAGAAAGCATGATGGATAGATAGACAGATAGATAGACAGAACACCAGAAAAGGTGTGGGAACGGGAAATTAGCTTGCAACTCTTTCAGTGAAGGAATATTGATCGTGCACCAGAAGCAGTACATACACACAAACATACAGTGTTCTAGAAGCTTCCACGACAGTAGAACACATGTGACACGGTCCCTGCTACACCAGAATGTAGGATTCTGAGATCAGAAGGAGACTAGCCATGGAACCGGCAGGTAGTGGAGAGAGTGAAAAAGAAGAGGGATCCAACTAGACTTACTTAGTATATTAAGTCTCTGTATAATACTTATGCTGCTCAACTTAGACTTTCTCTGAAGATAATAAATCAAGATCAACTCCCTGTATTCATCTTTAACTCCACCTGCTTTTCAATTACCAAAATAACTTTAACCAAAACTCAAGACTCACCTATTACAAGAATTAAGAGTTACATATGTATAAATGTTGGCTACAAAGCTTTAACATTAAATGGTGGCAGTAACGAACGAGCCTACGAGTCTACGAGCATACAGTAGCAACGACGAGTTACGAGTGAGGATCAACAAGCTCTACGATTAACTACAAATAACAAGTCAACAAGACAACTCTATTATTTTCACGCAACTTCAAGCAGCAGCAAGAAGAATTTTATTAAAAAAAAAAAAAGCAAGTAAAGGAAAAGAAAGACCAGAGCAACAAGCACAAAAACCCCAACACTATCTCCCGCCTACCTCCATCGCTGACGCAGAGGTCAAAACACACAGCAAAACACCAGACCCATATTTATAACGCATCTTACTCACCTTTCCTCACCCAGGTTACTCATCGCTGCTCAGTTACTCACCACAGCTACCAGTGTGAGAAGCCGACGTCACCATGTGTATCTGCTGAGACGACATCACCATGCGTGTTTGCTGAGACAACGCCACGCCAATCAACGTGTGACTGACACCAGGCACTTCTCGCCCACTACTCATTACTCATTATTCACATAGCTCCTACTCATACTCGTTTATTTCCACAGTATTGGGTGGGAATTCGACGTTCTATGATGAGGTTTGCCTGTGACTACAGCTGTTAACCATTACATTCACCAGGCCATGGAATTCCTGAGTAATATCGTCCATCAACACAGCCCTAGAATTATCTAGAGGAGATCTTCATTCAACTCTGCATTTATCTTCCGAGATCAACAGTTGCTTTGACACGCCTCTCTGATCTGTATCAAGTTGGTGTAATTATACTTACTCATTTCTACTCAGTGCTAAAATTAGGTATACTCAACTCCTTGACTTATTTTTATATATACACTTATATATAAAGCACAAACTATTGATTTTTGATATGGTGTTTAAAGAACAAGCGATGAAAAAGAGGACTTATGTACCTAGAAGGAAAATATGGAAGCTGAAAACCAAGTAGTAAGGGATGCCTTCTATAGCGAGTTGAGGAGAGTGGTGGCTGAACAGGGAGCTGGGGGAGGCGGTGGCTCAATCGGTAGAGAGGTGGCCTGCAATCCTAACGGACCCAGGTTCGAATCCCGGCTGGGGCAGGGAACAGTTTAAGGATTTGAATTTCATTAAAATCAGGCTTTACCGATCTACAAGAAGACCCACCAACATGTTGTAAAAATACCCCCGCTTATACCAATACGCCAGTCCTGTATGAGACAGCCCTAGCATGTCTTCAATATGGACGGTGGGTGTTAGCGCCGAAGTGGTGACATGTAGAGGTGTATGGTATGTAGGAGGACTGCTGGGCCTTGATAGCAGGCTGTAAAGCCTATGCCCAGAGTCGGACACATAAAAAAAAAAAAAAAAGACAAAGACGTTAATGAACAGTACAGAGCCCTCAAGAACAATTTCTTGAGAGTTACTGATGTAACATGCGGTTGGACAAGAGGACCACCAAGACATAAAGTAACTTGGTGGTGGGATGAGGGTGTAGAAGCTGCAGTTAAGGAGAAAAGAAGGCTTTTCCGGGAATGGAAGAAGGGAGATAGCAAAGAGGAATATTTGGCTGCCAAGCGTAGGGCTAGAAGAGAGGTAAACAGGGCAAAGTCTGAGTCACAGAGACTATTACTTGATAACCTAAATCATGGGGAAAGGAAAAATATGATATTTAGGGTGGCAGGTCAAGTGAAGAGGGATAATCAGGATATTATAGGTGAGCAGTGTGTGAAGAATGACGAAGGAAGGGTAGTGGTGAACAGTGAGGATATTAAAGATGCATGGAGAGAGCATTATAACCGGTTGTTGAATGAGGAGTTTGACTGGGACAGGGAAGGTTTGGAGACAGCAGATCCAGTGTCTGGCCCTTGGCCTTTGATTGATACTGCTACTGGGAGTGAGGCAATAGGCAGGATGAGGGTGGGGAAGGCAGCAGGTGTGTCTGGGTTGACTGCCGAAATGCTGAAGGCCTCAGGTGATATAGGGGTGAGTTTAGTCACTGACCTGATAAATAGGATTATATATGAATGTGTTGTCCCAGATGATTGGCTGAAGAGTGTAATTGTAAATGTGTATAAAGGGAAGGGTGATGCCCTGGAAAGAGGAAATTATAGAGGTATAAAGCTTTTAGATCAGATAATGAAGGTAATGGAGAGAGTTTTAGAAGGTATGATTAGAGAAAGAGTGAATATTGATGAGATGCAGTTTGGGTTTATGCCAGGTAGGGGGACCACTGATGCCATATTCATTGTTCGACAGCTTCAGGAAAAATATATTGGTAGGAGAAGGGATCTTTATTTTGTTTTTGTTGATTTGGAAAAGGCCTTTGACAGAGTCCCTAGAGAGGTGGTGAAGTGGGCAATGAGAAAGCTTGGCTTGGAGGAGTGGCTGGTTAGGGTGGTTATGGCTATGTATGTGGGTGCTCACACCCAGGTAAGAGTGAATGGAGATTTGAGTGATGAGTTTTCCGTGAATGTTGGTGTGCATCAGGGGTCAGTCTTGAGTCTCATGTTGTTTATTATGGTACTTGAAGCCCTTTCACATGACTTTAGAAACGAACTCCCGTGGGAGTTGTTGTATGCTGATGATTTGGTGTTGATTGCAGAGAATGAAAGGAAGGCGGAGGAAAGGTTTAGGAAGTGGAGAGATGGTATGGGGCACAAGGGTTTAAGGGTAAATGCAGATAAAGCAAAAGTGATGATATCTAGGGTTGGTGGCGGTACTGTCTGTAGTGGTAGCAGAGGCAGACTGCGAGATAATGCTGATTTTATGTGTACGGCGTGTTGGGGTGAGCAGGTGGAGATTGTCAGACGTGTAAGGATTGAACTGGCTGGTGAATCTCTTGAGTGTGTGGAAGAGTTTTGTTATTTGGGAGACATGTTGTGTGCTGGAGGTGGGGCTGGAGCTAGCTCTGTGGCTAGGGTGAGAAGTGGTTGGAAGAAGTTCAGGGAGCTCTTGCCTCTCCTGATATTGAGAGGACTCTCCCTACATGCTAAGGGGTCTTTGTATGCAGCATGTGTTATGAGTGTAATGCTGTATGGTAGTGAGACCTGGGCAGTGAAGGAGGAAGATATTCGCCAGCTCAGACATACAGAAATGACAATGATTAGGTGGATGTGCAGTGCGTCCCTGCATCCAAGGCCTGGAGGGGCTGGGTTTACGATGGAAGAGTTGAGAGGTAGGATGGGACTGGAGTGTATTGGTGTTGTGATGAGGAGAGGTAGATTGAGATGGTTTGGACATGTGGAGAGGATGGGGGATGATAATTGGGTGAGGAAGGTGAGAAGTGTTAGTACTGGGGGTGGGGTTATGAGGGGTAGACCGAGAAAGACATGGGACGAGTTCATTAAGTGTGACCTCAGGGTTAAGGGACTGAACAGGGAGGCTGCAATGGATCGTGCAGCATGGACAGCCGCCATTAGGTGACCAAGGCCGACACATGCAAGCATGTTGGAGCCTTTAAACATGAAAACGAAAACGAAAAACACTCACTATCTATCATTTATTACAACTCATTTACTCATCTATTTAGTAAGGACGTAAACAAAAGACGTATTTCATAACATACCTAAGTAACATGAATTCTTTTTAGCTAAGTGATATAACAGGGATATTTTCGCCCCCACCCGTGTTAATACCAGATGATACACAGCTAGCGCCCACTGCGGATACACAATTAGGAGAGCACCAGGGCAACACACCCATTGTACAAAATTCACCACAAACTAAAGACAAAGAAACAAATACGTCAGTTCTAGATGATGAGTGGCAAACCCCCTCTGATGTAGCGAGTGAGGACTTAGTCTCTGCCTTGCATACCTTTGAAAATATACTTAATACAGTTCATCGTTCAGGGATAAACTATTCCTCACACAACGATAAACAAGTCCAAGTTAAATTAACAGAGCAACCAGTGAAAATGAACACCACAGATCAAGCTCAGATATTCGTTTATCACGAGGATAAATGCCCCGAAATTCTCTGGCACAGAAAAAGATCGTATTAACGTCATTTCATTGGTCAATCAGTGCGAGCAGAACTTCATCACGAGGCATCTTAAAGATGAACAAGAGAAAATTGCTATTTTTTCCTCTTGGATTAGCCAGGAAGGATGTCTGGCAGGCGACTTACTAAGGTCAGATAAGCTCCTCAAGGCTAAGACATATGAATTTAAAACTGAATTTTTGAAGAAATTTTCTGGAAGTATGAACTTCTTGCCAGGTATAATCCCAGATTTACATAAGATTGTAAATCTTGTAAAGGAGCACACGACAAATCATGTGTTCAGTGAAATAACTGTTGATGTCTCTACGATCAAAAGGATATTATTAGCTACCTTAGAAAACTCAAACTGGATAACAGGAGATGGAAAGATGTCCCCAGATCTCGTTGTGGACATCATTGGTTATGTAGCTGCCTTGTGTAAATGACTTGATAGGATCCTTAAGATCGCCAAGACGATCGCGAACACCCCAGGAATGTGCTTACTAGACTTAATGAACGAGGTAGAGATGCAATGTAGCAAAGCAGGGATGGTTGAAACACAATCACATTCTAGTAGAATGAGTGTCTGAGACAGTATCAACTGTGAAAACAGCTACCACTACCCGAAACAGAGAACAAAATCGATCGCAAACCGAAAGTAGACAGAGTAAACAACTAAACGTGTCAAGGATATGATCACAAACACCAGGCTACAGGCAGTTTCATAAGTTTCCACACAGCCCGAGCAGATTTCGCGCCACAGACACCGCTAAATATGGGAAGTCACCCCATAGATCACAGTCAAGAGACAGGTCCATGCTATGTCATTATTGTGCAAAAACCAGGACACAGTAGGAATGAATGCTTTATCAAAACAAAAGAGGATAGACAAAAGACACAAGGATTTGGTCCTTTCTGTAGACATTATCGGTGCCAAGGGCACTGGACCAGTAACTGCAAAACAGTCGAAAAATTAGTGTCTGTGTTCAAATCTGGGGAAGACCAAGTCATGACAAAAAACGAACAAACGTAAAGAAAAGCTAGTCTCAAATTCACATAGGAGGCATGTTGGGAAATGAGTGTATCTTGATACCAGCTGTATATGAGGATCAAAAGGTTTCCTTATTTTTAGACACAGGCTCTCCAGTGAACTTAATAACACAAGAAGAAATATATAGAATTTTTAGAAATAAGAAAGTAACTTTTCTGGAAGAATCTGATTTAGACTTATATACCGTAGATGGAAAACAAATCACAGTAAAAGGTATGATACGGTTAAACATCAGTTTCACAGAGACAAGACCAATCTCTGCATTTTTCTATATCGCTGAAAAGTTAGCAATTAAAGTTCATAAGTTATTGGGCTTAAGATGCATGAGAACAGAGAAAATAACTAAACTCCCACAAATGAATGGAATAGACTTTGACAATGAATTCATAGAGGAAATACCATCAGAGCCCTCACCGATTAGTAAAAGTGAACCAAAAAGAACTGGTAATATTAAAAGCTTAAACATACACAAACAGATGCTTGTATAGATCCACTCATCCCCCCCCCCCCCAGCCTCCAGGATTTGAGACCCAGGTAACAGTACTGATTTATCAGTTTTTCCCGCCCATCTCACCAATGATTTAGTTATACCACCTAATTCCTATATGAAAGTTACCATAAAGAGCAAATTATGGAATAGTGCTGTTCTTGTCTTAGAAGAATTTTGTGAAGTAAAAGGATTGTCAGTAGAAAACGCATTATGTCAGATGAACGACGAAGGGCAAACTCAAATATTCATAATAAATCACATGAATGGGGAAGTACGGTAGAAAAAGGGGACTTGCATAGTTAATATTGAAAAATGTCCCGCCCCTGTGAAGGAAATAGTTGTAGCTGAAGTGACAAGTGAGATAAAATCTACGGATAGAGAAAGCATAAAAGAGAAATTAATTCACTCAGGTGAATTTGATGAAGAAAATGATTTGTTAACCCTGTTGGAAACACACAGGGACACCGTAGCATTACCCAGCGAACAATTAGGGTGTACTAACCTGATTAATCACAAGATTAATGTGCACCCAGATACACCACCAATTTTCATACCGGCCTACTGGATCCCACAATCTCAGCATACACTCGCAAACCAGTATGTCGATGAAATGTTAAAACCTGGAATTATTGAGCCATCAGTCTCCCTGTGGAATGCCCCATTATTCTTCATGCCCAAACAAAATGGAGAACTGCGTGCGGTAGTAGATTACCGTAAACTAAACAATCACACAATCCCAGACCGATTTCCCATGCCATTGCTAAGCGACATCCTACAGAATATTGGACCAGATAATAATGTATTTTCCACGATCGATCTGCTAAGTGGATATTACCAAATTCCTGTAGAACAGGAGTCACGTACATACACCGCCTTTTCCACAAATAGAAGACACTATCAGTATAGAAGGATGCCCATGGGACTGAGGACAGCCCCGGGCACATTCCAGCGTCTTATGAATTACGTATTGTCCGGAATTTTAGGACAAGGAATATTTGTTTATCTTGACGATATTATAATCGTAACAAAAGATATTACACAACATCTCCAGAAATTAGACCTACTCTTACAAAAGCTTGGTGATGCTGGTTTAAAAATGAAGCATTCTAAATGCAAATTTTGCTTTAAGGAAATAAATTTCTTAGGCCACAAATTAAGTTGTAATGGTATTCATACCACTGATGACAAAATACAGGCAGTGAGAGATCTTCCTGAACTCACTACGAATGAAGAAGTTAGACAATTTTTAGGTCTAGCTGCGTACTATAGGTCATTCGTACCACAATTCTTTCATATAGCCTTTCCTCTATTCCAACTACTCAAAAAAGATGCTATATTCCAATGGGAAGAAGAACAAAAACAAGCATTTACCAAACTAAAAATTAAACTAACAAATGCACCTTGTTTGGCATATCCAGATTTCACAAAATCATTTATTATATGTACAGATGCATCAGTTAAAGGATTAGGGGCTGTACTGATGCAGGAAGATTAAAGAGGACAGAATCAACCAATTCCATTTGCCAGCAGAAAAATAAAAGGTGCAGAGAAAAATTATTGCACTACAGACTTAGAGGCATTTGCAGTGGTTTTTGCATTACAAAAGTTTCGAGATTTGGTATATGGTTACGAAATACACTTATTCACTGACCATAAACCGCTAGTGGGTATGTTTAAAGAAAAACTCCTCTCTGGGAGGAGAGCAAGATGGAAATGTACAGTCGAAAACTACAATGTACATATTCGTTATATACAAGGCAAAATGCATCTAGTAGCCGACGCATTATCTAGGAACCCGAACACAAATCAGGTCGCGGCATTAGATCTCAAAGGAGACATCCCAAACCACGATGATATTGCAAAAAGACAGACTTTATCCAATATGGTCTAAAGTTATATACAAGTTAGAAAGTGGAGATGACATACAATTATCCAAACTACATGTACCACTCGAACAATTCACAATAGTTAATAATACTTTATACAAGATCAACCCAGGACAACCAAAACGCCAAAGAAATACTAACCAATTGGTAGTACCTAATGACATGATACCCCAAGTATTACGAACGATACACGATAGCCCACATGCAGGACATCCTGGAAAAGATGGGACATTCAAACATGCCTAGCTGTTATATTACTGGCCAACATTACGAAAAGATATAAACAATCATATAGACAGATGCGAATCATGTGCAAAACACAAAGGATACCTAATTTCAACTGCACCATTGGGTAATTACCCTGTACCATATCAACCATGGGACGTTGTCGCTGTTGATTTACTCAAGATGCCATTATCATACAATAATAACCAATATCTATTCGTAGCAACGGATCATTTTTCCCGTTATGTAATTTTAGCTCCAATTAAAGGAGTAAAGGCAATAACAGATAATGTAATATGTCGCTTTACTACCCCAAAGGTACTAATAAGTGATAATGGAGGAGAATTTAATTCTGATATCTTCTTAGAAATATGTAAACAATACAATATCAAAGAGGTTAACGTTTTAGCCTATCACCCAGCATCTAATGGGTTAGTAGAAAAACAAAATAAAAAAATATTAGATGTGCTACGACACATTCTCAATGAAAATTATGCAAGCTGGGATAATTGGATTCCCAGAGTAGAAGCCTCAATTAATGGATCTATAAATAAATCAATAGATGACACACCACATTTCATTATATATGGGACAGATAAAAAACTACCATATGAGCTCCTAGAAGGTGACAGTCTGCCCATATACAATAACGATGATTAAACTCCGTTTACGTGAATTCCAGGACATACACAAAAGAGTCAAAAAACAATTGACGATGTCCAAGGAAGAAATGACGGAGGCATTTAATAAAATGGCAAGAGATTCGCCTATCAGCTTAGGAGACATTGTCTATGGTATCATTCATACGAGACAATAAATTATCCCCAAAATTTGAGGGCCCATACTGAGTAATTAACATGAAAGCAAACAAAGTTTTTATTAAGTCACTGTCAAGTGGCGAAGAGAAACAAGTTCATATTGACCGTTTAAAACGAGTTTCAAGGGAACTATCCAATAATTATTCAGCCTCGGATACAACCGAGCAAGCGAACGTAACTCATGAAACCAATCAAGAAAACAACAATAATTACAAAAATAAAGTAAGGTCATATACCAAACAATCAAACATAGGTGCAACTGTTCCAATAAAATCTACAGTACATCATTTACGAGATTTAAATATCGATTTAAACTCCTTCTATAAATGAAATAACAGTCAAGTTATTGTTCTACGTTAGTCAACCGTAACGCACATCATCACTATCATCGACCACAGCATGACCATATTAGAAAATTAATAGACTTTTTTTGTCGGTAGGTAACGATGAAGGGACTTATACTATGGGTTCTCTACATAGCAAGAGGATATGCGCACTTAGACCCCCAACACATAGTACGGCAGGGATGCCTCATAGCTCCAACGGCCACGACGTCAATCGTAAAAGACGTCATGAGTATTGAAATAAGGCTGGATTATTTATATGAATTACCTTCTTATCTAGAAAAAATCGCGAGACCCATGAGAACCCTGGACTTCATGATAGGAGGCTATGTTTCACAAGCACATAACACAAAGGAAGTGGATGAAATAGTGAAGTTAGCGAAATGGAAAATAGAACAGGCCAAGTCAACTATCCTCATCATGATACAAGATCTCCCATCTCATGGAACGGAGGTATTGAATGACAAGAACAACATCACACGTACTCGCCAAAAGCGCGGTTTGTTCGACCTGAGTGGCGCAGTTCTTGGGAACATCTTTGGATTGGCTACAGAGGAAGACCTTCAAGAAATAAACAACAAATTTAATAAAATAGCTCAGGTACTAACATACCAAGATAAATTCATCACAGGACATAACTCAGCAATGAAAACAATCGTGAAAAATCTGAAAAAGGCGGAAAACATAGCTCTCGAAAGTGTAGATAAAATAAATGACATGGACGGTAACATAACACTTTTTCAACACTTCTCCATCATCACGGAACACATTGACACAATTCTACTCCAATTAGACAACACTGGAGTTCGTTACAGGGCACTTATGCAAGGAATTTCGAATGCCGGTGATGGCAAGATCACAATTGACTTACTTCCAGTTAATAAGCTACGTCAGATAATTAGTCAAGGCATACATAAACATAAATTGAAGCCTTTGTTCCGAAGTTGGGAATTCATGCAATATTATCCATGTTTAGAAGCAACACTAACACCAATATCAGTAGTAGTTCATGTACCATTCATAACTGACGACCTGTTCACAGTATACGAAATACACCCCTTCCCTTCTAAGAATAATAACACTTTGGTCATCATCAACATAAACACAGACAGACACCGAACTCATCATGGTCTCCAAGAGACGGAACAATGTCACTTTCACGAGTTAATCAACGATTGAACGAAAGTGGCACACATCCTTACATGCTGTTCACCTTTGTCCTGCGTACATTTTCACTTTTCAGCCTACTGAAACAGTCCTTCGTAAAATGGCTATCATAAGAAATCAAAATATTCATAATCACTGCAACTTCACTTTTGCTCCAGATAAGCTTATACACCATCAACGCATCGGACACTTACAGTTTTTTTATTTCACTCATAACGCATCAGTTTACTTAGTCTGTCCAGATATACCACCATCTCATACTTCAGCATCAGGATTATGCATACCACCAGACTACTGTGCGGTATTTACACCATTCATGTCCACTTTATCCACCATCAATCACTACGCCATCCTGAATCATACACACAAACATTTCCACCCACTGCCTGATATGGACTTAAACATGAGCACAAGTATTAAGTTGACTTTACCTAAGTTCGAAACTATGCAACTGATCAATGAAACAATGAAGCCCTGGGAAGATTTGAGTTTGAGTATGTTCAACCCATAAATCATGTGTATAGCCCAGCACCTACTGTCTTTATAATCCTCTGTATTGTATTTGCAGTAGTGCTGTTCGCAATGCACAGAATGCATGTAAGAATTGAAAATTTGGAGTCAGTATTTAGTGGGGGTAGAGTTAGCATCCAAGCCAACCCCCCTGTATGAAGTGTACATATTTTGTATATAGTATTAATCTTATTTAAAAAAAAGGAAGAAGAAGAAGAAGAATGACCCATGATATAGAAATATACCAGTATCATTATCACAATATGAAATATTAATAGCTCTTACCATAATCTTAACTTTGAACTATTTTTTTTTTGGTATACAGTATATGCATTTTACTATTATACATACACATCTTACAAAATGTAATACAATAACCAATTTAACCATATTCAATTATGTATACAACTTGTTTACAATGTAATATTACTGGATCATTGCACTATTACCATGATATTATACCTGTACAATATTATAATCGTTATTATGTATTAAGAGTGAAGAAGAAGACTATTATGTATTAATAGATTAGCATATGTCAATGATGACTGCTGTCGGAGGACCGCCAGCTGCGTGACCAAGCGTTGTCAGGACTCCATATTATAAACACAAATCATAACAGAAAGCATGATGGATAGATGGACAGATAGATAGACAGAACACCAGAAAAGGTGTGGGAACGGGAAATTAGCTTGCAACTCTTTAAGTGAAGGAATGTTGATCGTGCACCAGAAGCAGTACATACACACAGACATACAGTGTTCTAGAAGCTTCCACGACAGTAGAATACACGTGACACGACCCCTGCTACACCAGAATATAGGATTCTGAGATCAGAAGGAGACTGGCCATAGAACCGGCAGGTAGTGGAGAGAGTGAATAAGAAGAGGGGTCCAACTAGACTTAGTATATTAAGTCTCTGTATAATACATACGCTGCTCAACTTAGACTTTCGCTGAAGATAATAAATCAAGATCAACTCCCTGTATTCATCTTTAACTCCACCTGCTCTTCAATTACCAAAATAACTTCAACCAAAACTCAAGACTTAAGAGTTACATATGTATAAATGTTGGCTACAAAGCTTTAACAACTGGAGAGATGGCAGTTTTAGGCCAGAGAAAAACAATATACCAATGAAGATATCTAAAGATATTAAGATTACTTTATGTATTTCAGAATGAATGTCTTTCTGGACCATCCTTACTTCCCTCCGGAAACCCCACCAGTGCTTATGGCGCGCTGGTCATCTAATAAAGGATTATCTAAGAAAGCACACATTCCATATTATCCAGATAAATTTTACAAGTAGGTTCACTTAACATAGTATTTTCTAATAAGTCATCATTATTCTAAGTTATTGTACAATGTGTTCACTTTAACAGGGCGACGGTTTTCGACCTATGGCTGCTTATTTACTGTAATTATGTGGCAGAATCAGGCAAGAACGACGGCTCACTGTGGGTAGCATTAATTTCAAGCGTTAATCTGTTGCTACAGCATGGAAATCAAGGTGGGGAGTTAGTAATTTTTTGTCTCCCTAAAGTGTAAATTATAAGCAACCTTGGAAAATTAAATAATGTACCAGTGATCGCATCTACAAGCAATTTCCTGTTACAGAAGATGAAGATTAAAAGTAAATTTATGATCAAACCTACAAGAAATTTTCCTGTTACGTAAGATGAAAGCTAATGATCACATATAAATAATATATATATATATATATATATATATATATATTGTGTATATATATATATATATATTGTGTATATATATATATATATATATATATTGTGTGTGTGTGTGTGTGTGTGTGCGTGTGTAGGTGACTACGAATTTTATTGTGTTCGCTACTGTGTGGTTGTTTAGTGTAGGCTACCGATACTTATTTTGTGTATTTGCTATTGTGAATGACGTGTTTGTGGTTTACTCTGAATTGTGCTGTTATCTCTGCCAAGGAAGTTTTGCAGGTGTTATGTGATCACTCGTGTCTGTCTATTTGTCTATCCACAAAATATCTCAAAAAGTTACAACCAAATTTACATGAAGTTTTCTCGAAGGGAAGCTCACTGGCCAAGGGAAAGTTCATTAGATTTTGAGACGGATCCGGATCCAGATTAGGATCCAGGATTTTCTTTTATTTCGTTTTGTTAACACTGCGAGATTAGGCAATTTTGCGGATTTTATTAAATCTATATAAAACTAATGCATAGAACTTCATTTACTTTTCTGTCTGACAATAATAACTGTTAAAATTTTGAAAATAGTTGTTTTCCTCTGTTCTCGGACATACTGTAGTTATTTCTAAAACCATCATTGATGATCTTCGTCTGATGAAAAACTGATACCGTCATGCTTTTTGTCATGGCATAGCCTGAAAACTGCAGTCTGATTCTTAAAGTTTTTGTCACAATGGCGTTGGCGAAGGTATGTGCTCTGAGTGCTCTGTACTTGTACCTGGATCTGGTACTTTTGTAGATCTTTTTGGCTAACCTGGCTTGATTATTGTTCTTGTGTAGATTATTTCATATTGGTCAGGCATAAATTAGACGATGATTTGGTTATACATCCGTTACACAGCACTTCTTCATGACTAGCGTATTGCGTCATTGTTACACATGAGCAATCAAGATGGGTATAAAACATGTTAGGTCATAGTAAAGTGAAAACAGCAGGGTGTGTGTTAGACTTTAGCTGGTTTGTTTTCATCAGAGGGAAAGGGGCCTCTCACAATCTGTTTAAGACGTAGTTGCAAGAAATTGGATGAACTTTGTTTTGTGGGAGGAATGAATCTCCTTGGTTGCTAGCCAAAGTTATCCTCTAGTCTGACTATACTTGACTATCAACTAATGTGAAAGGGGTTGCAGATGAGTGTCAGGTGAAAAGCCGACTGTGGTGACAAAGTTTTATGTAACTAATCCCTTCCTTAGGTTTGTCCATCGACCGAGGCTAATAGTGTCCAGAAACGTGATTGCCACTGAAAAAACTGAGACCGTGGACGACCCGGACCACCCTGGGGAGAAGAAAATCATCGCCCACAACGCCGAAAACGCTCTTATCGAGGCCATCGCCAAATCTATGAACTTCACGTAAGATAAGTAAGCCTTGCCATTTTGACGGAGGTAGTGTGTGTGTGTGTGTGTGTGTGTGTGTGTGTGTGTGTGTGTGTGTGTGTGTACAAGAGTTGCAAAAGAATTGGGAATATTATAAATCTTTGTTACCATTACATTTCACCTTGCAGAGTAGACTGAGTTAGATACATTATATAAAAGATAGAGAGAGAAAAAAAAGAGGTTTCTATCCACTAACTGTCCAGTAAAATGGGCGATAATGTCAATTATTATTTACTTTGTTTCAAGCCTACATCCTAAACTATCCACATAATGTTGCTTCGGTAATATCTGTGGCAGACTTTTATCATAAACAGTTGTAATCATCATTATCATCATCATCATCATCATCATTATCATCATAATCACTGTCATCATCAGCAGCAGCAGCAGCAGAAATAACAATAGCATGTGTACAAGTCATAATCAAGGAAGTGGCATCTCGATATATAAATTAAATCAGTGAATGTAAAGTCTCAATATATAAATTGATTTATATGATTATTTTCAACTCCAAATTTTTAAATAATTTTCTCCACATTCGCCAGCACTGAACTGCCAGATGTTTTATTCATTCTCGTTATACCAGCATTAAAAAGGACGAGATGCTTCCCAATGGTGACTAAAATTGCTTGTAGGTGTCACAGCTCTTCACAAGGCAATGATTTGTGTGAAATGTAAGAAGTATTGTACAGTACCTAGTTTACTCTCTCTCTCTCTCTCTCTCTCTCTCTCTCTCTCTCTCAACTTTTCCAGGATCAAATTTACCCCTTCAGGAGATAGGGAGTGGGGGTACCTGACCAGTGACGGACTGTGGACAGGCATGATTGGCATGGTGTATAGAGAGGTGGGCAAGGTTTCCCTCGTTTAATTGACTCTTACAATACTGAGTATTCAAGGACATTTCACATAGTCAGTAGTACTTTGAAATTAGATTAGCTTTGATATGAGAGCATTGATTAATTTGTATATGTATGAATAGATCAGGGAGAAAAATGAATGATTTTACAAAATGAAAATTGTAAGTTTAGGAATTTACTTGCCTGCTTAGACTGACTGATTTTTTAATGGAAACTGATACTTTAGGAAGTACTTGCTTGCTTAGTCTCTGATTCTGTAATCATTCACATCCCTCCATAAACTTCATGGGGAGAAAGATGGATCTTACCTGCAAGCAGTATATTAGGCGCCTCTCAGGGCTATTACGATTTACATTTCATTCCATGGAATTTTTTGCGCCTGAGAAAGTTTCCTCTCCATTTTGTAAATCAATCATTAACATCGCCTCGAAGTGTATACTGCTAGATACGTTAGTGAAAATATTATAAAATGCTTCAAGCCTCCATATTCCCCACCCTAACAGAAAACATAATTACAGTTGAGCTGTTAGGTCAACCCGAAGTTGAAGAGAACCATTTGGATATGGTAAGTACTGAATAAAATAAATAGAAGGCGCCACACAGTTCAAGGATCATAACTTTTAGTATATTGCCCACTTCAATAGGAAGCAGACATTGCCCTAGGACTGTTTACAATGACACCCGAGCGAGCAACAGCAGTCGACTTCACAGACCACGTGTCCATCAACTACGCCAGAATCTTAGCAGCCCGAGGAAGTCCCGAGGTCGCACTGTGGGGGTTCCTGCAGCCCCTGACGACGAATGTGTGGGTAAGGATCTCTCTCTCTCTCTCTCTCTCTCTCTCTCTCTCTCTCTCTCTTTCAATGAATCCGGTGAAGTTGTTTTCAGCATATTTTTTTCTGCTAACAGACGATTTTATTCAATTAGGAAAGGTCTGTTGTATGCTGAAGTGCTTCATTAACGTTTTACCCAACATTTCCAGTTCAAATTACTATACTTGAAGCTGATTCAAATATTCAAGATTTTGACAAGAATAAGATTAGAAACATTCCTGGGATCAGTTGAAGAGTATATATTTGGCTATAGACGGATGGCATCGGAGTGGAAACCATTACTACAAAAAATATGAATGTTTTGTTTTATCAAGACTTTTTAAAAAAATTTAGTTGTCTCTGGGATAAAATATAATCGATTTCTTGAACAAAGCTCGAAACAATAGATATATGAGAGCCAACACAAAATAACATTCTTGGTCTGCATTACTTAATGTTTTTCCTTTTAAAACTTGATACTTAGTCAAACAACCTAATCTAAGTAGTCGACAACAAAACTCCTGCCGCCTCTCCCAGTTCATTTGACAAATCAGCTGCAAACAACACGTGATTTCACCTGGATAAAGATAATTGTCATCAGTGTCCTTTGCTTTGTATTTACTAGATAAATTTTCAAACACTGTGGTGAGAAAAGCCAGAGAGGCGACCGAACTTTTGTTGTTGAGAGTACCTGAACAAATACAAATTCAACAAACAAACTATATCATATCATATATCTAATACAGATTGGCATCCTGGCTGCGCTGGTTGTATACATGTTGGTGATGGTGATGCCCTCTTGTATCCCCGATAAGACTCTCACTTGCTCTAGATTGATGAGGAGCTCTTTCCACTGTGTTCGTGTATTGCTGCAGCAAGGTAGGGTAAAACACACTCAACATACTTCAGATATGACTGATTCATAGGGCGTCTTCCAACACACTCTAACGAATTCTTTTTAATCATGAGTAAGTTGCTGTTGTTTCCAAGTATAATCGTGGTCTGATGGTCAAACGGACCCATTGACAGCAGGCAAGCAACTCCCCCTTCAGGGCCACCCTGTGTGGTAAATCGATGTTTCCATGTGGCAGGCAACGCCTTGCCACAGCAAGTCGTGAGGAAGAATATAAAGGTTTGGTTCCCGGATGGGTGACACATTTGCTTATCGCTACCCAGTTAACAATGACATCATTAAAGCTTCCACATCTCCCAATTATTGGGCTGTATGGCTACCACCAACCATTGTAAATGTTTTCCTGACTTACAGGAAATCACTAGGCTTTTTACTCAGTGTAGAGCCATCTGAAGTGGAAAGAATCATAATGAAAAGAGACAGGAAGGATGGAAGAAACAGGAAGAGAGGAGGATAGACACGGGAAAAGAATGATAACAATGAAGGAAGAACTAGGTAGCATTACATCAAGTGAGACTATGATGGTCGCCATCACCTACCACTATTTATAAGTAAGCAGAATAAGCAATTCTTACATTCTGGTAGTCAAGTGCTTAGAGGTCGGTAATCAGGGGGACGGCCTTCCTTTATGCATAAAGTTTAAACTACTAGAGGTGACTGTGGGTTACTCGTACAGTGTACTATAGAGAAATATCTTTGAAACTATGCCCAACCTTGGATCAAATTTGCATCATCTCTCTGCTTTAGATGTGGATGAAGGTTCAAGCTGGTGGTGGTGGGAGCGTGCGGTGCTTGGGGTGTGGATGCTGATGACGTTGGTGCTGACGCGGAGCTACTCCGGCAACCTTATGGCTCTCCTTTCAGTAAGGCAGATTCCTGAACCCTTCCAGGCACTCGAAGACCTGCTCGGGCACCCGGTTCAGATAATTTTGATCGAGGGAACCGCCGAAGAACAGGCTTTTAGGGTGAGTTTCTGGTATTTTGTGTTCATGAGATATTCTCTCTCTCTCTCTCTCTCTGTTTGTATTATTATCGTTTTTTTTTTTTTTTGTGCGTGTAGAAGACAAGATAACGAATTAAAGTTAACATATTCAGATAAGTCCAATTAAATTTTCAAAAGGCTTTATATTTTAATTTAGAGAAGAAAAAGAATTTAAACTTGATGTTTGGGGGAGGTAATGTGAAAAAGATGGATTGGAATTTTAGTGATTTGCATATATAGAAATACTCTTAGGAATACAAACAGTATTTAGTTTGTCAGAAATGATTAAGTGGAAATTTTATTCATTTTGAAGCTTATTTCTCTCAGTTCAGTGGCAGAATACGACAATATTAAGATTCCACATCCGATCCATAGCATTTAATATCAGGTGCATAATATATTAGTGTTTATCTCTTGTTACAACTCTGGACTATCCCCTCCATGGCCATGGGCCTGGAATTTTGTGTGCATCCCAGGCCAATGCTGAGGCCATTTTCTAAAGTGTCGAAAATTGAAATTTTTTTCTTGTCATACTGAAGAGAAAGTTCATATGCACTTAACAGTGCAAATTCCAGCTTCCTAAACCTATTCTGTGGCTTGCAATGGAGCGTGAAAGTTGCAGAAATATTGGCAACTGAAATCCGCCACCGAGAAGTGCTGCCGCACTGCAACATCACACGAGTTGTTATCATTTTTTTTCACTCCACTAAACAATGTGAATGGTGCTGAAATGTTGTGCACATATTAGATATGTTGATATCGAATGATTTCAGTACCTAGATAATATGTTAGGACTGGCTTGAAAAAAAATTATTATGAATATTTTTTCACCTTTTTGATATAAAGTATGTTTATGGTAGTGTCGAGTTATTTTTTACTTTATTGTTGTGCCCATGCTTGGAAAAGGGAGTGAAAGGGTTGAATTTTCAGCCCTAAATGAGAAAATTGCCCGTCCCCCGAGGCTAGGCTCTCCCACGGGAGATGAAAGTGGAGGGTCAGATCCGATTAGCAATAGGGAAGTTAAGTCGCAACTTGCTGCCCCCACACCACGTGCATGGCTAAAAATAGAATCGTAATGCAGTTTCAAAACTACGAATAAGTCTAATCATTACGAATACAGAGACAAAGTAGAAATAAATACGTTTACAGATGGGGGGGAAAACGTATTTTTTCTGTAATAACACGTTCACCTCTTATCATTTTACCTTGTTATTATCGCGATATATATTGCTGTCTGTCTATTGTGAGTGTGGGAAAGTATGATATTTTCTGCCTGGGTAAAGAAAAAGGGTACAGCTGGATGTTACCCCACACTTTACACGGTCAGAATTGCGAGACGACCTGCCATTCGCACCTCGCATGAGCTGATTAGCAGGAAGGGAAGGAAGTTCTTTTCACCCACGAGAGCATCACGTGAATGCAGAAAACTACCCTGTTATGCTTGTAAAAGGCAAGGAATATGAAAATGATTCAAAACAGTGCAACAAACCTGAGCAAATAGTTAAAGATGCTAAACAATAATTGATTATTCTTTTATTTTCATGTCTTTTTTGTTTATGCCTGTGTTTATTTATAATAGTAAACAGGGTTGTTTGTGTGTTTTACAAGGAGGAAAAAGATATTTTCTGTCTCGGTCGAGATAATGGGTGTAACTACAGTATGTGTGTTTAGGCATGGCCACGAGTGAAAAAATCGTACATCCACTCGTCACGACAGCAGATGGTGAACTGACAGATGAGGTGTGAGTGCATGAAGTGAAGGTTAGTCTCATGTCCCAGATGTTCGTTCATTTCCTGAAAGTTTTCAATTTTCTACAAGTCGCACACATCGAATGATCCAAACTAGTACAACAAACCTGACCAAACAGGTAAAGATACAAAGACAAAAATGTATTTTTCACTTATGTCTTTTTTATTTGTGCCTGTATTAATTCATAATCATAAACAGGTGGTTGTGTGTGTTTTGCAAGAGAGATAATGGGTGTAGTTTGGGTCGAGATAATGGGTGTAGTTGTGCTTGTTTAGGCATGGCCAGGAGTGAAAAAAATGAAAATTCACTCATCACAGCAGCAGGCTCTGAACTGATTGATGAGGTGTATGGGAGTGTAGTGTAGGTCAGTCTGAAGATGTTCAGAACATTCGTTCACTTCCCCAAAATTTTTGCAGTTAATTATAGGCCGCGCTCAAACGACGCCTGTGGCCATTTATCAGCTAAACGTCAGTTGACGCTGTCGGCCACTGAGAGTTTAAAGACGGAGAGTAGGCAAATATAAGACACACTGAAGAGAGCCTAAGAGGACTATTTGCTTATCTGGGTTGGAAAACTAACCACCTTTAGATTTCCCGCTATGTGTGTAGATGAGTGCCTAAAGTATCATAGAATATCACCTGAGGCTAAATATCCCCATCCAACACCTCTAAGTTGGTGAAAATCGATCTTTATTACATGTTACCGCATATGCCAGCTGGTGCCTGCATGTCGTGGGTAGCGAGGATGATGCCTGTCATCGTCTGTGTAATGAAAGAATCATATAATTGTGTTTTTTCTTGGAATATATAATTAAAAGACAAGTAAGAAAGCACTCACTGGCACCTTGTGTGTTGATGGAAGGGAGGACTGGCAAGGCTACCACACACAGAGTTGCCAACTTAGCACTTTTGACGCTAGATCTAGTGCTTTTCATAATAATTTATCACCAAAAAATACTAGATTTTCTTCTATATCTAGCGTGTTTAGAAGTCCAATTTAGTGGGAAAATTTGAACTGTCTACCTACAGTATAGTTTAGCGCGTTTTAAAGTTGAGCTTAGCGCTTTTGAAGATTTCTGCTTGGCAACACTGACCACACATACAATCCCGTAGTGGCTCTCAAGACCAGTGAGGGGAGGTATGCAGTGTACTCCTCACAGCATCTCTCTCTCTCGTTTCCTCTACCCCAGGCACTTTATTTCTTGCATTCAAGATGCCCAGAAGAAAGGCATGGATAAACAATCCAAGGAAAAAGAGTGTGGCAACGCCAAGTGTGGCAATACCAGTCTCTGACCGCATCCATCTCTCCTGCACGTCACCTGCCTCACCTGTCTCACCCCGACCGTCAACCTTACACTCTACCTCGCCACAGCCTTCACCTTCACAGTCTACCTCACAGAGTACATCCCCATTACAACGTTCAGCGTCACCGTCAAGCTTATCTGATCAGTCTACCTCCTTGCCTACCTCACCACCACCTTCACAGTCTACCTCACAGTCTTCTGCCTCAGAGGTGCTCTCCACATCTACTTTGGCTATACGGAGGGAACTGTTCAAGAATACATTTCAACCTATTGAGAGAGACCAGAGTGAGTGTTTTATTTGCGTATAAAACATCACTACAAGATGCACTGAACACTCTGGCTGTGTGCAGGGGCTGTTACAACGATTTGTCTGTAGATGTGACCAAGGATGGCTTGAGCACTTCATCAACCATTTATTGCTCTTGCTGCTGCGTTTCCTGTAAATTGACAGACAAACCAGTCAACTACCTACAAGGCAAGGACGTCGATGTGAACTAAACATCAAAGGAGTTTATGAGTCCCTGAACGACAACATTGGTCTTGCAGGACTGAATCGGCCATCAACTTATCTAGAATTTCAACCATTTTCCTCCAGCAAGTTTTCCAAGGATTGTGGAAAGTATTAAGAATATATGGAGTTGATGTAAAGTTGTTGAATGCTGTGAAGAGTATGTATGATGGTGCTAAGGCTGCAGTGCATGTGGATGGTGAACTGAGTGAATTTTTCTTTTTAAAGGTTGGGTTGTAACAGGGATGTGTCATGTCTCCATGGATGTTCAATCTGTACATGGATGGGGTAATAAAAGAGGTACAAGGTAGGGTAGTGGATGTTGGAGTGGCCCTGGTGAGAGAGGGTAGTGTATGGACACTCTCTGTACTGTTGTTTGCAGATGATACTGTGTTGTTGAGTGAAGACGAAGGGGAGCTGCAAGGCTTGATGGATGAGTTTGGGAGAGTGTGTAAGAAACGGAATCTAAAGGTGAATGTAGAGCAGAGTAAAGTGATGGTCTTTGAGAGAGGTGAAGTCAGTGATTGTGCAGTGAGGTTGGACGGTGAGGAATTGGAAAATGTGAGTACTTTTAAGTACTTGGGTAGTGTGATGAGTAAGGATGGAGGTTTGGAGGGTGAAGTGCTTGAAAGGGTACAACAAGGAAGAAAGGTTGCTGGTTCCTTGAAAGCAGTGATAAACAACAGGGAAGTGAGCATGGAAGTGAAAAGGTTACTACATGACAGTATTGTGATACCAACTGTAACGTATGGAAGCTTGGACATTGTTGGAAGGACACAAGGCAAGAGTGAGAGCAGTGGAAATGAGTTATTTAAGAGGAGCCTGTGGAGTCACATGGAGAGAGAGGCCGACAAATGAGGATATAAAGGAGCGTTGTGGTGTGGATGTGGATGTGATAGGATGCATTAGGAGGAATACACTGAGGTGGTTTGGCCATGTGGAGAGGATGGAGGGTGAAAGACTGACCAGGAGAGTGTATGTGAGTGAGGTGGAGGGGGGGGAGAGGGAGGGGGAGACCGAGGATGAGATGGAGGGATGGAGTGGAGAGGTATATGAGAGAGGGGTGTGTGAGTTGGGAGCAGGGCAGTGAAATGGCAGGTGACAGTGCGACGTGGAGGCAATTTGTTTGTGGCCACCCTGAACGGGATTGAGGCGTCTGGCAATAGATAGACGGATAGAAGTTCTCCAGATTGGCAAACAACCTTTATGATCTCATGAAGCTGCATTACAGACAGATGATGGAGGTAGGGGTACAAGGGCATGGAGAGCTACTAAAGGAAGTTTGATATCCTTCGCGACCCTACTACTGGCATGCGAGACATAACCGTTTCCTATGACGGTACATGGATGAAGCTAGGACACACTTCATACATAGGAGTAGGATTCATCATAGAAGTCGACACTGGTATTATGATCGACTGTGAACTGCTCTCCAATTTTTCCCGAGTTTGTGAGATCACTGACAAGACCGCCATGACCCTTAAGTGGAAGAAGGAGTACTTGAAGTGTCACAAAAACTGAAGGAAATTCAGCAGCCATGGAGAAGGAAGCAGCCTGTCGAATGTGACAGCAACGTACTGCTAAGGGACTAAGATACACTACCTTCATGGGTGACAGAGACTCCAGCACATACCTGGGAATCAAGGAACGCAAGCCATATGATGTGCCAGTGGTCAAGGAGGAGTGTGTAAACCACGTCTGCAAAAGGCTCGGGACTCGCCTTAGGAAACTGTGGAAGGAGATATCTACTATGGAAGTAAACAAGAGTGGCAGGACCTACAAGAAAAGTCTACTAGCAGGGGCAGGGATGTTGACTGGCAATGAAATCAACAACCTTACTAGTTACGATGGTCTGGCTGTATGAGGAAAACCTAAACATCCTTATGTGATCATTCGGCAGATGAGGAATATCATCATGACCATATTTTTATGCCATCTCTACAGATAAGCAGCCCATGCACACACTCTGCCCAGCAAGATGAGACTCCTGGTGCTTCTTTCAAAGAGCAAAGTTCAACCCAGGCCAGCCTTGTAGGACACACAGTGAGAAGACTGGATATTTGAGTAACATCCCCATCAATCTTCGGCACCACATTAGACAAGTGTACAATGATCTCACAGCAAAAGAACTTCTTCAGAGATGCCTGATGCGGAGGACCCAAAACAACGAATCTCTGCATTCCAAGCTGTGGATGAAAGTCTCCAAACACAAATTTCCAGGACTTCTCAGAGTGAACTTTATGTGTCAGATCGTTATACTGGATCACAACTTTGGTTTTCAAGATGCCTGCATTCTCACCCATCTTGGATTTGGTGCTACCGAGAGCAAGTCTCTGCAACTCAAGAAAATGGACAAAGATTCAGAATGCATAAGACGTCACACCCCAGCTAAGCGTCAGAAAGTGTCGACTTCAGGTGACTACTGGCCAGGTGCCTTCTAGTGTCTCATCCTGGTGACAATGAATGGGAGTGGTGACCCATGATACCCTTTGAATATATTACTGGCACAACTCTGAGCTCAGTATTTCATATGACATATTGAATTTGGGGTTGTTACCAGTAAGAGGGTATCAGGTGCCAGAATTACAACCATTAGACAAATAATGAAAAAAAAAAATCGCTTCTGTAACTTTGAATGCGTTTTTCTCAAAACATAACTTTTTTAACTTTGGATCCTTACTCCTCCAAAACTTTTGGACCTATAATAATCATTTAGGTCTCGTTTGGAAGGACATGAAATGTAGATTACTGTAATAGGTAATAATACTCCCAACTATTATAGTTTCAATGTTATGGACTTCTATGTACAAAAAATTAAATTAAAATGGGGTAGCGCAGGCCAAGGATATATAGCGGGCCATAACTTCAAAACCTGAAGAGTTAGAAAAAATCTGACCTATTACAAAAATCTACATTTCATGCCCTTTCAAACAAGACCTAAATGATTATTATAGGCCCAGTACTTTTGGAGGAGTAGGGATTCAACAATGGGTAAAAAATAAGGCATGATGATATAATTATTGCCTCTAATTCTATTTCCAATTGACCAGTTACAAAAAACAAGCACTCAAAAGTCTTCATTTTTCATCCTCTATCTTTTGTAAAAATTTGGTTAAACTAGGTCTATTATCAACGAAAAATCGTTAATAAGAGGATAGCCCCCAAAATACGGTTCCTTGAGACTTGCAACGTAGTCTAATGTTAATCGCTTATTATAGCTCCGCATTGAAGATGGAAGAATGGGAATTTTAGGCATTGTTTAAAGTGAAGCGTATAGTAATAATTATCTGTTCATTTACTATACATTCTTCACCTTAACTAGGCGTATTGGCATCACCCCATCTTGACCGCTGATCTATATGTAAAGATTAATAGTAAAATATGGTGCTGGTCACGAAAGTGCTGTGAACACAATGCAAGGCCGTAGTGTTATCTTTGGCTGCCACAGAGATACGCGTAATATGCAGCAAAAAGACGAACATTTCCTTCAGGTTAAAGTAAATGAATTATGGTACCATGTAATTACGACAGGCATGTTGGTACTACTCCCCAGACAGCTACAAGTGGCATCAAACAAAAGACCTGGAACCTGAGGAAGGAGAATCGTATCATGCGTTTTGGCGTTGCTGAGATGTACGTCGTGGAGACCACTCTGTTGGAGGGGAAGTCTGCCTTAATCAGTCTGGATGTCTACATGAAGAAGATAATGGCATCGGAATTTACTAAGACAGGTATTATGGTTCTCTCTCTCTCTCTCTCTCTCTCTCTCTCTGATCAGTGCCTCTAAATTCTTTGACATAAGAATCTTAGTAGCTTAACTTCTGTAAACTAATAGTATGAATCATGAAAGTAAAAACTCGCCTTCTCTACTTTTAACCCACTTAAATTGGCAGGTTCTCACTTAGTTATCTAATTTACGGATAGGAGATTATTTCCTTTGTCTTATATATAAATATATATATATATATATATATATAAATATATATATATATATATATATATCAGTGAAAACTGCTGCACTCTAAAAGTTTCATTAGGTCCTTCGACGAAGACTCTTTACCCGTCTCCGCCCAGGAGGCGCTCGAGGACGGTTATTGTTTTCACTCGGTTTGTTTGTCTGTCTGTCTGCCTGTTAACAACTTTACACGAAAGCTACCGGTACGACTTTAAAATTACAAGGATGATGGCCTACGACCTTATCATCACCCGATTAAATTCTGGGCCAAATTGGGCCCAGACCCAGGTCATAGGCCTCAAAAATGTAAAAGAGAGAGAGAGAGAGGGGGGGGGGTAAAAATCGTCTTTTCACCATAACTCCTTTCAAATTCATCATATCGACATGAAACCAAAACCTAAAGGTGCATCTTTCATATCTGCATCCTCTAACATGCCTCAGTACATCAGGGGGATCACCCTAGTTGGCGGTAGAGGGGTCAGTGTTAGGTGGGTCAGGCCTAACATTTCCAATGGGCATAAAATCGTCAATTTTCTCCCAATTATACGCCAAATATATGTGATATCTTCGACTAGATATTCTATTCTCTTTATGCATCAGCAATAAGATGACTGCCGGGGATGAGTTTGTTGTGCCTTGGCATCGCTTCTTCTTAAAACCTTGATTTGTTCGTTTCATGAAGGATTATTATTATTTTTTTTTTTACATGTCCGACTCGGGGTAAAGGCTTCAGGGCCTATTTCTCGGAGGCAGTGACCTATCCCAAGGCCCAGTGGTCCTCCTACACCTCCACATGTCACGACTTCGGCGCTAACACCCACAATCCATATTGAATACATGTTAGGTCTGTCTCATACGGACTGGTGTACTGGTAACAGCGGGGGTATTTTTACGACATGTTGGCGGGTCATCTGGTAGATCAAGAAAGTCTGCTTTTAGGAAATTCAAATCCTTTAACTGTTTCCTGCCCCAGCCGGGATTCGATCCTGTGTCCATTAGGACTGTAGGCAGCCTCTCTGCCGATTCTAACCTACAATTATAGCGTGGTGTGTGTGTGAGACTGGTGTATAATATTAACAATCCACTCTTTACTTCTGGTACCTCACAGGCAGGTGTGTGTTTAGCCTGGGCAATATGCGGTACATACCCGCCGTGGAGGCCATGGGGGGTCGTAAGGACAGTCCCCTCGTTCCTGCCATGGGACGCAAGTACGTACCCTATTTTTTTTTTCCATAATGCTTAAAGGCCGAGCGAACGGACGTATGACTCATTACACTGAGAGCCGTATTCTAGGTGGTATAAGAGGCCTCATAAGACCTCCTCCTCAGCGATTTATTTTCCATATTTCATCTCTCTTAGTCATGTCATTTCGTTATAATATCTACACTGTTTGCATCATTAACGTACAAGGGATATAATATGCAGAATAAAAATCGCTATGAGGTGATACGAAATCCCCAAAACCAGTCGGAATATGATGATAATTTTCGTGAAGGTGGATGATTGTGTTAACCAAGTGGATATACTGCTGATGGTTCCCCCATATAACCATTTTAAAATACCCAGCCTTACCTTATTGTTAGATGGAAATGTGGTTCAGCATGATACTGCTTATGATGATGAGAAGATGATGATGGTGTTTCTTACTTATTTATAGAGATGGGATAATGATACACCTGTGTACAGTTCAAAACAAAATCGAAATATTGGATCATTAGAGCGTAAGGAGTGATAGATTTCATATTAGGCTACTCGTCGATAGTATATGAATTAGATTATACAAGTCATTTACTACCATCTTTAAATCCGTCTTCGCCGTGTAGTCTTATGCTCTGTAACACTTAACGTCATTACAATCTACTCTTTAGCTGTTGTATCTAAAATTTTACAGAATCAGCTTGATCAGTTATTATTATTATTATTAGTAGTAGTAGTAGTAGTCCTGTAACAACTGCTACTACTGCTACTACGACTACTACTACTACCACTGCTACAATTACTACTACCACTATTCGCACTACCGCTACTACTACTACTACTACTACTATTACTACTACTACTACTACTACTACTACTACTACTACTACTACTACTACTACTACTACTACTGTTACTACTACTACTACTACTGCTGTTGCTGCTTTTTTTTTTTTGCATATCATTTAATATATAATGGGTTGTTCATTTACTAATAATGAACTGAACTGATGCTGCCATTTATATAGTGTCTGAATTAAAGTAAAACAATGCTTATTTATTTAATAGTTATGTAGGTGGCCAATGGGTGTGGTGCAATACTGTAGAGCCTTTAGATATTAGGTCTTCAGAGGTTACGGTGTAAGGGTGAGAGTGCTGTGTGTGTGTGTGTGTGTGTGTGTGTGTGTGTGTGTGTGTGTGTGTGTGTGTGTGTGTGTGTGTTGCAGTATACAATATGTGATGCGTGGTTGTGGTGCGGTGTGGTGCAATAGGGTCATGTTTAGTGATACTAAACGTTATGGTGCAGGGGTGAGAATGGTGAGGTGTGTGGTGTTGGGACAGTGTGTGTGTTCGTGTTGCGGCAGATGATGTGTGATACGTGGTTGTGGTGTGGTGTGGTGCAGTAGAGTCTTCTTTAGTTATTTTGGGTCTTCAGGCGTTATGATGTAAGGATGAATGTGGTGTGGTGTGCTGTGTTGAGACAGCGTATGCGTTGGTGTTCCAGCAGATTATATGTTGTGCATGATTGTGGTGTGGTGTGGTGTGGTGTCGCGCAATAGAGCTTTGTTTATTGATAATGGGTGTTTAGGCGTTATGGTCTAGGGTTAAGAGTAGTGTGGTGGGTGGTACAGGAACAGTTTATGGGTTGGTGTTGCATCAGATGATGTGTTATGCGTGGCTGTTGTGTGGTGTGGTTCGATACAGCCTCGTTTAGTGATACAGAGTGTTAAGGCGTTATGGTGTTGGGGTGAGTGTGGTGTGGTGCGTGGTATAGGGGCAGTGTGTGTGTTGGTGTTGCAGCAGGCGACGTGTGATGCGTAGTTGTAGTGTGTTGTGGTGATTATGATAAGGGAAAAGCACCTTACTGTAGTTTAGTAAGGCAAATTTGCTTTACAGTGCTTAATTAGTATTGATTATAATTATAAGATAGTGATAGAAATATTGTGAGGATTGTGTAAGTAGTTCTAGTTTGTTATATTATAGTTTATAATAGGTCTATTGTAATGAAATTATATTAAAATTACTCTTAATACTACTGTATATAATAATATGAGTGTATTTAAAACCAGGGAGCTATGACTAAATTTGTTGTTATAGTAATTAGAATTACATTCATTAATTATATATTAAAGCTAACATTATTATTATGGTATTTGGTGGTGGGTGGGGGCGCTCACTGTCTACTCACTGGATATAGTGCTGCTTTGGGTGTCTGCCCTTTCTTCTTTTTCTCCTTTCCTCTTCTGTCTTTCCTTCTTCACTCCTTCCTCTTCCTTCTGCCAATGGGTGACTTTACACTCCTTCTTCTGTCTTTCTTTACTTCATTCTCTCCTCTTCCTTCTGCCTATGGGTGACCCTACACTGAGTGACAAGCCAAATGGTTTCCTGTACACCAGGAAACCATTTGCTACTCCGGGTGGTAACAACGTAACAAAATTATGGCACGTGGTGGTTTAGTTGGTCATTAAGGCGCTGCGATCGGATTGAGCCTATGCAGGTTTATATCCAAGGGATGGTTGAGGTTTAATGCTCACGTAATGCCAATCAGGGATGAGTGAGGCTGGTCACTCTCATCTTAAATGTCAGGATCAACTTGCTTAGCCCCGAGTTCCTGCGTTCCTCCTGGAGCAACACGGGATTAGATGATGATGATTATGCTATTTATTATTTTATATGATTATTGAATTATCTACTGTGGTTGGCTTTATATATGTGATAAGATATTATATGATTTATAACAATTTAGAAACTGTGTGTGTGTGTGTGTGTGTGTGTGTGTGTGTGTGTGTGTGTGTGTGTGTGTGTGTGTTTCCATTACAGTGTCACCTAGGGTGTGTGTAAGACTCTCTACCTAAATGTTTTTGTATATCACAATTCTATACCACCTGGGCTTGCTGGTGGCTTGTATATAAGTGGTTGTTGTACTGTTAGTGGCAGTTGTTGTCATATTTACTGCTTGATATGGTGACTACAAATCGTTTGGTTTGGTGGTGTGTATGCTAATGATCAATGGGAGTATCAGGAGTGTGATATACAGTTTGTGGTAACAGTAGCTGTGTTAGGGAAATGAAGTTAGTGTCCCAAGGATAATGGTTTGTGCAATATGTGTGTAACAGGCTTCCCACGTCTCCTTGTTACTTGTGGACAAATAGCTACTACTACTACTACTACTACTATTACTACTTCTTGTATTAGTAATAGTACTGCTACTACTTCTAGTACTACTACTACTACTACTACTACCACTCCTACTACTGCCACTACTACTGCTGCTGCTGCTGCTGCTGCTGCTGCTATACTATTTTTTTCATTTATTCATCATCCAGTCCTATATTGTCCCGTGAGCAGCGTAGGAGGCCGAGGCTAGACAAGATGGTCCTGACATTTAATATGAGTGTGACCAGCCTCACTCATCCCTGAGTGGCATTATGTGATCAATAAAACCCAGCCACCCCTTGGATCTGGACCTCCACCGGCTCAATCCGATTGGAGCGCCGTAAGTACTCACTAAACCACCAGGCGCCAAAATTTGGTCATATGGTTACCACCCACCGTAGTAAATCGCTTCCTGATGTACAGGCAACCATTTGGCTAGTCACCCACAGGAACAAGGAAGAGGAAAGAATGAGGGAAAGAAAGAAGAGGATGGAAAGAAAAAAAATGTAGGAGAGGAAAGGGCAGATGCCCTAGAGCAGCACTACATCGAATGAGTGGATGGTGAGAGCCCCCACCTACAACAATACTATATTATTATTATTATTATTATTATACTGAAACAAGGATGTGTCATGTCTCCATGGTTGTTCAATCTGTGTATGGATGGGGTTATAAAAGAGATTCAAGGTAGGGCAGTGGATGATGGAGTGGCCCTAGTGAGAGAGGGCAGTTTTTTGGAAACTCCCTGTACTGTTGTATGCAGATGATACTGTGTTGTTAAGTGAAGACGAAGGGGAGCTGCAAGGCTTGGTGGATGAGTTTAGGAAAGTATGTAAGAAACGGAATCTAAAGGTGAATGTAGGGAAGAGTAAAGTTATGGTCTTCGAGGGAAATGATGTCAGTGAATGTACAGTGAGGTTGGATGATGAGGAAATGAAAATGTGAGTACGTTTAAGTACTTTGGTAGTGTGATGATTAACGATAGACGTTTGGAGGGTGAAATGTTTGAAAGGGTACAACAAGGAAGAAAGTTGCTGGTTCCTTGAAAGCTGTGATAAGAAACAGGGAAGTGTGCCTGGAAGTGAAAAAGCTACTACATGACAGTGTTGTGATACCAACTCTGACGTATGGAAGTGAAGCTTGGACGTTGTTGGAGGGACACAAGTCAAGAGTGTTAGCAGTGGAAATGAGTAATTTGAGAGAAGCCTGTGGAATCACATGGAGAGACAGACTGACAAATAAGGAGGCGAAGGAGCGTTGTGGTGTAGAGGTGGATGTGATAGGAAGCATTAGGAGAAACACACTGAGGTGGTTTGGACATGTAGAGAGGATGGTGAGCGAGAGACTGACGAGGAGAGTGTATGTGAGTAAGGTGGAGGGTGAGAGAGGGAGGGGGAGGCCAAGGATGAGATGGAGGGATGGAGTAGAGAGCTATATGAGGGAGGGGTGTGTGAGCTGGGAGCAGGACAATGAAATGGCAGGGGACAGGGTGACTTGTAGGCGATTTGTTTGTGGCCACCCCTTACGGGATTAAGGCGTCTGGCAATAGATAGATACATTATATTTTCTATTACTGTTATTACTATTATTTATAATATTATCACTGGACTATTTGAACTCCGACTGTACACACACTGTTACATGTTTTTGTCTCAGGATCGTGCAGATGACACAATCCGGTCTTTACGACTACTGGCAGAAAAAATTCTTCCCTAACCTAACGAGCTGTCTCAACTCACCCACCAAGTTTGCCATTACCACTCCTCTGGCCATTAGGAACATCTGGGTAAGTTATAATGTGTCATCGAACTTGAAATTAGGATATGTGTGTGTGTGTGTGTGTGTGTGTGTGTGTGTGTGTGTGTGTGTGTATTTTGGAATTATCAGTCGTTCAATTATAAATTCAAATAATGTTTGCACAGCTAACAGAACCCGAGGTATGTAGTATATTGGTGCAGGGAAAAATCACATGTAATACATGACCATATATGACACAAGTTTATAATCAGAAAATATATTTTACTACGAGTATATACCTTACATTCTACTGGGTCTCGGCGCCACGCAACACACCATAAAATATCCAAGTTTCAGTGTCAGTTACATACGGGGTAAGCTAAATATTTTAGCACTTTATTTAACACAGAACTGAAACTGACCTATCATTCTGTAACACTCCATGTAGGTCAGAGAGGTTCGAGCCATATAAAACACGTAAAAGATTTTACATATTGACTTCTATCTATCTATCTATTGCCAGACGCCTCAATCCCGTTTGGGGTGGCCACAAACAAATCGCCTCCAAGTCGCCCTGTCCCCCGCCATTTCACTGCCCTGCTCCCAACTCACACCCCCCTCTCTCATATACCTCTCCACCCCATCCCTCCATCTCATCCTCGGCCTCCCCCTCCCTCTTCCCCCCTCCACCTCACTCACATACACTCTCTTCGTCAGTCTCTCACCCTCCATCCTCTCCACATGGCCAAACCACCTCAGTGTGTTCCTCATAACGCTTCCTATCACATCCACATCCACACCACAACGCTCCTTTATATCCTCATTCGTCAGCCTGTCTCTCCACGTGACTCCACAGGCTCCTCTTAAATAACTCATTTCCACTGCTCTCACTCTTGACTTGTGTCCATCCAACAATGTCCAAGCTTCACTTCCGTACGTTAGAGTTGGTATCACAATACTGTCATGTAGTAACTTTTTCACTTCCATGCTCACTTCCCTGTTTCTTATCACTGCTTTCAAGGAACCAGCAACCTTTCTTCCCTGCTGTACCCTTTCAAGCACTTCACCCTCCAAACCTCCATCCTTACTCATCACACTACCCAAATACTTAAACGTACTCACATTTTCCAATTCCTCACCATCTAACCTCGCTGTACATTCACTAACTTCACCTCTCTCAAAGACCATCACTTTACTCTTCCCTACATTCACCTTTAGGTTCCGTTTCTTACACACTCTCCCAAACTCATCCACCAAGCCTTGCAGCTCCCCTTCGTCTTCACTCAACAACACAGTATCATCTGCAAACAACAGTACAGGGAGTTTCCAAACACTATCCTCTCTCACCAGGGCCACTCCAACATCCACTACCCTACCTTGTACCTCTTTTATTACCCCATCCATGTACAGATTGAACAACCATGGAGACATGACACATCCCTGTTTCAAACCAACTTTCAAAGAGAAAAACTCACTTAGTTCACCATCCACACGCACTGCAGCCTTCGCACCATCGTACATACTCTTCACAGCATTCAACAGCTTCCCATCTACTCCATATATTCTTAACACTTTCCACAATCCTTGTCTATCCACCCTGTCATATGCTTTCTCCAAATCCATGAAAGCCGCATACAACTTCTTTCCCTTCTCTAGAAACTTTTCCACTAAAGATCTAAGAATGAATATCTGATCTACACAACCTCTTCCCTTCCTAAAGCCTCCCTGTTCTTCTCCAACTAATTTCTCTGTTCTTTCTCTAGCTCTGTCTATAAGTATCCTACCATACACTTTTCCTATTATACTAATAAGACAAATGCCCCTATGATAACCACACACTTCTTTTTCCCCTTTTCCTTTGTACAAGGGAATAATTATACCTGACTTCCAATCCTCCGGGACTCCACCTTCCTCCCAGGCCAATCTGCACATCTTCCACATCCATTCTACTACCATCTCTCCCCCATGCTTCAGCATTTCACCACACACTCCATCAATTCCTGGGGCTTTCCCCGATTTAACTTTCTTCATTGCTTCCACAACTTCTATCCTACTGATTTCTTCCTGTCTTCTCACCTCCCTCCTTCTCCCAGCCATTCCCCAGCCACTTATACTCGCATTACTTCCATCCTCTACGTTCAACAATTGACTTAAAAATAGATTTTAAATACCAAAACGACTTGCATTGAGCCTTTTTGAGCGAATTCATGCAAGGTTAATGGAACTTTTAATGATAAATGGTGAAGATGGCTCCGGTCTAGCCAGTTTAAGTCTACATCACCCAATTCCATCATTTTCTTCCAGTGTTGTACAGTCAGACACAAGTATTTTCCCAAAGTTTGACGAATACATAGCGGAAAAGTCGAACCATCTGAAAAACGCACTGGCAGAGACTGAGTTTTTATGGTATTTCACCAATTGTCAATTTTCTTCAGACAGACCTGGAAAGATACTTGTTTCTCTGACCGTACTTTGCAAGCATCGTCGAATCCATCATTCTGACCTTCAGGGCGGGTGACTATCTCGTATCGTTATTTCTTGTGACCTAGCAATTACGGTATTTACAGTAGAAGAACGTCTCTAAATAACTTCTTGCTGACAACAAATTGCAATTACTTGAAAGACTAATCCTCTTTAGACTGACGAATCTACTCAAAGCTGACTACAATCGTCAAGATGTTTTAAAGGAGCAACTTAGACATTATGGTACTGAGAGAGTTAGAATATATGTATACTCAATAAATCACTAATACTTTCTTAATGTTATTCTTGCAGGGAATGTTTTTGTTGCTGTTGGGAGGATGGATTACCAGTTTTCTCGTGCTTTTCGTGGAGATATGCTTTCTAGTGCCTCTCCAAGACTGTAATCTAAACTAAGACAGTATCTCATTCTAATTTAATGCTCCTCAATCCAGTAATGAACGAACAACACATACCTATGCAGCTGGCTCAGTTAATGGCCTTAATTGGTCAGGACAATGAATCCGGGCATGCATAATGGTATCTGTTGGCAAATGCAACCATGCTATGTGTTTGGAAAAGAGATTTTTTTTTTACAAAGATATAGCCCTGCATCCGCATTAATTCTGAAATAAGTTAGGCAACTGCACCTGATCTTAACGCAAAGGTCCACTGATGAGAGAATGTGACATTGATCCAAGGTGTTCCAAGGAAGACAACACCCCACACTGAAAGAAACTGATAAACTGTACTTGAAATCCACGAAATACATACACGTATGAGCTAAGTATATTGAAAACAATAGGCTAAAGTTGCCAAAACCTACTGTAAGCACACAGTGTCAGTTTAGATGAACTGCAGGATTTAGCATCTGGGAATGGAAATATAACGGTATGTTTGACTGTAATGGAATGAAATTAATAATGTATGTTGCTTACACTGGAAAGCAACTATGGGTGTCCTGCAATGATAGCTTCATTAATGCAAACATCAAATCATGACTAATACAAAAGAAACAGTGAGAACTTTTCAAAATCAGATTAAAAATTTAATTAATACAAAACAAAACACACGAAAGTAACTCTACCAAAGCAAAAAGTAAATCATAATTAGGAATAGTTTCACAACACCAAAGGGTAGACTCACACTATTTGTGATGAAAACATGTAGAAGATGTGGCGCTATTATGTTAAAAAAGTCTCTAAGTAAATTCATTTTCATGACTCAGTATACGTGTTTGTTATTATATTCCACACTCTCTGTGCAACTAACGAAGACAAATATATTATTAATAACGAATGGCTATTCTTATCCCCAAACAGAGATATGTTCATCATAAAAGTACTTAAACATAACTGGTGCAGAATTACTCATGCATTCACAGTCACATTCCGTGTGTGTGTGTGTGTGTGTGTGTGTGTGTGTGTGTGTGTGTGTGTGTGTGTGTGTGTGAAGGTAGTGTTTAGGAATTCGATAAAAAAAAAAATTTCTGACGAGAGGTTACCAATAATTTTCATCACTTAACTATCCATTAAAATGTGTACTGAGTTAATGCCTTTTTAATGTGTCCGGCTCTGGGCATAGGCTCCACAGCCCGTTCTCAAGGCCCAGTAGTCCTCCTATATTCTATAAACCTTAACATGTCACCACTTCGGCGCTAACACCCACCGTTCATTTTGAATACATGCTAGGGCTGTCTCATATATTACAGGTATTAGCGGAAGTATATTTGTGACATGTTGGTGGGCCTTCTGGCAGATCAATAAAGTCTGCTTTAACGAAATTCAAATCTTTAAATTGTTCCCTGCCCCAGCCGGGACTCGAACAGGGGTCCATTAGGACTGCAGGCCACTTCAGCCACCGCCTCAGTCTGACAATAAGAGTTGGCCGAAGCAAGACTAAGTTTGGTAAAAATACCATCGAATATTTTCTTTGCGTCATTATTTCCACACAGTATCAATAGATTCAACACAATCTCGAAAGTTTTCTTTACACACATACTAACAGCTTCCATTCTACTCAAAAGTATTCAGTTTCTCGACATGGTTTAGTCTAGATAAAGTTATAAGCAGAACGTTAATATAGGTCTTAGATACAGTAAATGATCGTAGAATGAAAGGAGTCCTGTACGTGAGTGTGGATATGTTGGTATACAATAAATACTGAGTCCCTGGGCTGAACGACTTACTGTCCACCTGACCCTGTACGGCTGACTACCTCAGTGTCCACTGCCTGGTCGTCCTCTCTCTCTGCTGGTCAGTCTTGAGATTGTGGCGCCGTGCTGGTGTGGCTGACGGTGTTAGTGTGGTGCTGGTGTGGCTGACGGTGTATTGTGTCATTTCGATATCGATTATAATAAGTGTATAGACATTGGCTGAAGAGGTAAGGTAGTTCTGGTTGAGAAGCTTGTAGGTTAGGGTCTTGAGGAATGAATGTGTCCCGCATTACAATCAACAAATAACTAACGATATTGTAAAGACATTTCAGGGCCAGATGGAAGTACTGAAAAAATAAGGGTTACCATATGTGTTTGATTTTTAGAGATGATGCTCATACTGAATGTATTTTCTAAAGAAACATGACCCCGTTTGAAGATGATAAAAAACAGTCCTTAAAATTATACTGACTGAAAGGTACACTTCCTATTGTTGTAATTTATTAATTCCAAAAAAGAGGTTATGGTTTTTGCTGGCGTTGGTTACTTTGTCTGTTCGTTTGACTGCCTGTTATCAATTTTACTCAAAAAGTAAAGAACAGATTATGATGAAATTTTGTGGAAGTGTGGGGCATGGGCCATGGAAAAAAAAATGATTCGATTTTGAGGCGGATCCAGATCGGATCCGGAGTATCCCGCAGAATATAGCTAGAAATTCTCAATGAATTTCAATGAAACTTTGGGAAAAGGTGAGCCACGGACCAAGAAAGAATTGATTAAATTTGGGGAAGGATACGAATCCGGATCCGTAGCCTCTATCGTCGGATCCGGATTCGGAACCCATATCCACGGATCCGGGTCCGGAACCCATATCCACGGATCCGAATCCGGAGGCAATGGCATTGGCGGAGGTCTGTGCCCTCTGAGTGCTTTGTGGTAAGTTTTTACTTTTACACCTACGTTTGCCGAGCGAAAGCGGTGTTATTTTTTTAGCAGTTTGTGTGTGTGTGTGTGTGTGTGTGTGTGTGTGTGTGTGTGTGTGTGTGTGTGTGTTTAAGAAAATAACCTAGTTTTTATCTGATATTAACCAAACTTGGTGCAAGGTTGGGGGTTAGCCAATGGGTAGATTAAAAGATAAGGTAAAGGGAAGGTCAAACCTGACCTAGCAAAATCAATTTCAACCATTTCATCCAATTTAGACGAAAGTTTGAAGAAGGGCTGAGGGTAAGGCAGGAATGGAGTGATTGAATCTTGAGCACATTCAGTCAAAAGTCAAGGTCACAGGTCAATGTTAAAGTTCGACCTGTTAAAGTATTTCTTAACAAATCCGATTTTAACCAAGCTAGATGGAGCGGTAGAGAGGCAGCCACGGAGTAAAGATACTGCTTTTTTAGAACAACAGATCAAAGTTGAAGATCACAGGGCACGGGCAGCTTAAACAGTGATTATCCAATTTAGCCAAACATTGTGGATAGGTTGACGATACGACAACAATACAGGATTCAAGTTTGGGGATAATCAAAGGTCACCATCACAGGAAAAAGGCCAAAAGCAACTTAACAGTGTAAAGTAGACTCAAACATTTTGCCCTAAGTGTACCAACCATGGTGGAGGAATTTAGGATGAGATAAGAATGAAGGGATTCTGTATTGGGAACAATCAGTCAAAAGTCAAGGCCACAGGGCCAGGTCAAGGTCTGACCCATGTGTGTGCAAGATAATATCTAAAATCGTTCTGTTTTTATTTCAATCAGCCTGGGTGGATAAGTCAAGGAACTCCTAAGAGGATAACCTAATGTTTTAAAAATCAGCAAGTCAAACATCAAGGTCACGTGGCAAGGTCAACTTTAACAGCTTTCATCCAATGTACACTAGAGATTGGGGAAAGGTTCAGGTTAAATCAAGGATACTGATCCAATTTTAAGAACAATCAAATGTCAAGGTCGCTGGGAAATGTCACTGGGCAATTCCAGTTTCATCTAACTTAACCAGTGTTGATGGAAGTGTTTAGGGTTAGATAAGAGTGAAGTTATTCAAGTTGGACGGTAACTGACGTAGGTCAAGGTGACAGAACAATGTTATATATTCAACCCTTCCATCAGCTGAAAGGCTCAGTTGTTTCATACTCCGAGAGCTCCTTTCCGTCCGTATTTATGTGGAATATAGTTATGAGGAAGGTGATTCTAGAACGACCATGGGTACTTACCTAGTATTAGTACAGGATTTGTTATTGTTTTTTGGCATACTTATTTTTTATGCATCAGAATCTGAGCGTATAATTCCCTAAAACCCAACAGTCCTGAAATGTATACTAAGCATATGGTGCATACATCTTACCATTATATATGTATATCCAGTTTGGACACAAACTTATAATTTAAAGGTCTCATTTTTTATGGTCCTACCCCCCGGAGAAGGATGTGATAGAATAACAGAATAAACAACAGTGATACTTCTTAAATTCGTATATGACATCAATTGGAATAATATTTTGAGGTGTAACAATAACAGTAAAGACGTCGTTCGTAAGACAGGCCTTAAATTTAGAATGTTTTTTATACAAATAAAGGGGAAGTATAAGTTATTGTAATTTAAATATTATTTCAGTTAGCATTTGCAATATAGCAATAAAAAAATAGTCACACACACACACACACACACACACACACACACACACACACACACACACACACACACACACACACACACACACACACACACACCGAAACAAGATTAAAGGTACATGAAAGTGAATTTTATATGAGCTTATAAAACATTGTAAAGTGTGTAGAAAAATCTACTTTATTTAAGACAGCTGGTGATGCATGTGCGTCACATGAGCATGTATTTTTTTTGGTCAATTAGCAACTGTACAATGCTGTACCTGTATGGCCTTTTTCCTTATTCGCATATTACTGCATACTGCATACTATTTTAACGAAATTATTCCTAGTCAGAATATTATCAATTATTCAAGAATTTTAAACCAAATTCTCTTGTTATTAATTTCTTTCTTATTAAAGGTAAACCAAGGCTGTTTATTAGGTGGTGTATCATCGATTAGAATAAACATAAAGTCTAGCAGAATAATTCTTAGTGCAGTGTCAAAGGCTTTAATAATATGTCTTGCAATGATGTACTCGACAGAACGTAAGTTAAAATAACAGATAACTGTGGATAATAGTAACAAATAAGTATTTAGTAATTTTCCAGTCAATGGTAAGTTCTAACTATCGGAAGCCAGATGATTTACTCCCAGAAGGGGAAGCCACGAATAAATCACCTCTATGTGGCCCTGTCCCCACATCAGGTTGTCCTCCTTCCCTCCACCTCCAGGTTGCCCTCCTTCCACCTCACATGACTGTCACTCAATACATGTTACAAGTCATAATATTTAAATCTACTTATTTTCACCTACATCCACTGGACCAGGCGAAAAACATGACAGACAGGCCATCGTACAGGAAAACCGAGATGGCAGAACACGAGCAATTTGTATTACTGTTGTTGGAGGGTTTGTCCCTAAGAACCACAGCAGAGCAGACTGGCACCAGCGCCACCACCATGGGCAGGTGGGCAGAGATGCCAAGTTAGCATTCTGGCACCAGACCTAGAGATATATGAGCAAATACACGTATATTCAGCGATAAAACTATGATGGTTTATGATACCAATAGAGAGCTACATATATATTTTTTTTGCTTTTCAAATGTCCTAGATACCACTCCAATACCATTAATTTTCATCTGGCACGTTCTACCAGTGTGACTTGCACCTATGTTAACCTCTCCCGTCCGGTAGATGTAATGTGTGCTCCCACCAGCTGGGCATTCCCAACAAAAGTTGGCAAAATCGTCTATTTTTAAACCTTCATATCTTAGTCAATACCTAACCAAATATAATAAACAAGGTCTCATATTACTCATCAATCCTTCGACTTCAAGTTGATCTCAGCAGATGGTCCGTGAAGTGCGTGAAGGGCGAGTGAGTGGGGAATGAGGGCAATTTTTGTTGTTGTTTTACCAGTGTCCGTATGTATGGCGGAGGTTTGGTGACACATTTAAGGCTTACACTAGCCCTCCCTAATAATAACACTTCGATAACACTTCCAGAAAACAAAAATCCACTACAAACACTATTTACATGAATAATTTTCCATAATTGGTCATACCCGGTGCTGGTAGGCTGGTAACTATAGCAGTGCTCTTGAAGGCAGGCTGTCTGCTCACCTCCACCACAGTTCACCATCACCCTGCCTTACAGACAGACAGACAGACAGACATACTCTCTCTCTCTCTCTCTCTCTCTCTCTCTCTCTCTCTCACACACACACACACACACACACACACACACACACTCACACGGAGATGCATGGTTGGTTTGCATTGTTACTATATTCTGGCAGCGTTGAGCGAGTAGAAACCTGGGGTATTACAGCTACTAGAAATAATAGTATTATTACTACTGCTACAACTACAACTACCACTACTACAACTACTGCTAATACTACAACTACCACTAATACAACTACTACTATTACTACAGCTACCACAACTACAACTACTATTACTACCACACCTACTACACATACTACCATCACTACTACTACCACTGCAAGTACTACTACAAAAAAACTAAAAAAAATATTTAATGTGAACAAAGTACCAGTAATTATTTATGTACTGCCCATAATCGGAAATACTTACCATTATGACTTTCTCTTTCATGTGATTTGTACATTTTCATTTTAAGAAATATGTATAAACAAATATTTTCAATATAAAATAAGGCAACGACTTTATCATGAAACAAACTTTCTGCTTCCATTATTCATATAAGAAGAGCAGTAAAATATTTACTTTCCAGTTACACAAAAAACAACATACCAGTATGTACAAAACTAACACTAACTTATGCATAATACCCAGATGCCTTACAAACAGACAGACAGATAAGAGTAGGTAGATTCCGAAGTGGGTATTCAGCTACTGATCATCTACATACAATAAATCAGCTAACTGAGGCCACTACAAAATGTAATAAACCACTATGCTTATTGTCGTTTATTTTTTATTGAATAGGCTTTCAACTGAATGGAATACATAGTAATTAAATATTCATTGCGGGAATTAGGAGTAAACGAGACCATTGTAAGACAGCTCGAAAACATAAAATGAGAGAAGTGCACCAGTTAAATTTCATAGAGACTCAGAAAAATTAAGACTGAAAAGGGCTCAAGTCAGGGTGATACAATTTCACCATAATTATTTACAGCATGCCTAGAAAGTATTGTCAGAAAGCTTGACTGGGAGAACAAAGTAAACACAAATGGAGAAAACCTGAACCATTTCAGATTTGAAGATGGCATAATCTTAATCTCGGAAACAGCAGAGACACTGCAATAAATATTAAATGGTCTAAATAGAGAAAATCTCAAAGCATGGCTAAAGATGAACCTGAGTAAAACTAATGTTTAATCAGAGAAGCAAACACATTCTTGAAGAAGTCAGGGGGTATAATTACTTGGCATAAATACTTTAACGAAACACCATGAGAGAGATATAAAAAGACTCATTACAATTGGATGGAAAGCTTTCAGTAATCATAGAGACATCATGAAAAGTACCTTGTCAGTATGTATGAAACAAACAGTATACTGGTATAACGATTGCATAAATATAGCTATGACGTACAGTTGTGAGACCTGGAAACTGACAAAATCGATGGAAAGCCAGCTAAGCCATTATCAAAGAGTGATGGAAACGCCAATGTTGGTAATATCTTTAACCCTTCGTTAATCCTGTGGGGTATTCAAACGTGGTTTGTCCGGGGGGGTGTTACAACACCACAATACAAAAATACATGTAGTGTTACTAACATGTAAAATATATTCATCCTGCCACTTCAGCATATCTCTGCAATCACTAATGAAAAGATTGAATACCTTGTAGGTGGTGTGTATTAATATATGACAATAAATTATAATAAATTATAATATCAGTAAAAAAATAACAAATGGACTCATATCAGATTTGTCAGGTAAACACGCACAGGAAAATACATTTTGTGATTTTTAAAATCAGTATAATGATAAACAATATGCAAAAATAAGATAAAAAACCAATCTATATCACAATATGATCAGATTGGTTAGTTTGATAGCGTGACTGTATGCCCCCCGAGAGGGGGGGGGGGAAGTGCCCCTCTCCCTCTCACTACAACAGAGGAAGGACTAAACCAATCCACATGCTCCATTCCCTCACTGATTCAGGAAAGTATTGGAACGGAGAAAAATATTTGAATTACCGGCTAGGAAATATGAGCTTTTAAAAAAATTTGATGTGCCAAAACACCCCACCTGACTACCAAAGGGTTATGAGACAGGAAAAGATCAACTCGGGTTAGAGAGACAAGTAAAGTCAAAAACATTATGGAAGTTATAACAGACCAAAAATGGAGGTGGGCGGAACATATAGCAAGAATAATGGAGGCCCTGTTCGCCACAAGCGGAATACCATCTGAAACCTGTTCTTTTCCACCAGCTGCTTCCTCAAACACTACCCTATGACTGTACAAAGTCGCTTTGCTCATTTCTGATTAGTGCAGTAACGGTGAAAGTCTGAAGTGAGCAAAGCGACTTTGTGCAGTCATAAGGTAGTGTTTGAGGGAGCAGCTAGTGGGAAAAAAAAAAAAAAAAAAACAGGTTTCAGATGGTACGGCGCTTTGCCCCTTGTGGCATACAGGGCCTCAACTGATAGCCGATGGAGCAAGAGGCTGACTGACTGGAGATTGTAAGCACAGCAGAAAATGGTCAGACAGGAGGTCGGGAGATGAGGTAAAGAAACTGTTGCAGAGATTGGCTCAGTCAAGGAATTCATAGAAAAGGATGGGGGAGATCTTTGTTCAGCAGTGGATTTAGAATGGCTCAAAAAAATATATATATATATATATATATATATATATATATATATATATATATATATATATATATATATATATATATATATTGTTACGGAACAGAGAAAACTGTCCCGCAAAGTTCCAGGTTCAAATCAAAGAGTTAGGTAAAATTACAAGTTAAAGTTTAATGCTCAAACTAACAACAAAACATTCAGGACTCATAAGGATAATGTAATGGCAAAACACAGGTTAAATATATGGTTAACTGCAATAGCCTCTATTAACACGAAATTAGCAAGAGTAAATTTACCTAAGTCAGCCCTGATAAAATGAAAATACACTGGGTAATGCTCAGTTAATGCAAGATAAATTATTACAGATACAAAATATTATTAATGATGGCTGACAATAAGAACCTTACATAAATTGCAAAAAACTTACTAGGCCTAAGAATTAACTTTATGCTACACAGTACAAGAAAAATGCAACAACAGTTATACTCAAATTACACACAGCTGCTAGATGGTTGGAGACTTCCTGAGCACTCACAATAATAATAACTGTACAGGGGAGGACAGAGATGTGAGCAAAATGAGGAGTAGATCTAAGTGGCCATAATGCAGAGACTGAGCTCATTATATAGGGGCCAGCAGAGCTTGATACAACTTGTAAGAAGGACGCGCAAATGAAGCCATATGGGACAAAGAGCTGACAATCCTGCTCTGAACAACAGAAAGGACGACTTACTCTACTATAACGGTAGAAGGGGGGACTGAGGCAGAACACGCTCGTGATCACACATGCAGCATACTGTGCATTAAAATTACACAAAGGATGATGAAATCATAGACTATGTAACACCTCCCCACAAAGAAAAAGAAATTTACAAAGGAAATTTCTTATTACTCTAAAAGAATCTGTCTAAAGTCTAGATAAGCAATCTGCAATAACATTTTCTTTCCCCTTGACATGTTGTATGTCTAATGAATACTCCTGAAGAAGTAGACTCCATCTTGTCAATCTCTGATTTTTGTCTTTAAACTTATAAAGGAATTTCAGTGGGTTATGATCGGTATAAATGACTATGGGGTCAAAACCAGAACACAAATAAAATGAAAAATGCTGTAAACCCAAAATCAAGGCCAGAAGCTCTTTCTCAATAGTAGAGTAGTTCTTTTGAGGTGGAGTGAACTTCTTACTGTAATAAGATACAGGATATTCAATACCCTGATCATCTTCTTGCAGCAAAACAGCCCCAGCTCCTGTATCACTTGCATCAACAGCCATCTTAAAAGGCTTAGCAAATTTGGAGTAGTGAGCACTGGCTGACTTAATAGGATAGCTTTAAGTTTGTTGAAAGAGGATTCACAGTTATCGGTCCAGACAAATTTAACTCCCTTTTTCAGTAGGTCTGTAAGTGGTGATACAAGAATTGAAAAGTTAAGAACAAATCTCCTGTAATAACCTACCATTCCCAAAAATCTTTGTAGCTCTTTCCTACTTTTAGGTCTGGGAAGATCACTTATAACCTGAACCTTAGCTGCTGGTGGTGCAACATGTCCATCACCAATTACGTACCCAAGGTACTGAACTTTAGCTTGACCAAACTCGCACTTTGATAAATTAGCTACAAGATTAGCATGAACCAAACGCTAGAGAAATTTACTGACATGGCATAGGTGATCTTTCCAGTAGTCACTGAAGATTAATACATCATCAATATAAACAACACACCCTGCCAAACCCTCTGTTACAACATTCATGAGCTTCTGAAATGTAGCTGGTGCATTCTTCATACCATATGGCATTACAGAACATACAAAAGTCTTTCCTAGTGTTACAAAACATGAGATCTCCCTAGCACGTTCAGTCATAGGTACTTGCCAGTGTCCCTTTAACAAATCAAACTTACTTATGTACCTAGCCTTTCCGATCTTGTCTATGCAATCTTCCACACGAGGGAGAGGGTAAGTGTCTGTTTTGGTTATCTGATTAACACGTCTGTAGTCGATGCAAAGCTGCTGTGACCCACCTGGCTTAGGGACTAGAGTGACAGGAGAACTCCACTCGCTCTGACAGGGCTCAATCATCTTGTGGTCCAACAGGTAGCCAAGCTCCTTCTGGATGAGAGGAACTTTCACTGGATTCACACGGTAAGGAGGCAGTTTAATTGGCTTTGCGTCTCCAACATCGACATCATGCATCAACACAGTAGTTCTTCCTGGAGTGGCATGGAACACTTGCGGGTACTCCTGCAGTAATGCCGAAAACTCCTGCCTTTCCTCGGGAGGTAGATGAGAAAGCTTAGTCTGGAGATCATTCATGATATCAGGATACTTCCCCAAACTATCACTCAGGCTCATGCTGCAGGGAAGAGCTTCACTTGCAGACTCGGGTGGAACAGCTACAGTGCAGACTGGATTATTTTCGTCCCGCCTGTGATATAACTTTAGCATGTTGATGTGACAAAGTTGCTTGTTCTTTCTGCGATCTGGTGTGGCGATGACATAGTTTAGATCACTGAGTTTCTTCTCCACGAAATAAGGACCACTAAATTTGGCTTGAAGAGGTTGCCCATGAACTGGTAGCAGATTCAAAACTTGATCTCCTGGCTGAAAGTGGCGTAACCTGGACTTCTTATCATACCAAGTCTTCATCTTCTCCTGAGCTGCTCCTAAATACTCTCTCGCCAGCTGTAAAGCAGTGGATAGCCGTTCTTTGAACTTCATCACATACTCCAGCAGGTTGACGTCATCTTCCTCCGACAGCCAGCATTCCTTGAGTAACTTAAGGGGTCCTCTTACTTCATGGCCAAACAGTAGTTCAAAAGGTGAGAAGCCCAGTGATTCATTTGGAGATTCTCTTGCAGCAAACACAACGAATGGAAGACCTTTATCCCAGTCTTTCTGATGTTCCAAACAGTATTTCTTGAGCATCGATTTGAGTGTTTGATGATATCTCTCCAACGCTCCTTGAGTCTGGGGATGGTAAGCTGAAGACGTGATCTGGGTGATGCCCAACTCTTTCAGAGACTGCTTGAAAACATTTGACATGAAATTACTTCCCCGGTCTGACTGCACCTCCTTGGGCAGACCAAACTTTGTGAAGAACCCTAGCATTTCCTTAACCACGTTCTTTGCTGAGATATTTCTAAGTGGAATGGTTTCAGAATAACGAGTAGCCATATCAATCAGGGTCAACACATAAGAAAATCCTGAAGAAGTCTTAGGAAGAGGGCCCACAATATCCACCAACACACGGGTGAAAGGCGCCTCAAAAGGAGGAATGGGAACTAGAGGTGCAACCCTTTCGGTCTGATTACACTTCCCCACAACTTGACAGGTGTGACAAGACTTACAATACCAGGAAACATCCCTGAAGATACCTGGCCAGTAGAAGTGTTTCAAAATGCGTGCCACAGTCTTCCTCACTCCAAGGTGTCCTGCCAAACTGGAATCATGAGCCACTCTAATGATATCCTGCCTACAAACACGAGGGATGACAACTTGATGTACAACCTCCCATTCACAGTCGGCTGATGCTGTTGGGGGTCTCCACTTCCTCATAAGTACTCCTGACTTTATATAATAACAAGTAGAAGCACCAGCTGACTCTTCCTCACTGCAAGCAGAGTTAGCTAGACCTTTCAACTCAGGGTCAGCAACCTGCAACTCAACCAACTCTTGACGAGACAAATTATCAACACTACGGGATACTGCCTCATCTGGTGAGTGGTCCAAATTAGCAAGAAAAGTGTCAGCTAGGATAACATCATCATCATCATTATCCTCTAAATCACCAGTAACTTTAGACTTAGCCCTAGTGACAGCACATGCAGGGAACACATCAGGGACATCACAATCCCGGGTCGCAGCCACTGGCTCACTAGACAACTGAGGAGCTGGACACACTTGACTTCCACCAATATCATTTCCAAGTAAGAAAGTTACACCTGACATTGGGAGTGTCTCAACCAACCCAACCATAACAGAACCATTAACAAAACCAGACTCTAAATTTACTCTGCACAGAGGGACAGAGAAGTAATTATTCCCTACACCTTGTAAGATTACAGTTTCATCAGAGGAATTAACATTAGAGCCAAGAACACTGGTCAGCATAAGGGATTGGCAAGCACCTGTATCACGATATATTTTAACTGATTTCCTGTCATTACTGTCCAGAGGACTGACAAAACCATCAGACAGGAAATTAGCACATGAACTCTTGAGAGTGTCACCCACGTTACTGCTCAAAAGAGGAGCTCCATCATGAGAATTTAAGTTACCTCTCAAAGCAGGTTCAGTTAACTCAGTTAAAGAATTCTGGGAACTCTCAAGAGTGGACACTAGACCAATTGACTGAATATTTAAAGACTCCTTTTTGTTCACATCACGCTGTCTCCTGAAAGATTTCTGCGTAGTATGTCCAAGCTTACTACAATAAGTACATTTACTTTTCTGAAATCTAGAGGTGAAGCTGGTATTTACTTCCTGAGAAACATCATCTTTATTCTCTTTCCTGTTACCTGTACTCTGAGTAGAGGCAACGTACTTACTCTCAGCTTTCCTTCTTTCTCTAGAATATCTCTTGTGAGTGAGAACATATTCATCAGCTAAAACTACAGCATCAGACAAATTATCTAGTCTTTTCTCATCAAGATATAGGCTTACAACTTTACTAATACACCTTTTGAAGTCCTCCAGCAAAATCATCTGCTTGAATTTGTCAAAATCAGAATCCACATTCTTAGAATTTAACCACTGCTCTAACAGATCTTCTTTGATTTTTGCATACTCAACATGGGATTGCTTATCTTGCTTGTAAGTTGTCCTAAATTTTACTCTATAGGCTTCAGGAACAAGCTCATAGGCCTTAAGAATCAAGCTCTTAACTACATCATAATTATCACATTGATCCTGAGGCAAAGATGCATAAGTTACTTGAGCTTTACCGGTGAGAACAGTTTGAAGGAGTACTGGCCAATACCTTTTGGGCCAATTAAAACCTGTAGCTACCCTCTCAAACAACTGAAAATACTTTGTTAAATCAGATTCATTAAAAGGAGGGACAATTTTAACATTTTTAGCCACATCAAAATCATCAGAGCTAGATGATCCAGTTCCACCTTGTTTCATGCGATACTCATGGTCTGCCTGAATCCTAGCTAGTTCAATTTGTGTCTGAGCCTGTATCTGTGTCTCCTGAATCCGAGCCTGAGATTCAGCCTCCTTAGCATTTGCCTGAAATTCAGCCTCCTTAACGCGAGCCTGAGACTCCGCCTCCTTAGCCTGAGACTCAGCCTCCTTAGCACGTGCTTGAAATTCAGCCTCCTTAACACGAGCCTCCTGCAGGGCTAGCTGTAACTTAGCTAATTCAATCTGCGTTTGCTCATTTGGAGAAGTTACATTAAACAAGCTTTTATTAATCATGCCAACAATTTGATCTTTAGAATGATGAGAGTGAACTGCAATTCCCAATTGTTGAGCAACAAGCTTAAGTTCATTCTTTGTTCTGTTTTCTACATCCAACACTGTTTGCACATTTGACAAAAAATCTTTGGCTTCATCAAGTGTAGTAATAGTAGACATCATAAATAAATCACAGTCACAAAATATCAAGCAATATCCTTATGATAATATCCTGAATATCCTGATAAGAGATCGCCAAATTTATGTTACGGAACAGAGAAAACTGTCCCGCAAAGTTCCAGGTTCAAAACAAAGAGTTAGGTAAAAATACAAGTTAAAGTTTAATGCTCAAACTAACAACAAAACATTCAGGACTCATAAGGATAATGTAATGGCAAAACACAGGTTAAATATATGGTTAACTGCAATTGCCTCTATTAACACGAAATTAGCAAGAGTAATTTTACCTAAGTCAGCCCTGATAAAATGAAAATACACTGGGTAATGCTCAGTTAATGCAAGATAAATTATTACAGATACAAAATATTATTAATGATGGCTGACAATAAGAACCTTACATATATTGCAAAAACCTTATTAGGCCTAAGAATTAACCTTATGCTACACAGTACAAGAAAAAATGCAACAACAGTTATACTCAAATTACACACAGCTGCTAGATGGTTGAAGACTTCCTGAGCACTCAATAATAATAACTGTACAGGGAAGGACAGAGATGTGAGCAAAATGAGGAGTAGATCTAAGTGGCCATAATGCAGAGACTGAGCTCATTATATAGGGGCCAGCAGAGCTTGATACAACTTGTAAGAAGGAAGCGCAAATGAAGCCATAGGGGACAAAGAGCTGACAATCCTGCTCTGAACATCAGAAAGGACGACTTACTCTACTATAACGGTAGAAGGGGGGACTGAGGCAGAACACGCTCGTGATCAAACATGCAGCATACTGTGCGTTAAAATTACACAAAGGATGATGAAATCATAGGCTATGTAACACCTCCCCACAAAGAAAAAGAAATTTACAAAGGAAATTTCTTATTACTCTAAAACAATATGTCTAAAGTCTAGATAAGCAATCTCCAATAACATTTTCTTTCCCCTTGACATGTTGTATGTCTAATGAATATTCCTGAAGAAGTAGACTCCATCTTGTCAATCTCTGATTTTTGTCTTTAAACTTACTAAGGAATTTCAGTGGGTTATGATCGGTATAAATGACTATGGGGTCAAAACCAGAACACAAATAAAATGAAAAATGCTGTAAACCCAAAATCAAGGCCAGAAGCTCTTTCTCAATAGTAGAGTAGTTCTTTTGAGGTGGAGTGAACTTCTTACTGTAATAAGATACAGGATATTCAATACCCTGATCATCCTCTTGCAGCAAAACAGCCCCAGCTCCTGTATCACTTGCATCAACAGCCATCTTAAAAGGCTTAGCAAAATTTGGAGTAGTGAGCACTGGCTGACTTAATAGGATAGCTTTAAGTTTCTTGAAAGAGGATTCACAGTTATCGGTCCAGACAAATTTAACTCCCTTTTTCAATAGGTCTGTAAGTGGTGATACAAGAATTGAAAAGTTAAGAACAAATCTCCTGTAATAACCTACCATTCCCAAAAATCTCTGTAGCTCTTTCCTACTTTTAGGTCTGGGAAGATCACTTATAACCTGAACCTTAGCTGCTGGTGGTGCAACATGTCCATCACCAATTACGTACCCAAGGTACTGAACTTTAGCTTGACCAAACTCACACTTTGATAAATTAGCTACAAGATTAGCATGAACCAAACGCTCAAGAAATTTACTGACATGGCATAGGTGATCTTTCCAGTAGTCACTGAAGATTAATACATCATCAATATAAACAACACACCCTGCCAAACCCTCTGTTACAACATTCATGAGCTTCTGAAATGTGGCTGCTGCATTCTTCATACCATATGGCATTACAGAACATGCAAAAGTCTTTCCTAGTGTTACAAAACATGAGATCTCCCTAGCACGTTCAGTCATAGGTACTTGCCAGTATCCCTTTAACAAATCAAACTTTCTTATGTACCTAGCCTTTCCGATCTTGTCTATGCAATCTTCCACACGAGGGAGAGGGTAAGTGTCTGTTTTGGTTATCTGATTAACCCGTTTGTAGTCGATGCAAAGCCGCTGTGACCCACCTGGCTTAGGGACTAGAGTGACAGGAGAACTCCACTCGCTCTGACAGGGCTCAATCATCTTGTGGTCCAACAGGTAGCCAAGCTCCTTCTGGATGAGAGGAACTTTCACTGGGTTCACACGGTAAGGAGGCAGTTTAATTGGCTTTGCGTCTCCAACATCGACATCATGCATCAACACAGCAGTTCTTCCTGGAGTGGCACGGAACACTTGCGGGTACTTCTGTAGTAATGCCGAAAACTCCTGCCTTTCCTCGGGAGGTAGATGAGGAAGCTTAGTCTGGAGATCATTCATGATATCAGGATACTTCCCCAAACTATCACTCAGGCTCATGCTGCAGGGAAGAGCTTCACTTGCAGACTCGGGTGGAACAGCTACAGTGCAGACTGGATTATTTTCGTCCCGCCTGTGATATAACTTTAGCATGTTGATGTGACAAAGTTGCTTGTTCTTTCTATGATCTGGTGTGGCGATGACATAGTTGACATCACTGAGTTTCTTCTCCACGAAAAAAGGACCACTAAACTTGGCTTGAAGAGGTTGCCCATGAACTGGTAACAGAATCAAAACCTGATCTCCTGGCTGAAAGTGGCGTAACCTGGACTTCTTATCATACCAAGTCTTCAGCTTCTCCTGAGCAGCTCCTAAATCCTCTCTTGCCAGCTGTAAAGCAGTGGACAGCCGTTCTTTGAACTTCATCACATACTCCAGCAGGTTGATGTCATCTTCCTCCGACAGCCAGCATTCTTTGAGTAACTTAAGGGGTCCTCTTACTTCATGGCCAAACAGTAGTTCAAAGGGTGAGAAGCCCAGTGATTCATTTGGAGATTCTCTTGCAGCAAACTCAACGAATGGAAGACCTTTATCCCAGTCTTTCTGATGTTCCAAACAGTATTTCTTGAGCATCGATTTGAGTGTTTGATGATATCTCTCCAACGCTCCTTGAGTCTGGGGATGGTAAGCTGAAGACGTGATCTGGGTGATGCCCAGCTCTTTCAGAGACTGCTTGTAAACATTTGACATGAAATTACTTCCCCGGTCTGACTGTACCTCCTTGGGCAGACCAAACTTTGTGAAGAACCCTAGCATTTCCTTAACCACGTTCTTTGCTGAGATATTTCTAAGTGGAATGGCTTCAGGATAACGAGTAGCCATATCAATCAGGGTCAACACATAAGAAAATCCTGAAGAAGTCTTAGGAAGAGGGCCCACAATATCCACCAACACACGGGTGAAAGGCGCCTCAAAAGGAGGAATGGGAACTAGAGGTGCAACTCTTTCGGTCTGATTACACTTCCCCACAACTTGACAGGTGTGACAAAACTTACAATACCAGGAAACATCCCTGAAGATACCTGGCCAGTAGAAGTGTTTCAAAATGCGTGCCACAGTCTTCCTCACTCCAAGGTGTCCTGCCAAACTGGAATCATGAGCCACTCTAATGATATCCTGCCTACAAACACGAGGGATGACAACTTGATGTACAACCTCCCATTCACATTCGGCTGATGCTGTTGGGGGTCTCCACTTCCTCATAAGTACTCCTGACTTTATATAATAACAAGTAGAAGCACCAGCTGACTCTTCCTCACTGCAAGCAAAGTTAGCTAGACCTTTCAACTCAGGGTCAGCAACCCGCAACTCAACCAACTCTTGACGAGACAAATTAACAACACTACGGGATACTGCCTCATCTGGTGAGTGGTCCAAATTAACAAGAAAAGTGTCAGCTAGGATAACATTATCATCATCATTATCCTCTAAATCACCAGTAACTTTAGACGTAGCCCTAGTGACAGCACATGCAGGGAACACATGAGGGACATCACAATCCCAGGTCGCAGCCACTGGCTCACTAGACAACTGAGGAGCTGGACACACTTGACTTCCACCAATATCATTTCCAAGTAAGAAAGTTACACCTGACATTGGGAGTGTCTCAACCAACCCAACCATAACAGAACCATTAACAAAACCAGACTCTAAATTTACTCTGCACAGAGGGACAGAGAAGTAATTATTCCCTACACCTTGTAAGATTACAGTTTCATCAGAGGAATTAACATTAGAGCCTAGAACACTGGTCAGCATAAGGGATTGGCAAGCACCTGTATCACGATATATTTTAACTGATTTCCTGTCATTACTGTCCAGAGGACTGACAAAACCATCAGACAGGAAATTAGCACATGAACTCTTGAGAGTGTCACCCACGTTACTGATCAAAAGAGGAGCTCCATCATGAGAATTTAAGTTACCTCTCAAAGCAGGTTCAGTTAACTCAGTTAAAGAATTCTGGGAACTCTCAAGAGTGGACACTAGACCAATTGACTGAATATTTAAAGACTCCTTTTTGTTCACATCATGCTGTCTCCTGAAACATTCTCCGTAGTATGTCCAAGCTTACTACAATAAGTACATTTACCTTTCTGAAATCTAGAGATGAAGCTGGTATTTACTTCCTGAGAAACATCATCTTTATTCTCTTTCCTGTTACCTGTACTCTGAGTAGAGGCAACGTACTTACTCTCAGCTTTCCTTCTTTCTCTAGAATATCTCTTGTGAGTGAGAACATATTCATCAGCTAAAACTGCAGCATCAGACAAATTATCTAGTCTTTTCTCATCAAGATATAGGCTTACATCTTTACTAATACACCTTTTGAAGTCCTCCAGCAAAATCATCTGCTTGAATTTGTCAAAATCAGAATCCCCATTCTTAGAATTTAACCACTGCTCTAACAGATCTTCTTTGATTTTTGCATACTCAACATGGGATTGCTTATCTTGCTTGTAAGTTGTCCTAAATTTTACTCTATAGGCTTCAGGAACAAGCTCATAGGCCTTAAGAATCAAGCTCTTAACTACAGCATAATTATCACATTGATCCTGAGGCAAAGATGCATAAGTTACTTGAGCTTTACCGGTGAGAACATTTTGAAGGAGTACTGGCCAATACCTTTTGGGCCAATTAAAACCTGTAGCTACCCTCTCAAACAACTGAAAATACTTTGTTAAATCAGGTTCATTAAAAGGAGGGACAAGTTTAACATTTTTAGCCACATCAAAATCATCAGAGCTAGATGATCCAGTTCCACCTTGTTTCATGCGATACTCATGGTCTGCCTGAATCCTAGCTAGTTCAATTTGTGCCTGAGCCTGTATCTATGTCTCCTGAATCCGAGCCTGAGATTCAGCCTCCTTAGAATTTGCCTGAAATTCAGCCTCCTTAACGCGAGCCTGAGACTCCGCCTCCTTAGCCTGAGACTCAGCCTCCTTAGCACGTGCTTGAAATTCAGCCTCCTTAACACGAGCCTCCTGCAGGGCTAGCTGTAACTTAGCTAATTCAATCTGCGTTTGCTCATTTGGAGGAGTTACATTAAACAAGCTTTTATTAATCATGCCAACAATTTGATCTTTAGAATGATGAGAGTGAACTGCAATTCCCAATTGTTGAGCAACAAGCTTAAGTTCATTCTTTGTTCTGTTTTCTACATCCAACACTGTTTGCACATTTGACCAAAAATCTTTGGCTTCACCAAGTGTAGTAATAGTAGACATCATGAATAAATCACAGTCACAAAATATCAAGCAATATCCTTATGATAATATCCTGAATATCCTGATAAGAGGTCGCCAAATTTATCTTACGGAACAGAGAAAACTGTCCCGCAAAGTTCCAGGTTCAAAACAAAGAGTTAGGTAAAATTACAAGTTAAAGTTTAATGCTCAAACTAACAACAAAACATTCAGGACTCATAAGGATAATGTAATGGCAAAACACAGGTTAAATATATGGTTAACTGCAATAGCCTCTATTAACACGAAATTAGCAAGAGTAATTTTACCTAAGTCAGCCCTGATAAAATGAAAATACACTGGGTAATGCTCAGTTAATGCAAGATAAATTATTACAGATACAAAATATTATTAATGATGGCTGACAATAAGAAGCTTACATAAATTGCAAAAACCTTACTAAGCCTAAGAATTAACCTTATGCTACACAGTACAAGAAAAAATGCAACAACAGTTATACTCAAATTACACATAGCTGCTAGATGGTTGAAGACTTCCTGAGCACTCAATAATAATAACTTTACAGTGAAGGACAGAGATGTGAGCAAAATGAGGAGTAGATCTAAGTGGCCATAATGCAGAGACTGAGCTCATTATATAGGGGCCAGCAGAGCTTGATACAACTTGTAGGAAGGACGCGCAAATGAAGCCATAGGGGACAAAGAGCTGACAATCCTGCTCTGAACAACAGAAAGGACGACTTACTCTACTATAACAGTAGAAGGGGGGACTGAGGCAGAACACGCTCGTGATCAAACATGCAGCGTACTGTGCGTTAAAATTACACAAAGGATGATGAAATCATAGGCTATGTAACACCTCCCCACAAAGAAAAAGAAATTTACAAAGGAAATTTCTTATTACTCTAAAACAATCTGTCTAAAGTCTAGATAAGCAATCTGCAATAACATTTTCTTTCCCCTTGACATGTTGTATGTCTAATGAATACTCCTGAAGAAGTAGACTCCATCTTGTCAATCTCTGATTTTTGTCTTTAAACTTACTAAGGAATTTCAGTGGGTTATGATCGGTATAAATGACTATGGGGTCAAAACCAGAACACAAATAAAATGAAAAATGCTGTAAACCCAAAATCAAGGCCAGAAGCTCTTTCTCAATAGTAGAGTAGTTCTTTTGAGGTGGAGTGAACTTCTTACTGTAATAAGATACAGGATATTCAATACCCTGATCATCCTCTTGCAGCAAAACAGCCCCAGCTCCTGTATCACTTGCATCAACAGCCATCTTAAAAGGCTTAGCAAAATTTGGAGTAGTGAGCACTGGCTGACTTAATAGGATACCTTTAAGTTTCTTGAAAGAGGATTCACAGTTATCGGTCCAGACAAATTTAACTCCCTTTTTCAATAGGTCTGTAAGTGGTGATACAAGAATTAAAAAGTTAAGAACAAATCTCCTGTAATAACCTACCATTCCCAAAAATCTTTGTACCTCTTTCCTACTTTTAGGTCTGGGAAGATCACTTATAACCTGAACCTTAGCTGCTGGTGGTGCAACATGTCCATCACCAATTACGTACCCAAGGTACTGAACTTTAGCTTGACCAAACTCACACTTTGATAAATTAGCTACAAGATTAGCATGAACCAAACGCTCAAGAAATTTACTGACATGGCATAGGTGATCTTTCCAGTAGTCACTGAAGATTAATACATCATCAATATAAACAACACACCCTGCCAAACCCTCTGTTACAACATTCATGAGCTTTTGAAATGTGGCTGCTGCATTCTTCATACCATATGTCATTACAGAACATGCAAAAGTCTTTCCTAGTGTTACAAAACATGAGATCTCCCTAGCACGTTCAGTCATAGGTACTTGCCAGTATCCCTTTAACAAATCACACTTACTTATGTACCTAGTCTTTCCGATCTTGTCTATGCAATCTTCCACACGAGGGAGAGGGTAAGTGTCTGTTTTGGTTATCTGATTAACACGTCTGTAGTCGATGCAAAGCCGCTGTGACCCACCTGGCTTAGGGACTAGAGTGACAGGAGAACTCCACTCGCTCTGACAGGGCTCAATCATCTTGTGGTCCAACAGGTAGCCAAGCTCCTTCTGGATGAGAGGAATTTTCACTGGGTTCACACGGTAAGGAGGCAGTTTAATTGGCTTTGCGTCTCCAACATCGACATCATGCATCAACACAGTAGTTCTTCCTGGAGTGGCACGGAACACTTGTGGGTACTCCTGTAGTAATGCCGAAAAATCCTGCCTTTCCTCGGGAGGTAGATGAGGAAGCTTAGTCTGGAGATCATTCATGATATCAGGATACTTCCCCAAACTATCACTCAGGCTCATGCTGCAGGGAAGAGCTTCACTTGCAGACTCGGGTGGAACAGCTACAGTGCAGACTGGATTATTTTCGTCCCGCCTGTGATATAACTTTAGCATGTTGATGTGACAAAGTTGCTTGTTCTTTCTATGATCTGGTGTGGCGATGACATAGTTGACATCACTGAGTTTCTTCTCCACGAAAAAAGGACCACTAAACTTGGCTTGAAGAGGTTGCCCATGAACTGGTAACAGAATCAAAACCTGATCTCCTGGCTGAAAGTGGCGTAACCTGGACTTCTTATCATACCAAGTCTTCAGCTTCTCCTGAGCAGCTCCTAAATCCTCTCTTGCCAGCTGTAAAGCAGTGGACAGCCGTTCTTTGAACTTCATCACATACTCCAGCAGGTTGACGTCATCTTCCTCCGACAGCCAGCATTCCTTGAGTAACTTAAGGGGTCCTCTTACTTCATGGCCAAACAGTAGTTCAAAGGGTGAGAAGCCCAGTGATTCATTTGGAGATTCTCTTGCAGCAAACACAACGAATGGAAGACCTTTATCCCAGTCTTTCTGATGTTCCAAACAGTATTTCTTGAGCATCGATTTGAGTGTTTGATGATATCTCTCCAACGCTCCTTGAGTCTGGGGATGGTAAGCTGAAGACGTGATCTGGGTGATGCCCAGCTCTTTCAGAGACTGCTTGTAAACATTTGACATGAAATTACTTCCCCGGTCTGACTGTACCTCCTTGGGCAGACCAAACTTTGTGAAGAACCCTAGCATTTCCTTAACCACGTTCTTTGCTGAGATATTTCTAAGTGGAATGGCTTCAGGATAACGAGTAGCCATATCAATCAGGGTCAACACATAAGAAAATCCTGAAGAAGTCTTAGGAAGAGGGCCCACAATATCCACCAACACACGGGTGAAAGGCGCCTCAAAAGGAGGAATGGGAACTAGAGGTGCAACTCTTTCGGTCTGATTACACTTCCCCACAACTTGACAGGTGTGACAAGACTTACAATACCAGGAAACATCCCTGAAGATACCTGGCCAGTAGAAGTGTTTCAAAATGCGTGCCACAGTCTTCCTCACTCCAAGGTGTCCTGCCAAACTGGAATCATGAGCCACTCTAATGATATCCTGCCTACAAACATGAGGGATGACAACTTGATGTACAACCTCCCATTCACAGTCGGCTGATGCTGTTGGGGGTCTCCACTTCCTCATAAGTACTCCTGACTTTATATAATAACAAGTAGAAGCACCAGCTGACTCTTCCTCATTGCAAGCAAAGTTAGCTAGACCTTTCAACTCAGGGTCAGCAACCCGCAACTCAACCAACTCTTGACGAGACAAATTATCAACACTACGGGATACTGCCTCATCTGGTGAGTGGTCCAAATTAGCAAGAAAAGTGTCAGCTAGGATAACATCATCATCATCATTATCCTCTAAATCACCAGTAACTTTAGACGTAGCCCTAGTGACAGCACATGCAGGGAACACATCAGGGACATCACAATCCCAGGTCGCAGCCACTGGCTCACTAGACAACTGAGGAGCTGGACACACTTGACTTCCACCAATATCATTTCCAAGTAAGAAAGTTACACCTGACATTGGGAGTGTCTCAACCTACCCAACCATAACAGAACCATTAACAAAACCAGACTCTAAATTTACTCTGCACAGAGGGACAGAGAAGTAATTATTCCCTACACCTTGTAAGATTACAGTTTCATCAGAGGAATTAACATTAGAGCCTAGAACACTGGTCAGCATAAAGGATTGGCAAGCACCTGTATCACGATATATTTTAACTGATTTCCTGTCATTACTGTCCAGAGGACTGACAAAACCATCAGACAGGAAATTAGCACATGAACTCTTGAGAGTGTCACCCACGTTACTGCTCAAAAGAGGAGCTCCATCATGAGAATTTAAGTTACCTCTCAAAGCAGGTTCAGTTAACTCAGTTAAAGAATTCTGGGAACTCTCAAGAGTGGACACTAGACCAATTGACTGAATATTTAAAGACTCCTTTTTGTTCACATCACGCTGTCTCCTGAAACATTCTCCGTAGTATGTCCAAGCTTACTACAATAAGTACATTTACTTTTCTGAAATCTAGAGATGAAGCTGGTATTTACTTCCTGAGAAACATCATCTTTTTTCTCTTTCCTGTTACCTGTACTCTGAGTAGAGGCAACGTACTTACTCTCAGCTTTCCTTCTTTCTCTAGAATATCTCTTGTGAGTGAGAACATATTCATCAGCTAAAACTGCAGCATCAGACAAATTATCTAGTCTTTTCTCATCAAGATATAGGCTTACATCTTTACTAATACACCTTTTGAAGTCCTCCAGCAAAATCATCTGCTTGAATTTGTCAAAATCAGAATCCACATTCTTAGAATTTAACCACTGCTCTAACAGATCTTCTTTGATTTTTGCATACTCAACATGGGATTGCTTATCTTGCTTGTAAGTTGTCCTAAATTTTACTCTATAGGCTTCAGGAACAAGCTCATAGGCCTTAAGAATCAAGCTCTTAACTACATCATAATTATCACATTGATCCTGAGGCAAAGATGCATAAGTTACTTGAGCTTTACCGGTGAGAACAGTTTGAAGGAGTACTGGCCAATACCTTTTGGGCCAATTAAAACCTGTAGCTACCCTCTCAAACAACTGAAAATACTTTGTTAAATCAGGTTCATTAAAAGGAGGGACAAGTTTAACATTTTTAGCCACATCAAAATCATCAGAGCTAGATGATCCAGTTCCACCTTGTTTCATGCGATACTCATGGTCTGCCTGAATCCTAGCTAGATCAATTTGTGCCTGAGCCTGTATCTGTGTCTCCTGAATCCGAGCCTGAGATTCAGCCTCCTTAGCATTTGCCTGAAATTCAGCCTCCTTAACGCGAGCCTGAGACTCCGCCTCCTTAGCCTGAGACTCAGCCTCCTTAGCACGTGCTTGAAATTCAGCCTCCTTAACACGAGCCTCCTGCAGGGCTAGCTGTAACTTAGCTAATTCAATCTGCGTTTGCTCATTTGGAGGAGTTACATTAAACAAGCTTTTATTAATCATGCCAACAATTTGATCTTTAGAATGATGAGAGTGAACTGCAATTCCCAATTGTTGAGCAACAAGCTTAAGTTCATTCTTTGTTCTGTTTTCTACATCCAACACTGTTTGCACATTTGACAAAAAATCTTTGGCTTCATCAAGTGTAGTAATAGTAGACATCATGAATAAATCACAGTCACAAAATATCAAGCAATATCCTTATGATAATATCCTGAATATCCTGATAAGAGGTCGCCAAATTTATGTTACGGAACAGAGAAAACTGTCCCGCAAAGTTCCAGGTTCAAATCAAAGAGTTAGGTAAAATTACAAGTTAAAGTTTAATGCTCAAACTAACAACAAAACATTCAGGACTCATAAGGATAATGTAATGGCAAAACACAGGTTAAATATATGGTTAACTGCAATAGCCTCTATTAACACGAAATTAGCAAGAATAATTTTACCTAAGTCAGCCCTGATAAAATGAAAATACAGTGGATAATGCTCAGTTAATGCAAGATAAATTATTACAGATACAAAATATTATGAATGATGGCTGACAATAAGAACCTTACATAAAGTGCAAAAACCTTACTAAGCCTAAGAATTAACCTTATGCTACACAGTACAAGAAAAAATGCAACAACAGGTATACTCAAATTACACACAGCTGCTAGATGGTTGAAGACTTCCTGAGCACTCAATAATAATAACTTTACAGTGAAGGACAGAGATGTGAGCAAAATGAGGAGTAGATGTAAGTGGCCATAATGCAGAGACTAAGCTCATTATATAGGGGCCAGCAGAGCTTGATACAACTTGTAAGAAGGACGCGCAAATGAAGCCATAGGGGACAAAGAGCTGACAATCCTGCTCTGAACAACAGAAAGGACGACTTACTCTACTATAACAGTGGAAGGGGGGACTGAGGCAGAACACGCTCGTGATCAAAAATGCAGCATACTGTGCGTTAAAATTACACAAAGGATGATGAAATCATAGGCTATGTAACACCTCCCCACAAAGAAAAAGAAATTTACAAAGGAAATTTCTTATTACTCTAAAACAATCTGTCTAAAGTCTAGATAAGCAATCTGCAATAACATTTTCTTTCCCCTTGACATGTTGTATGTCTAATGAATACTCCTGAAGAAGTAGACTCCATCTTGTCAATCTCTGATTTTTGTCTTTAAACTTACTAAGGAATTTCAGTGGGTTATGATCGGTATAAATGACTATGGGGTCAAAACCAGAACACAAATAAAATGAAAAATGCTGTAAACCCAAAGTCAAGGCCAGAAGCTCTTTCTCAATAGTAGAGTAGTTCTTTTGAGGTGGAGTGAACTTCTTACTGTAATAAGATACAGGATATTCAATACCCTGATCATCCTCTTGCAGCAAAACAGCCCCAGCTCCTGTATCACTTGCATCAAAAGCCATCTTAAAAGGCTTAGCAAAATTTGGAGTAGTGAGCACTGGCTGACTTAATAGGATAGCTTTAAGTTTCTTGAAAGAGGATTCACAGTTATCGGTCCAGACAAATATAACTCCCTTTTTCAGTAGGTCTGTAAGTGGTGATACAAGAATTGAAAAGTTAAGAACAAATCTCCTGTAATAACCTACCATTCCCAAAAATCTTTGTAGCTCTTTCCTACTTTTAGGTCTGGGAAGATCACTTATAACCTGAACCTTAGCTGCTGGTGGTGCAACATGTCCATCACCAATTACGTACCCAAGGTACTGAACTTTAGCTTGACCAAACTCACACTTTGATAAATTAGCTACAAGATTAGCATGAACCAAACGCTCAAGAAATTTACTGACATGGCATAGGTGATCTTTCCAGTAGTCACTGAATATTAATACATCATCAATATAAACAACACACCCTGCCAAATCCTCTGTGACAACATTCATGAGCTTATGAAAAGTGGCTGCTGCATTCTTCGTACCATATGGCATTACAGAACATGCAAAAGTCTTTCCTAGTGTTACAAAACATGAGATCTCCCTAGCACGTTCAGTCATAGGTACTTGCCAGTATCCCTTTAACAAATCAAACTTACTTATGTAACTAGCCTTTCCGATCTTGTCTATGCAATCTTCCACACGAGGGAGAGGGTAAGTGTCTGTTTTGGTTATCTGATTAACACGTCTGTAGTCGATGTAAAGCCGCTGTGACCCACCTGGCTTAGGGACTAGAGTGACAGGAGAACTCCACTCGCTCTGACAGGGCTCAATCATCTTGTGGTCCAACAGGTAGCCAAGCTCCTTCTGGATGAGAGGAACTTTCACTGGGTTCACCCAGTAAGGAGGCAGTTTAATTGGCTTTGCGTCTCCAACATCGACATCATGCATCAACACAGTAGTTCTTCCTGGAGTGGCATGGAACACTTGCGGGTACTCCTGCAGTAATGCCGAAAACTCCTGAAAATCCTCGGGAGGTAGATGAGAAAGCTTACTCTGGAGATCATTCATGATATCAGGATACTTCCCCAAACTATCACTCAGGCTCATGCTGCAGGGAAGAGCTTCACTTGCAGACTCGGGTGGAACAGCTACAGTGCAGACTGGATTATTTTCGTCCCGCCTGTGATATAACTTTAGCATGTTGATGTGACAAAGTTGCTTGTTCTTTCTACGATCTGGTGTGGCGATGACATAGTTGACATCATCGAGTTTCTTCTCCACGAAATAAGGACCACTAAACTTGGCTTGAAGAGGTTGCCCATGAACTGGTAACAGAATCAAAACCTGATCTCCTGGCTGAAAGTGGCCTAACCTGGACTTCTTATCATACCAAGTCTTCATCTTCTCCTGAGCAGCTCCTAAATACTCTCTCGCCAGCTGTAAAGCAGTGGACAGCCGTTCTTTGAACTTCATCACATACTCCAGCAGGTTGACGTCATCTTCCTCCGACAGCCAGCATTCCTTGAGTAACTTAAGGGGTCCTCTTACTTCATGGCCAAACAGTAGTTCAAAAGGTGAGAAGCCCAGTGATTCATTTGGAGATTCTCTTGCAGCAAACACAACGAATGGAAGACCTTTATCCCATTCTTTCTGATGTTCCAAACAGTATTTCTTGAGCATCGATTTGAGTGTTTGATGATATCTCTCCAATGCTCCTTGAGTCTGGGGATGGTAAGCTGAAGACGTGATCTGGGTGATGCCCAACTCTTTCAGAGACTGCTTGAAAACATTTGACATGAAATTACTTCCCCGGTCTGACTGTACCTCCTTGGGCAGACCAAACTTTGTGAAGAACCCTAGCATTTCCTTAACCACGTTCTTTGCTGAGATATTTCTAAGTGGAATGGCTTCAGGATAACGAGTAGCCATATCAATCAGGGTCAACACATAAGAAAATCCTGAAGAAGTCTTAGGAAGAGGGCCCACAATATCCACCAACACACGGGTGAAAGGCGCCTCAAAAGGAGGAATGGGAACTAGAGGTGCAACCCTTTCGGTCTGATTACACTTCCCCACAACTTGACAGGTGTGACAAGACTTACAATACCAGGAAACATCCCTGAAGATACCTGGCCAGTAGAAGTGTTTCAAAATGCGTGCCACAGTCTTCCTCACTCCAAGGTGTCCTGCCAAACTGGAATCATGAGCCACCCTAATGATATCCTGCCTACAAACACGAGGGATGACAACTTGATGTACAACCTCCCATTCACAGTCGGCTGATGCTGTTGGGGGTCTCCACTTCCTCATAAGTACTCCTGACTTTATATAATAACAAGTAGAAGCACCAGCTGACTCTTCCTCACTGCAAGCAGAGTTAGCTAGACCTTTCAACTCAGGGTCAGCAACCTGCAACTCAACCAACTCTTGACGAGACAAATTATCAACACTACGGGATACTGCCTCATCTGGTGAGTGGTCCAAATTAGCAAGAAAAGTGTCAGCTAGGATATCATCATCATCATCATTATCCTCTAAATCACCAGTAACTTTAGACGTAGCCCTAGTGACAGCACATGCAGGGAACACATCAGGGACATCACAATCCCAGGTCACAGCCACTGGCTCACTAGACAACTGAGGAGCTGGACACACTTGACTTCCACCAATATCATTTCCAAGTAAGAAAGTTACACCTGACATTGGGAGTGTCTCAACCAACCCAACCATAACAGAACCATTAACAAAACCAGACTCTAAATTCACTCTGCACAGAGGGACAGAGAAGTAATTATTCCCTACACCTTGTAAGATTACAGTTTCATCAGAGGAATTAACATTAGAGCCTAGAACACTGGTCAGCATAAGGGATTGGCAAGCACCTGTATCACGATATATTTTAACTGATTTCCTGTCATTACTGTCCAGAGGACTGACAAAACCATCAGACAGGAAATTAGCACATGAACTCTTGAGAGTCACCCACGTTACTGCTCAAAAGAGGAGCTCCATCATGAGAATTTAAGTTACCTCTCAAAGCAGGTTCAGTTAACTCAGTTAAAGAATTCTGGGAACTCTCAAGAGTGGACACTAGACCAATTGACTGAATATTTAAAGACTCCTTTTTGTTCACATCACGCTGTCTCCTGAAACATTCTCCGTAGTATGTCCAAGCTTACTACAATAAGTACATTTACTTTTCTGAAATCTAGAGGTGAAGCTGGTATTTACTTCCTGAGAAACATCATCTTTATTCTCTTTCCTGTTACCTGTACTCTGAGTAGAGGCAACGTACTTACTCTCAGCTTTCCTTCTTTCTCTAGAATATCTCTTGTGAGTGAGAACATATTCATCAGCTAAAACTGCAGCATCAGACAAATTATCTAGTCTTTTCTCATCAAGATATAGGCTTACATCTTTACTAATACACCTTTTGAAGTCCTCCAGCAAAATCATCTGCTTGAATTTGTCAAAATCAGAATCCACATTCTTAGAATTTAACCACTGCTCTAACAGATCTTCTTTGATTTTTGCATACTCAACATGGGATTGCTTATCTTGCTTGTAAGTTGTCCTAAATTTTATTCTATAGGTTTCAGGAACAAGCTCATAGGCCTTAAGAATCAAGCTCTTAACTACATCATAATTATCACATTGATCCTGAGGCAAAGATGCATAAGTTACTTGAGCTTTACCGGTGAGAATAGTTTGAATGAGTACTGGCCAATACCTTTTGGGCCAATTAAAACCTGTAGCTACCCTCTCAAACAACTGAAAATACTTTGTTAAATCAGATTCATTAAAAGGAGGGACAAGTTTAACATTTTTAGCCACATCAAAATCATCAGAGCTAGATGATCCAGTTCCACCTTGTTTCATGCGATACTCATGGTCTGCCTGAATCCTAGCTAGTTCAATTTGTGCCTGAGCCAGTATCTGTGTCTCCTGAATCCGAGCCTGAGTTTCAGCCTCCTTAGCATTTGCCTGAAATTCAGCCTCCTTAACGCGAGCCTGAGACTCCGCCTCCTTAGCCTGGGACTCAGCCTCCTTAGCACGTGCTTGAAATTCAGCCTCCTTAACACGAGCCTCCTGCAGGGCTAGCTGTAACTTAGCTAATTCAATCTGCGTTTGCTCATTTGGAGGAGTTACATTAAACAAGCTTTTATTAATCATGCCAACAATTTGATCTTTAGAATGATGAGAGTGAACTGCAATTCCCAATTGTTGAGCAACAAGCTTAAGTTCATTCTTTGTTCTGTTTTCTACATCCAACACTGTTTGCACATTTGACAAAAAAATCTTTGGCTTCATCAAGTGTAGTAATAGTAGACATCATGAATAAATCACAGTCACAAAATATCAAGCAATATCCTTATGATAATATCCTGAATATCCTGATAAGAGGTCGCCAAATTTATGTTACGGAACAGAGAAAACTGTCCCGCAAAGTTCCAGGTTCAAAACAAAGAGTTAGGTAAAATTACAAGTTAAAGTTTAATGCTCAAACTAACAACAAAACATTCAGGACTCATAAGGATAATGTAATGGCAAAAAACAGGTTAAATATATGGTTAACTGCAATAGCCTCTATTAACACGAAATTAGCAAGAGTAATTTTACCTAAGTCAGCCCTGATAAAATGAAAATACACTGGGTAATGCTCAGTTAATGCAAGATAAATGATTACAGATACAAATCATTATTAATGATGGCTGACAATAAGAACCTTACATAAATTGGAAAAACCTTACTAAGCCTATGAATTAACCTTATGCTACACAGTACAAGAAAAAATGCAACAACAGTTATACTCAAATTACACACAGCTGCTTGATGGTTGAAGACTTCCTGAGCACTCAATAATAATAACTGTACAGGGAAGGACAGAGATGTGAGCAAAATGAGGAGTAGATCTAAGTGGCCATAATGCAGAGACTGAGCTCATTATATAGGGGCCAGCAGAGCTTGATACAACTTGTAAGAAGGACGCGCAAATGAGGCCATAGGGGACAAAGACCTGACAATCCTGCTCTGAACAACAGAAAGGACGACTTACTCTACTATAACAGTAGAAGGGGGGACTGAGGCAGAACACGCTCGTGATCAAACATGCAGCGTACTGTGCGTTAAAATTACACAAAGGATGATGAAATCATAGGCTATGTAACACCTCCCCACAAAGAAAAAGAAATTTACAAAGGAAATTTCTTATTACTCTAAAACAATCTGTCTAAAGTCTAGATAAGCAATCTGCAATAACATTTTCTTTCCCCTTGACATGTTGTATGTCTAATGAATACTCCTGAAGAAGTAGACTCCATCTTGTCAATCTCTGATTTTTGTCTTTAAACTTACTAAGGAATTTCAGTGGGTTATGATCGGTATAAATGACTATGGGATCAAAACCAGAACACAAATAAAATGAAAAATGCTGTAAACCCAAAATCAAGGCCAGAAGCTCTTTCTCAATAGTAGAGTAGTTCTTTTGAGGTGGAGTGAACTTCTTACTGTAATAAGATATAGGATATTCAATACCCTGATCATCCTCTTGCAGCAAAACAGCCCCAGCTCCTGTATCACTTGCATCAACAGCCATCTTAAAAGGCTTAGCAAAATTTGGAGTAGTGAGCACTGGCTGACTTAATAGGATAGCTTTAAGTTTGTTGAAAGAGGATTCACAGTTATCGGTCCAGACAAATTTAACTCCCTTTTTCAGTAGGTCTGTAAGTGGTGATACAAGAATTGAAAAGTTAAGAACAAATCTCCTGTAATAACCTACCATTCCCAAAAATCTTTGTACCTCTTTCCTACTTTTAGGTCTGGGAAGATCACTTATAACCTGAACCTTAGCTGCTGGTGGTGCAACATGTCCATCACCAATTACGTACCCAAGGTACTGAACTTTAGCTTCACTAAACTCACACTTTGATAAATTAGCTACAAGATTAGCATGAACCAAACGCTCAAGAAATTTACTGACATGGCATAGGTGATCTTTCCAGTAGTCACTGAAGATTAATACATCATCAATATAAACAACACACCCTGCCAAACCCTCTGTTACAACATTCATGAGCTTCTGAAATGTGGCTGCTGCATTCTTCATACCATATGGCATTACAGAACATGCAAAAGTCTTTCCTAGTGTTACAAAACATGAGATCTCCCTAGCACGTTCAGTCATAGGTACTTGCCAGTATCCCTTTAACAAATCAAACTTACTTATGTACCTAGCTTTTCCGATCTTGTCTATGCAATCTTCCACACGAGGGAGAGGGTAAGTGTCTGTTTTGGTTATCTGATTAACACGTCTGTAGTCGATGCAAAGCCGCTGTGACCCACCTGGCTTAGGGACTAGAGTGACAGGAGAACTCCACTCGCTCTGACAGGGCTCAATCATCTTGTGGTCCAACAGGTAGCCAAGCTCCTTCTGGATGAGAGGAACTTTCACTGGGTTCACACGGTAAGGAGGCAGTTTAATTGGTTTTGTGTCTCCAACATCGACATCATGCATCAACACAGTAGTTCTTCCTGGAGTGGCATGGAACACTTGCGGGTACTCCTGCAGTAATGCCGAAAACTCCTGCCTTTCCTCGGGAGGTAGATGAGAAAGCTTAGTCTGGAGATCATTCATGATATCAGGATACTTCCCCAAACTATCACTCAGGCTCATGCTGCAGGGAAGAGCTTCACTTGCAGACTCGGGTGGAACAGCTACAGTGCAGACTGGATTATTTTCGTCCCGCCTGTGATATAACTTTAGCATGCTGATAATGAGCGAATGGTGAAAAAGATAACAAGATCTGATGTGAGAGGTGTAAGACTGAGAGGAAGACCACGAATAGGATGGATGGATAGTGTGAAGAGAGCGCTGGATGCGAGAGGGATGTCCGTTGAGCAATGAAGAGTGGCTGTGCGTGACAGAAATAAATGGAGAGAAATTGTGAATGAATAAGTGATGACGCAGCCCTGAGGGGATATTCTCCCGCATTTGGTCTGATCAGCTAGTCAGGTCAGGTGCGGGTAAGGCGATGGGTCTGTTATGATGTGGCAGGGGTAAACCAGTCCTGCTGTCGGGCCCTGCTGTGGATGTCACTGCTTGCATTGCGCAGTTGACCCTTGTGCGGTGTGATGCGGTGAGGATCTGTCCGTTCTCCCCTTTGGGGCTAAGATGCGAATGAATGTGTTTGAATGGATGAGTAAATGGAGAGTGAGTCGTCCTGTCTCGGCTACCTCCCTTTCCTTGGGGGAAGCAGCCTAGGTATATAGATAGATAGATAGATGTTGATGTGACAGAGTTGCTTGTTCTTTCTACGATCTGGTGTGGCGATGACATAGTTGACATCACTGAGTTTCTTCTCCACGAAATAAGGACCACTAAACTTGGCTTGAAGAGGTTGCCCATGAACTGGTAACAGAATCAAAACCTGATCTCCTGGCTGAAAGTGGCGTAACCTGGACTTCTTATCATACCAAGTCTTCATCTTCTCCTGAGCAGCTCCTAAATACTCTCTCACCAGCTGTAAAGCAGTGGACAGCCGTTCTTTGAACTTCATCACATACTCCAGCAGGTTGACGTCATCTTCCTCCGACAGCCAGCATTCCTTGAGTAACTTAAGGGGTCCTCTTACTTCATGGCCAAACAGTAGTTCAAAAGGTGAGAAGCCCAGTGATTCATTTGGAGATTCTCTTGCAGCAAACACAATGAATGGAAGACCTTTATCCCAGTCTTTCTGATGTTCCAAACAGTATTTCTTGAGCATCGATTTGACTGTTTGATGATATCTCTCCAACGCTCCTTGAGTCTGGGGATGGTAAGCTGAAGACGTGATCTGGGTGATGCCCAACTCTTTCAGAGACTGCTTGAAAACATTTGACATGAAATTACTTCCCCGGTCTGACTGTACCTCCTTGGGCAGACCAAACTTTGTGAAGAACCCTAGCATTTCCTTAACCACGTTCTTTGCTGAGATATTTCTAAGTGGAATGGCTTCAGGATAACGAGTAGCCATATCAATCAGGGTCAACACATAAGAAAATCCTGAAGAAGTCTTAGGAAGAGGGCCCACAATATCCACCAACACACGGGTGAAAGGCGCCTCAAAAGGAGGAATGGGAACTAGAGGTGCAACCCTTTCGGTCTGATTACACTTCCCCACAACTTGACAGGTGTGACAAGACTTACAATACCAGGAAACATCCCTGAAGATACCTGGCCAGTAGAAGTGTTTCAAAATGCGTGCCACAGTCTTCCTCATTCCAAGGTGTCCTGCCAAACTGGAATCATGAGCCACTCTAATGATATCCTGCCTACAAACACGAGGGATGACAACTTGATGTACAACCTCCCATTCACAGTCGGCTGATGCTGCTGGGGGTCTCCACTTCCTCATAAGTACTCCTGACTTTATATAATAACAAGTAGAAGCACCAGCTGACTCTTCCTCACTGCAAGCAGAGTTAGCTAGACCTTTCAACTCAGGGTCAGCAACCTGCAACTCAACCAACTCTTGACGAGACAAATTATCAACACTACGGGATACTGCCTCATCTGGTGAGTGGTCCAAATTAGCAAAAAAAGTGTCAGCTAGGATAACATCATCATCATCATTATCCTCTAAATCACCAGTAACTTTAGACTTAGCCCTAGTGACAGCACATGCAGGGAACACATCAGGGACATCACAATCCCAGGTCGCAGCCACTGGCTCACTAGACAACTGAGGAGCTGGACACACTTGACTTCCACCAATATCATTTCCAAGTAAGAAAGTTACACCTGACATTGGGAGTGTCTCAACCAACCCAACCATAACAGAACCATTAACAAAACCAGACTAAATTTACTCTGCACAGAGGGACAGAGAAGTAATTATTCCCTACACCTTGTAAGATTACAGTTTCATCAGAGGAATTAACATTAGAGCCTAGAACACTGGTCAGCATAAGGGATTGGCAAGCACCTGTATCACGATATATTTTAACTGATTTCCTGTCATTACTGTCCAGAGGACTGACAAAACCATCAGACAGGAAATTAGCACATGAACTCTTGAGAGTGTCACCCACGTTACTGCTCAAAAGAGGAGCTCCATCATGAGAATTTAAGTTACCTCTCAAAGCAGGTTCAGTTAACTCAGTTAAAGAATTCTGGGAACTCTCAAGAGTGGACACTAGACCAATTGACTGAATATTTAAAGACTCATTTTTGTTCACATCACGCTGTCTCCTGAAACATTCTCCGTAGTATGTCCAAGCTTACTACAATAAGTACATTTACTTTTCTGAAATCTAGAGGTGAAGCTGGTATTTACTTCCTGAGAAACATCATCTTTATTCTCTTTCCTGTTACCTGTACTCTGAGTAGAGGCAACGTACTTACTCTCAGCTTTCCTTCTTTCTCTAGAATATCTCTTGTGAGTGAGAACATATTCATCAGCTAAAACTGCAGCATCAGACAAATTATCAAGTCTTTTCTCATCAAGATATAGGCTTACATCTTTACTAATACACCTTTTGAAGTCCTCCAGCAAAATCATCTGCTTGAATTTGTCAAAATCAGAATCCACATTCTTAGAATTTAACCACTGCTCTAACAGATCTTCTTTGATTTTTGCATACTCAACATGGGATTGCTTATCTTGCTTGTAAGTTGTCCTAAATTTTACTCTATAAGCTTCAGGAACAAGCTCATAGGCCTTAAGAATCAAGCTCTTAACTACATCATAATTATCACATTGATCCTGAGGCAAAGATGCATAAGTTACTTGAGCTTTCCCGGTTAGAACAGTTTGAAGGAGTACTGGCCAATACCTTTTGGGCCAATTAAAACCTGTAGCTACCCTCTCAAACAAATGAAAATACTTTGTTAAATCAGATTCATTAAAAGGAGGGACAAGTTTAACATTTTTAGCCACATCAAAATCATCAGAGCTAGATGATCCAGTTCCACCTTGTTTCATGCGATACTCATGGTCTGCCTGAATCCTAGCTAGTTCAATTTGTGCCTGAGCCTGTATCTGTGTCTCCTGAAACCGAGCCTGAGATTCAGCCTCCTTAGCATTTGCCTGAAATTCAGCCTCCTTAACGCGAGCCTGAGACTCCGCCTCCTTAGCCTGAGACTCAGCCTCCTTAGCACGTGCTTGAAATTCAGCCTCCTTAACACGAGCCTCCTGCAGGGCTAGCTGTAACTTAGCTAATTAAATCTGCGTTTGCTCATTTGGAGGAGTTACATTAAACAAGCTTTTATTAATCATGCCAACAATTTGATCTTTAGAATGATGAGAGTGAACTGCAATTCCCAATTGTTGAGCAACAAGCTTAAGTTCATTTTTTGTTCTGTTTTCTACATCCAACACTGTTTGCACATTTGACAAAAAATCTTTGGCTTCATCAAGTGTAGTAATAGTAGACATCATGAATAAATCACAGTCACAAAATATCAAGCACTATCCTTATGATAATATCCTGATTATCCTGATAAGAGGTTGCCAAATTTATGTTACGGAACAGAGAAAACTGTCCCGCAAAGTTCCAGGTTCAAAACAAAGAGTTAGGTAAAATTACAAGTTAAAGTTTAATGCTTAAACTAACAACAAAACATTCAGGACTCATAAGGATAATGTAATGGCAAAACACAGGTTAAATATATGGTTAACTGCAATAGCCTCTATTAACACGAAATTAGCAAGAGTAATTTTACCTAAGTTAGCCCTGATAAAATGAAAATACACTGGGTAATGCTCAGTTAATGCAAGATAAATTATTACAGATACAAAATATTATTAATGATGTCTGACAATAAGAACCTTACATAAATTGGAAAAACCTTACTAGGCCTAAGAATTAACCTTATGCTACACAGTACAAGAAAAAATGCAACAACAGTTATACTCAAATTACACACAGCTGCTAGATGGTTGAAGACTTCCTGAGCACTCAGTAATAATAACTGTACAGGGAAGGACAGAGATGTGAGCAAAATGAGGAGTAGATCTAAGTGGCCATAATGCAGAGACTGAGCTCATTATATAGGGGCCAGCAGAGCTTGATACAACTTGTAAGAAGGACGCGCAAATGAAGCCATAGGGGACAAAGATCTGACAAACCTGCTCTGAACAACAGAAAGGACGACTTACTCTACTATAACGGTAGAAGGGGGGACTGAGGCAGAACACGCTCGTGATCAAACATGCAGCATACTGTGCGTTAAAATTACACAAAGGATGATGAAATCATAGGCTATGAAACAATATATATATATATATATATATATATATATATATATATACAAGGGTGTCAGAAAAGTTCCAGGACTGTGTTGTGTGAGCTATGAGTGGGAGAGGGATTAGCGGGTTGTATCACCGTGTGACGTAATATCCAGGGAGTATATGACTGTGATCTCAGCTCCCTGCAGCCATTGATTTTTTTTTCACATGGTTTTGTATACATGTCCTCTGCTTCAGGTCGTCAAGCGATGAGCACAGAGCAACGAACCAACCTGAAGTTTCTGGTTCGGTTGGGGAAAACTCCGTCTGAAGCACTGGGAATGCTGCAGCAAGTGTGCGGAGATGAGACGATGTCATGCTCACGTGTTTTTGAGTGGTACAAGAGGATCAAAGAGGGACGCGAGGACGTGGAAGACGACCCCAGGAGCAGAAGGCCTTCAACGAGCAGGACTGAGGCCAATGTTGAGCGTGTCAGGCAGATTGTGCGTGGCGATCGTCGGTTGACTGTTCGACTGATTGCAAATGAGCAGGGCATGAATCGGGACAACGTCTGGAAGATTATCACTGAAGATTTGGGTATGCAGAAAGTCTGTGCAAAGATGGTGCTGAAGCTGCTGAATGATGACCAGAAGGATTGGTGCAGTTGTGTCAGAACATCCTCGAGCATCTTGAAACTAAACCAGACTTGCTAGGGAGAGTCATCACCGGTGATGAGTCATGGATCTTCGAGTACGACCCAGAGACCAAACGCCAGAGCCTTCATTGAAAGAGTCCGATGTCACCAAGGCCGAAGAAAGCAAGACAGTCGAAGTCCAAAGTCAAAGTCATGTTGATCGCATTCTTCTATGTGAGGGGCATCGTCCACACCGAGTTCTTGCCACAGGGCCAGACGATTAACCAGCACGCCTACAAAGAGATCCTGCAGCGTTTGCTTCGTTCAGTGCGCAAGAAGAGGTGAGAGTTGTGGCAGGACAACTCATGGCTGCTTCACCATGACAACTCTCCTGCTCACAGTGCCCTGAGCATCCGACAGTTCCTGGCCGAGAGGAACATCACCGTGCTGAGGCAACCTCCCTACTCACCCGACCTGGCTCCGTGTGATTTTTTCCTCTTCCCCAAGCTCAAGGGGGTCATCAAGGGGACCCGTTTTGAAGACGTGGAAGACATCAACATGGCCGTGACGACAGAGCTGCGGAGGATCCCGGAAGAATCCTTCCAGGGGTGCATGGAGGCGTGGCAGAGAAGGATGGGAAAGTGCGTTAGACTCCAGGGGGATTACGTCGAAGGGGGCAAGTCGTAGTTTGTAGTTTGGATTTGAAATATATCTTTTGTGACATCAGTCCTGGAACTTTTCTGACACACCTCTCTCTCTCTCTTTCTCTCTCTCTCTCTCTCTCTCTGTATATATATATATATATATATATATATATATATATATATATATATATATATATTTATTTATTTATTTATATATAATATGTAACTAACTACCCAGCCGTCTTAGCCACAAAAGTATAGCGCCAGGAGAACTGGGCAACCGCAACAATTGCTGTGGTTTAAGCTATCCAAATCTGTTCTACTGGCATGACTGACTGGGAGTGTTTCCGGCTGGTTACTTACCTATGCTTTCATCTCACCCTCCCTCAATGGTTTTAGGTGTCTCCATATCTGAAATGCATCTAAAAACTGACTGTGAATGGTCATGTTTTGAGAAAGTCAGCATTCAAGGGGGGGAATTTGTTCAATCAGCTTTTCCCTTCATTTTTTCACTCCGTTACATCCGTCTTCCACAGTTTCCAGGAAGGCGTCCTCTTTTACCTAATTATTCAGCATTTCTCTGAATCAGCTAACACCTGTTATTTATTTTTATTTTATTTTATCTCTAAGCAAAACTTCTTTACTCTGGCATGATGACATTATAAACCAGGGAACCTGTAAATGGGCATGTTTGTAAGTGTTGGATTTTAATGTGCGCAATTTTCTTTAAGATATATATATTGCTAGTTTGGTGTTTCCTTCTTTACATACTTCTTGCTTTTGCGGCTAAACTTTGCGGTGTCAGTCCATTATATAGTGGCCTTCATCTGGACTTTTTTATGAGCAAATTTTCGACAGGTAGTGTGTTGATGGAGTCTGAGGGGGTCGAAAGGTGTGTGGACAGTGGGGTTTTTATAACTATCTGTAATAAGCAGGTGCCAGAAAATATACAGATGCCATAAATGTTACGTTATTAATATTTTTGACATTACTATATGGAAACAGTTAGCCTGAGTAGCTGGATTATGATGTTTTTCATCCTTTTTCAGTTTGTCATTAGTAGTTTCAAAATTTTTTCTTTTTCGGGATCTCGTTTGACCACAGCATTGAAAAAAATTATCATATTGGTGATGGTGAAGTTCATTATCAATATCATTATCAATATCTTTCTGCCTGATGACGCAGTTATGTCCGTTCAAAGTAAGTGGCTGAAACCATCTTCCTGAATTATCCTGCACTGCTACAGTAAGGAGGTACTATTTCACCTGACTCACATTCTGTATTACTATGACACAGGTATAATTTAATACACTATTCTTCTTCTAATATTCTATAGCACTAACCGTGTGTGTGTGTGTGTGTGTGTGTGTGTGTGTGTGTGTGTGTGTGTGTGTGTGTGTGTGATTGTATTTTGGGCAGCCGAAACTACACATTCAAATCGCACCGAAATTAGCACAAAAATCGCAAAAAAATCGATGATGTGAAAAAACTTGGACTCATCACGATTGAAAAACTTTTACTATATTTAATGAGCAATCACATTTTGACCAAAAAGGCCACTCCCAGCACCCAGCACAGGATCTCCGTAGAATTTTTTGCCCATAGCTACAATTAAATATGCTATAGCAGTAGTCGTGTGTCTGTGTGTGTATTTCGGATTTGCGTTCGGACAACTTGGGTTCCATTCCCGAAGCTGCAAAAAACAAGATCAACTGGTTAGCTGCAAAAAAATACAAGTGATAATGTCGAAGTAAAACAGCACATAAACGGACCATCATGGGCCCTTTGATGTTGCCTTTATGGCCAATAGTGACAACATTAGGCTAGAACAGCACATAAACGTGATTCGGATTATCTGAAATGATTGCAACGTGCACGCGAAGTGCAAGGATATGAGTGAGACGCACGAGGAAATGATTGCAAAACATGAGAAAGCGAGCGTGCAGTGCGAGAGCCCTTTGCATGAGCAAGTGCGAGGGGCCTGAAGGGCCCATGAGCACTTGTAATATACTATAGCAATAGCTGTGTGTGTGTGTGTGTATTTTGGGCAGCCGAAACTACACAATCAAATCACAACAAAATTGGCACAAAGATTGCAAAAAAAATTTGCTGCTTTGAAAAAACTTGGTCCCATCACGATTGAAAAATTTTGACTACAGTATATTTACTACAGTATATTTTGAAAGATTGTTAAATGTAGAGGAGGAAAGGGTATCTGAGACTGTGGCAGATGGAAGGGTGCAAGGAATAAATGTGTTGGGAGAGTTAATGATTCTTTGATCACGAAGGAGGAAGTGGAGAAGGCAGTAAAGGAAATGAAAACAGGGGAAAGCTGCAGGTATGGATGGGTGTGCTGTTGAATGCCTGAAGAGTGGTGGAGTGACTATTGTTGACTGGTTAGTAAGATTGTTGAATGTGTGCTTTGTGAAAGGTATGGTGCCAATTGACTGGGCAAGTGCTTGTGTGGTCCCGTTGTATAAAGGCAAGGGTGATAAGTATGAATGTACTAGCTTTAGGGGTATAAGTCTGTTGAGTGTTGTAGGTAAGGTGTATGGTAGAGTGTTAATTATGAGAGTTAAAGAGGGTACAAAGGGAGTAATTGGTGATGAGCAGTGTGGCTTTAGGAGAGGGAGGGGATGCGTGGAGCAGGTGTTTGCTGTGAGACAAGTGTGTGAAAAGTATTTAGCGAAAGGCAAGGATGTGTTTTGGCATTCATGGATTTAGAGAAAGCGTATGACAGAATTGATAGGGACGCTTTGTGGACTGTTTTAAGATTGTATGGATTTGATGGTAGGTTACTAAAAGGGGTGAAAAGGTTTTATCTAAATAGTAGAGCGTGTGTAAGAGTGGGAAATGCTGTGATTGATTGGTTTCCCGTGAGAGTGGGGCTGCAACAGGGATGTGTGATGTCACCTTGGTTGTTTAATATTTGTATGGATGGTGTTGTAAGGGAGGTGAATGCAAGTGTTTTAGGTGGAGGTCTGAGTCTGGTCAATGTCGATGGTGGAGAGTGGAATCGTAACCAGCCCCATCCCAACGTTTTCTGGGCAGTGGTACACCCCAGTCCCAACATTTTTGGACCTTTTTTTTTTTTTGGCTCAAACATCCGCTTTTGGTGAGAAACATCGAAAATTCATAGAGAAATCGCTCACCTGAGGTTTAAAATACTCGATCCAGGTACGAGTTCCTCCTTACCTGACTGGGTTTTCTAACAGGCTGGCACCAAAGAAAACGAGTTCTATGGGAGGGTAACTATTTCACACCACTCATAAACAGTATTTATTTATTTATTTTTTTTTTTAAATAACAGAACGGAGGAAAAACAAATGGGGGAAAAAAAAATAATCCATACACCATACTACTGGTACCCTCTATTCATAAAATATCTGTAACAGTTAGACTTGAACAGTTGTGGGTTGAAATTTGGAGGAAAACAACTCTGGGGAAGCGAGTTCCAGAGAGATGCAGTTCGGGGAATGAAAGAATTCTGATAGGCAGAAGTTCTGCAATATGGTTGAGTGACATTCCAGTCATGAGCGCTACCAGATGCCCGTGTAGCACAAGGGAAGGCATGGAGAGGCGGCACCATGGACGCAACCTCGTCTGAGCACTTGCCAAAAAAATATCTGTAAAATAATGCAAGGGAGGCAACATTCCTTCTTACTTGCAGGGGAGGTAGTTTATATGTAATGGCAGGGTTGTTAATTACTTGGTACGAATTTATATGTAGTACAAGAGTATATTGGTTTTCAAACAGTAATATAGGCATTATAAGCATTGTTTCACTCACTAACTCATCACCATTCATGACCTTTTTTTGCCACATTACCTGATCATCATTTCTGATTGTTTCTTCCTCTAATGCTATGTAAACTTTGTCCTCCACATTGTCATTGATTGGGGAATCACTCTGGCCCTGAATGTCTTTATTGGCCAGGTCACTGGTAACAGGTGAATTTCCGAGACAATGGCGTGCAGGGAGGGGGGATAGGTTATGCGGTGTAAGGCATTGTCTCTGCTTGACATCTTGTAGAGGAATAGAGGAAGGTGTCCCGTGTATACGTGCCAAAAATCACTCGCGAAATCACTCGCGAAAATTGAAAATTGTGCAAATTAGGGACCTTGCAATGTTGCCGCGTTAATTTACGTCTCCGAGAAATGAGTGCACATCATGTGAGGACGTGAAGTCACGTCTCCAGGACGGGGCAGGTTAAGCAGCTGCTGTTTGCAGATGATACTGCACTGGTGGCTGATTCATAGAGGAGATTGAGACAGTTGGTAGAGGAGTTTGGAAGGGTGTGTGAAAGGAGGAAATTGAAAGTAAATGAGAATAAGAGTAAAGTGATGAAGTTTACGAGGTTGGTAGATGGTAGGGGGATGAATATAGTTTTGAATGGTGAGTTGCTTGAGGAGGTGGAGTGTTTTAAATATTCAGGGTCGCATGTTGCTATGGATGGAAGAATAGATGCAGAAGTGAAGTTTAGAATAAATGAAGTAGGAAAGGTGCTGGGAGGAATGAAAAAAGTGTTTAGATGTTGTTCGATTAGAATGGATGTAAAGAGAAGGCTGTATGAGGGTGTTGTGGTACCGACTGTGTTATATAGGGCTGAAACATGGAATATGGGTGTAGCAGAGAGGAAAAGTTTGAATGTAATGGAGATGAGGTGTCTGAGGAGTATGTGTGGAGTGACGCGTATGGATCGAGTGTGAAATGATGAAGTGCGAAGGAGAACTGGAGTTGTTCGGGAGATGGCTGGTAGAGTTGAGCAGAGGGTGTTGTGATGGTTTGGGCATATGGAGAGAATGGATAATGAGCGATTGGTGAAAAAGATAACTAGATCCGATGTGAGAGGTGTAAGGCTGAGAGGGAGACCACGAATAGGATGGATGGACAGTGTGAAGAGAGCGCTGGATGCGAGAGGGATGTCTGTTGAGCAAGGAAGAGTGGCTGTGCATGACAGAAATAAATGGAGAGAAATTGTGAATGAATAAGTGATGACGCAGCCCTGAGGGGATATTCTCCCACATTTGGTCTGATTAGCTAGTCAGGTCAGGTGCGAGTAAGGGGATGGGTCTATTATGATGTGGCAGGGGTAAACCAGCTCTGCTGTCGGGCCCTGCTGCGGATGTCACTGATTGCACTGCGCAGATGACCCATGTGTGGTGTGGTGTGGTGAGGATCTGTCCCTTCTCCTCTTTGGGGCTAAGATGCAATTGACTGTGTTTGAATGGATGAGTAAATGGGGAATGTGTCGTCCTGTCTCGGCTACCTCCCTTTCCATGGGGGAAGCAGCCTAGGTATATAGATGGATGGATATTTAATGAGCAATCAAATTTTGACCAAAAAACTCCTCTTCCAGCGCCCGGTCGGTTGCCGTGGCTGAGTGGTTAATATCTCGGACTTGCATGCGGACAACTTGGGTTCCATTCCCGAAGAGAGGTGAGGGCGCCTTTCTTCGGTATGGAGGTTTCCTGGTGCACCAAAATTGGCATGAAATAATTCGCTGATGTCAAAAAACTTGACCCCATCTCAGCTGATGAATTTTTATTATAGTTAAGAGAGATCAAAGTTTGGTTCGGAAAACAGTTTATTTGGTACCGGCACTTATAGAAATCAAGTGTACTTGAGCCATGTGAGAAGCACAAGGAAAGAAGTGCGAAACACGAGAAAGTGAACGCACAATGCAAGAGCCCTCCGCAGGACCAAGTGCAAGAGGGCCTGAAGGGCCCAAGGGCACTTGTAATTAACACGATATTTTTAATTTGTAGCCTATTACAGTTATCGTAATGACATTAATTTAATTATTATTGAGACATAACACTGAGTCGACTGTATTATAAGTGAGCAACTGGTATGATTAACTATACTGAAGGAGCCACAATAGTTGATGTTAAAAATAGAGAGAATTTGCCCGTGCATAATAATTTTTCTCTTATAATTCAGTTATTAACATTGTATGTCACTAATGTTGAACACACACACACACACACACACACACACACACACACACACACACACACACACACACACACCTGAATCTCACCTATATGATGCTTCTGCCCGGAATCGTGCAAAGTCTGTTCTTCGCTCTGCTAAAAATAATTTCATCCGTACTAAATGCTCTCAACTCTCCAACTCGAATTCTTCCCACTTCTTCTGGTACCTGGCCAAAAACCTTTCTGACAATTTTGCCTCATTATCTCTCCCTCCACTTTTGCACTCTAATGTCTTTGTAGCTATTTCTTCTATTAATAAAGCAGATCTCTTTGCTCAGAGTTTCCCCTCCTATCTCACATTAGATGATTCCGGTGCTGTCCCTCCATCTCTTCCCCCCTCTAACTTCCTTATGACTAACATTAAAATTTCTTTGAAGTATTTTCTGCCATCACTGGCCTCAATACAAACAACGCATATGGGCCTGATGAGGTCCATCCTGTTGTTCTCAAGAACTGTGCTTCTGTGCTTACACCCTGCCTAGGTAAACTCTCTCGTCATTGTCTGTCAACTTGCAGTTCTTCTTGCTGGAAGTTTGCTCTCATTCAGCCTGCCCCTAAGAAGGGTAACCATTCCCAGCCCTCTAACTATCGTCCTGTACTTTAACATCCTGTATTTCAAAAGATTTTGGGTCTATGTATAACAAAAAAATAAATAAATAAATAAAGCATCTTTCCTACCACACCATTCATTCTGATCATCAGTATGGGTTCCACCAGGGACGTTCCACTTATCTTCATATCTACCTTTCAAACTCATGATCATCCTCCTTTCGGGACTTTGACGAAAGCTTTGCCATTACACTTGACATCTCAATGGCTTTTGATCAAGTCCGGCATAAATCTTTAATTTCCAAACTGCTCTCTTACGTCTTCTATCCTTCAATCTGTGCCTTTATCTCTTGCTTCCTTTCTGGTCGTTCTGTAGCTGCTGTTGTAGACGGCCAACGTTCTTCTCCTAGAGCTATCAATAGTGGTGTTCCTCAGGGCTCTGTCCTAGCACCAAGTCTCTTCTCTTTATTCATCATTCACCTTTTAAGATGTACATCTAACCCTATCCACTCATATGCTGATGACTCCACCCTTCACCACTCCATTCGCTTCCTGCAGCGTTCATATCAGTAGCTGCTTCAACAAACAAGGGATGAAGCTATGGCACACCTAATGTCTGACTTGGCTCATATCTCTGATTGAGGTAAAAATGATTCATTTCTTTCATCTATCAACCCGGCAAAAATCTTCCACAGGAGTACTGTCAAATTTTTAATTATCCAGCTCAACCTTGCATCATCTTTAAACATACTTTGGGTTTCATTCTCTCGGGATTTATCTTGAAAAGAACATATTACCTCCCTTGTAAAGTCTGCTTCCAAGAGATTGGGTGTGCTAAGCCGACTCCGTACCTTCTTTACTTCTGCACAGTTGTTGACTTTATACACGAGTTTTATTCACCCCTATGTAGAGTACAACACCCACGTGTAGAAAGGCTCCCCCCACACAGCTCTTCTTAAAACCCTTAAAGGCATATCTTCACCACTTTGGGATTTTGTTTTTGTAAAACATGTGGTACCTTGTCTTCCTTTGAAGATGCTGGCCAGGCCGTCCAGGTATGTGAAGTGTTTGCCTAGGCCTATTGTGTGAAGTAAGTGTGCTCCCTCTTGTTTTCCCATTGTGGGATTTATTTGCGTTTTTAGTCCATCAGACCTATCGTATGCTGTGCACGACACACGATTTTAGGACTTAGCGTATGCTCTACAAGTAAAACTACTATAGGAGTGTGCCATTATTTTTTTGGAAATATATGTGTATGACTGTTTTTTTGTTATGTATCTTATGTTATCATATATTATATATATTATTTACATTATATATTATAGAAATACTATATATATACTACATATATTACACTTTATATTATACTTTATGTACTATATTATTTTATTGGGTTTTTCCTATTTTTTTTTATTTTTTTGCTGCTTATAAGTAATATTATATAAAGACTAAGATAAAAGTGGAACAAAAGACTAAAGTGAAGACTAAAGTGAATATAAAGAATATATCGAAGGCAAAGGACAAAGGAAAAGGAAAGACACTGCTGTCAGACATAGAACTAGAGACTCTTGTGAAAACCAGTGCATCAAGTGTGACCTCTCAGTGTGTCTCAGCCACAGCTAAACCCTGTGAACCGATTGTGAGGGGATGTAGGTCAGTAAAAGAAAACTAAACATTGTGTCTTATATTATCGTCATATTATCGTCATATAAAGTATCAGTCCTCATCATTTGGGTCTTAAAATCATAGTTTAGTGTCAAACGAAATTTACAAAGTCATTAGGGTGTATATACAGGGAACCATAACGTCATAAAAAATTTGTATAGTGAAAATTTCCCTTTTTTTTTTTTTTTTTTTTTAGCCCTTTTCAGGGTGTCTTCCCACAGTGACCCTCATGAGCCAGAAGTGTGAGCCACTTACAGGATACGGCCACGGGACCTGAGAAGCAGCATATATAATCTCAGATCTTAAATCCTCATACGGGCCGAGTAATTAATTTTTTATTCAGTAACGTCAAAAAAAAAAGGCAATTTTGGTTAGGTTCCTTTAGTCACCCATAAAACATTTTTATTTTTCAATAATTACTAAAGTAAGTATATCACAGGAAAGTAGAAGAGTTGTTCTTTCTTTTCATGGCCAGAAACCCAATAAAAATTGATTACAACCATGTGTTTTGATTTTTCAAAAAAGGAGTTGGTTACACTCAACGTATGTCATACAAGACAGGTCCAACAACGTATGCCTTTAAGGGTTAGGGTTGAGTCAAGGACTTTCCATCTCATTAACTTTTCCTCTCTTACTGGCTCCCTTCAGTCTCTGTCTCTTCGCCACACTTTTGCATTTTTTTCTCTTTTCTGTCACTACTCAGTGGTTCCTGCTCTTCTGAACTGTCTGCTTGTGCATTACTGTAGCATTAGGTAGTCTACAGTTCGAACAAATTATGTTCCTATATTACTACAGCAAAGAGGTACCATTTTGAAATAATGACTATTAGTGCATTATCCTACCACTGACATAGCCGTGCATTATAATTATATCCCTGTTCATACAATACTGTTGGAATGAAGCATAATTTCACCTAATTCACTCGTCTTGCATTTTGATAGTTCTGATAAACGATTTCCAGATAACTGTTCTTGCATTACCGTGTAACGTAGACACTTTATATCTGTATCTATATCTATATCTAGATAGATAGACAGATAGAAAAGTAGATAGACAGACAGATAAATAACAGAGGAATTAGTTGGAAAAGAACAGGGAAGCTTTAGCAAGGGAAGAGGTTGTGTAGATCAAATTTCATTCTTAGACCTTTAGTTGAAAAGTTCCTAGAGAAGGGAAAAAAGTTGTATGTGGCCTTCGTGGATTTGGAAAAAGCATATGACAGGATGGATAGACATGGATTGTGAAAACTACTAAGAATATATAGAGAAGATGGGAAGTTGTTGAATGCTGTGAAGAGTATTTATGAGGGTGCTAAGGCTGCAGTGCATGTGGATAGTGAACTGAGTGAGCTTTTCTATTTGAAGGTTGGGTTGAAACAGGGATGTGTCATGTCTCCATGGTTGTTCACTCTGTATATGGATGGGGTTATAAAAGAGAAACAAGGTAGAACAATGGATATTGGAGTGGCGCTAATGAGAGAGGGCAGTGTTTGGAATCTCCCTGTACTGTTGTTTGCAGATGATACTGTGTTGTTAAGTGAAGACGAAGGGGAGCTGTAATGCTTGGTGGATGAGTTTGGGAGAGTGTGTAAGAAACGGAATCTAAAGGTGAATGTAGGGAAGAGCAAAGTTATGGTCTTCGAGAGAAGTGAAGTCAGTGAATATACAACGAGGTTGGATCATGAGGAAATGGAAAATATTAGTACGTTTAAGTGCTTGGGTGGTGTGATGAGTAAGGATGGAAGTCTGGAGGCTGAAGTGCTTGAAAAGATGCAACAAGGAAGAAAGGTTGCTGTTCCATGCAAGCAGTGATAAGAAACAGGGAGGTGAGCATGGAAGTGAAAAAGTTATCACATGACAGTACTGTGATACTAACTCTATCGTATGGCAGTGAAGCTTGGACGTTGTTGGAGGGACACAAGTCGAGAGTGAGAGCAGTGGAAATGAGTTATTTGAGAGTAGTCTGTGGAGTCACATGGAGGGACAGACTGACAAATGAGCATGTGATGGAGCGTTGTGGTGTGGATGTGGATGTGATAGAAAGCGTTAGGATGTGGTTTGGCCATGTGGAGAGGAGGGAGAGTGAGACTGACGAGGAAAGTGTATGTCAGTGAGGTGGAGGGGGAAAGAGGGAGGGGAAGGCCAAGGATGAGATGGAGGGATGGAGTGGAGAGGTATATGAGAGAGAGAGGGGTGTGAATTGGGAGCATGGCAGTGAAATGGCGGGGGACAGGGTGACGTGGAGGCGATTTGTTTGTGGCCACCCTGTATAAGGGATGAAGGCATCTGGCATTATATATATATATATATATATATATATATATATATATATATATATATATATACCGGTATCTATCTATCTATATATAGATAGATAGATAAATAGATAGCTATAGAAATAGATCTATCTATCTATCTATATATATATATATATATATATATATATAAAATGCAAAGAAGAAAGAACCAAAGGCCAGGAGCCTGCAAATTGTTCCCTCAAAGAAAAAGCAAAAAATCATAAATGAGCCAAATTCGAGATCCGTACATATAACCTGTATATGCTGCATAACTCGTATATGCTAAATCACTCTCCATTCTAGGTGATTTCAATGGTCACCACCACCTTTGGCTCTCCTCTTTTTCCAGTGATCCACCTGGTGAACAAGCCTATAACGTTTCTATCCCAAATGACCTAGTGCATCTTGAACAGTACCCTAACCGTAACCCTGACTACCTTGGAGAGAGTGCCAACACGCTTGGCCTGTTCCTTACATCTAACCCTTCTGCTAATGCTGTTAATCTTTTCTCTCTGTTCCATTCCTCTGATCACAACCTTATCACTTTGACCTGTGCAAGGCCTGTGGACCTTCGTATGAAGCACTTGTTGTACTTTGGACCGGTGACTGGGAGACCCTCGTGCAGTTCTTCATTTTCCCTGGTATGATCATTGTTTCCATGGCCGAAAGCTATATGAGTGTGCCATGTGCATTACGCAGGTTATTCTCTTGGGCATGGAAGTACACATTCCATTCTCATATCCTCTGACTACTGCATAAAAAAAAAAAAATGATTTAAACATGCTTGTTCTAATACTGTCCACAAGGAGAAGGCCTACAAAAGGTACTTGAGCCAAGCCACTCCTGTATCTCATCCTTTTTATGTTTTTGCACTGAATCGTGCAAAGTCTATTCTGTGCTGTGCTGAAAATAATTTCATTCGTACTAAATGTTCTGAACTCTCCAACTCAAAATCTTGCCGCTCCTTCTGGCATTTTGCCAAAAATCTTTGTAACACTATTACTTCATCGTCCTTTCTTCTCTTTTCCACTCTCATGGCTCTCTGTAGCTATTTCTTCTACTGATAAAGAAGAACTCTTTGCTCAGACTTTCTCCTTCAGTTTCACCTTACACGATTCCGGTTTGTTCTTCCATCACTTCCCCCTTCTGACTTCCTCATGGCTAACGCTAAAATTTCTTCAACTGATGTATTATCTGCCATCAATGGCCTCAGTACTAACTGTGCTTCTCTGCTTTCACCCTGGTTAGGGAAACTGTTTCACTTTTGTCTGTCAACTTGTACCTTTCCTTCTTGCTGAAAGTTTTCTCTCATTCACCCTGTCCCAAACAAGAATGATCACTCCCAGTCCTGTAACTATCACCCAATTGCTTTAACCCGTCACGTCCCGACCGATTTTGCACCTCCGATACCCCTCAATCCCGAGTTATTTTGGATTTTTTCTTTTTTCTTTGGCTAAAACCTCCGTTTTTGGTGCGAAATATCGAAAATTCATAGAGAAATCGCTCACCTGAGGTTTAAAATACTCGATACAGGTAGCAGTACCTCCTTACTTACTGGGTTTTCTATCAGGGTGGCTCCAAAGAAAGCGAGTTCCATGGGAGAGTAACTATTCCACACCACTCAAAACGGTATTTATTTATTTATTTGGTACGAATTTATATGTAGTATGAGAGTATATTGGTTTTCAAACAGCAACATAGGCATTATAAGCATTGTTTCACTCACTAACTCATCAACATACCTGACCTTTATTGGCGACATTACCTGATCATTATTTCTGACTGTTTCTTCCTCTAATGCTATGTAAACTTTGTTTTCCACATTGTCATCGATTGGGGAATCACTCTAGCCCTGAATGTCTTTATTGACCAGGTCACTGGTAACAGGTGAATTGCCGAGGCAATGGTTTGCGGAGGGGGGGGGGAGGTTATGCTGTGTAAGGCATTGTCCCTGCCTAGTATCTTGTAGAGGAATAGAGGAAGGTGTCCCGTGTATATGGACCAAAAATCAAGCATGGAAATTGAAAATTGTGCAAATTATGAACCTTGCAATTGCGCAACGTACCAGTACATCGACGGGACTAGTTGTGACCAAATTGCAACTTACCCATACGTCGATGAGATGCCTCAGGTTAACATCTTGTACTTCAAAAGTTATTGAATCTGTTCTTTACAAAAAAATAAAAAATGAAGCACCTTCCTATCAAAACCTTCCTTCAGATCGTCAGTATGAGTTCCACCAGGGATGCTCCGCTAGCGATGTTCTCATCTTTCTTTCCGACTCCTGGTCATCTTTCTTTCGGCACTTTGGAGAAACCTTTGTTACTGCACTTGATATCTCAAATGCTTTCGATCAAGTCTGGCATAAACTGGTAATTTCCAAACTGCCCTCTTACGGTTTCTATCCTTTCATCTATGCCTTCATTTTTAGCTTCTTTTCTGTATGTTCTGTTACTTCCCAGTCCCACATTACCACAGGCTCCAACGCCAGTAGTTCAGTATAGGAAGGACGTTGCCCTATGAGTTGTTCTTCCTAGAGGCAGCTTTATAGTGTACAGTACACAAGATCAGCTCATGCTTGGTTAATAAGCACCGGCATCTAAAGTTCACTGTCTTTATTTTCCATTAATTACACTTTTGCTTTCCAGCTTCACTTTCTTCTGCTACCTGATATGTTTATTTTTGTTTGGAAGGACATTCGTAGCGAGGGAGTTGAAATGTGGGGGGCAATGGTGAATGTTTCTGTCTCTAACAATGAGACCTTCTAAGCCGAAACTAATCGTTTTGAGGTACCTTTAGTACAGTAATTTGTTGTTGTTGTTGTTGTTGTAGTGCTTGCTTCTCTGAACATAAAGTCAGTGGATTACAGGCTGAAATTGCGTGTTTTACGTGAAGGCATCCCACACTACATAATATATATAATAAAAAAATGTCATTCTGAAGAGATTTATTTGGAAATCCCCCCCATGTTTCAGGGTGATGATATCTCAGTACCAATCTTACAGCCCTCCCTAAGAAGCAGCCACAAACTGTATCCAGCAGGTCGTGTGAGAGAGGACTGACTGAGAAATTTTCTACTCCATTTTATTTCGACAAATTTCACCAGTAAGAGGCCATACAAGTGAACCGACAGAGAATATGCATTCATTACCCGTAGAAAATCTGCATTGGTCCTTTTCAGCTAAGTGTGTCTCTCTCGCCGTTCCTAGGTGAGGAGGCGTGTCTGATGGGGGGAGCTACATTACCTTCTATCTTGAGGAAGCTGGCTTCCTCAATGTGATATGGTGTTATTGTGTATTGTATTATAGGATTACTTCGATATTTGTACTGGCTGTGATAGTTTGTATGTGGATTTTTTTTTTTTTCTCGTTTTGACTTTGCTCTTGTTGTGCAGTGGCAATGACCTTTGATGTTACACTGCCAGGACTTTGAAGTGTAATCAGACAATCGACATATGACAGACCAATCTCTCTCTCTCTCTCTCTCTCTCTCTCTCTCTCTCTCTCTCTCTCTCTCTCTCAATATATATATATATATATATATATATATATATATATATATATATATATATATATATGTAACTAACAAATTTTACATAGGACAATCTGGAAAAGATTTGGAAACTAGAATCTCACAACATAAATACAGTGAAAGGACAGCCCAACAGAGGAGTGGTTTATACTAGCAAAAAGCATCCAGTGATCACCATACGGACTGGGCAGGCTCTAAGATTCTAGCAAGATCAAAAAGCTTAGATGAAAGAAATGTAATTGAATCTTGTCTAATTTCTGGCACATATGAAAAGAATCTAAAGATGAGCTATGGTCATTTTAAGTGTGATAAATTCTTAACTGAATTATTTTTAAAGCAGTATCCCCCAGACTAACAACTGTTTGTTTCCTGTCATCTCCTGGTAGTGTAGTCACTCCTGTGTGGGACACATCGAGCATTAATCCTCTAGGTCTTAAGTTAAGCCGCAGTATTTATGTGCAGCATGTGATGTGGTGTGTGGAAGGAAGGGAAGACGGAGGGGGGTGCAAAGAACAGCGTGGTGGACTGAAGAGGTGAAACAGGCTGTGGCACAAAAGAAGAAAGCATACAATGAATGGATGAGAAATAGGGGCGTGGAAGAAGTTGAGAGGCGGAAGAGAGAGTTATATGTAGAAAGAAAGAGAGAGGTGAAAAGATTAGTAAGAGAGAGCAAGAAGAGAGTGGATGAGGAATTTGGAAGGAATTTGCGTGTAAAGTGGAGGGACTGTAAGAAACCGTTCTGAAAAGAGGTGAAAAGAGTAAGACAGGGTGGAAGTGAAGTTAGCAGGGGAGTGAAAGATAAAAATGGTAGATTACTAGTGGAGAAAGGAGAAAAAGTGAGCAGATGGAGATAACACTTTAAGGAATTGTTGAACGTAGAGGATTTTTTTTTTTTTTTTTTTTTTTTATGCGAGGAAGAAGGAACCAAAGGCCATGGCCCGCAGTAACAGTTCCTTCCAAGAGAAAAACAAAATACAATAGAGAGCCAAATTCAAGATCCGATCATTTTGAGATGCCTGGACACACTGCGTTTGAAAGACTGGAGATCATAGGCAGCAGGAAATACAGACAGAGGGAGACAGTTCCAGAGCTGACCTGTTGCATAAATGAAAGACTGGGAGTAACGGTTAACTCTTGCATTAGAGAGTTGGACAGAAAAGGGATGAGAGTTTGCTGCCAGACGGGTGCTACGCGCCCGTCGTAGAGGTGGAGGAATGCAAGCAGACAGTTCAGAGGAGCAGTGACCATTAAAGTAGCGATAGAAAAGAGATAAAGATGCAACAGTGCGGCGAAGAGACAGAGGTTGAAGGGAGTCAGTAAGAGGAGGAGAGTTAATGAGACGAAAAGCCTTTGACTCCACCCTATTGAGAAGAGCTGTATGTGGGGAGCCTCCCCACACATGAGAGTTGTACTCCACACAGGGACGGATAAAACCTCTGTATAGAGTCAACAATTGTGCAGGGGTAAAGAAAGAGCGGAGTCGGCTTAGCACACCCAATCTCTTGGAAGCAGATTTTACAAGAGATGTAATATGATCTTTCCAAGATAAGTCCTGAGTAAATGAAACCCCAAGCATGTTCAAGGATGATGCAGGATTCAGCTGAATATTATTAAACATTAATGGGTATACCTGTGGAAGATTTTGTCGGGTTGATAGGTGTAAGAACTGAGTCTTAGATGCATTAAAGACAACCATATTATTTTTACCCCAGTCAGCGATACGAGCCAAGTCAGACATTAGGTGTGCCATAGCCTCATCCCTTGTTTCTTGAAGTAACTGTTGAGATGGGCGTTGCGGAAACCGAATGGAAAGGTGAAGGGTGGAGTCATCAGCGTATGAGTGGATAGGGTTAGATGTACAGCTTAGAAGATCATTGATGAATAAAAGGAAGAGAGTTGGTGATAGGACAGAGCCCTGAGGAACACCACTGTTGATAGATCTAGGAGAAGAACGATGGCCGTCTACAACAGCTGTTATAGAACGACCAGAAAGGAAGCTAGCGATGAAGGCACAGATAGAAGGATAGAAACCGTAGGAGGGCAGTTTGGAAATTAAAGATTTATGCCAGACTCGATCGAAAGCCTTTGAGATGTCAAGTGCAATGGCAAAGCTTTCACCAAAGTCCCGAAAGGAGGATGACCAGGAGTCTGAAAGGTAGGTGAGAAGATCGCCAGTGGAGCGTCCCTGACGGAACCCATACTGACGATCGGAAAGAAGGTTGTGATAGGAAAGATGCCTTAAAATTTTTCTATTAAGAATTGACTCGAAAACTTTTGAAATACAGGACGTTAAAGCAATTGGACGATAGTTGGAGGGTTGGGAGTGGTCACCCTTCTTTGGGACTGGCTGAATGAGAGCAAACTTCCAGCAAGAAGGAAAGGTACAAGTTGACAGACAAAGGCGAAAGAGTTTGCCTAGGCAGGGTGTAAGCACAGAAGCACAGTTCTTGAGAACAACAGGAGGGACCCCTTCAGGCCCATATGCCTTGTTAGTACTGAGGCCAGTGATGGCAGAAAATACATCAACTGAAGAAATTTTAATGTCAGCCATGAGGAAGTCAGAGGGGAGAAGTGATGGAGGAACAGCACCGGAATCGTCTAAGGTGGAATTGGAGGAGAAAGTCTGTGCGAAGAGATCTGCTTTATCAGTAGAAGAAATAGCTACAGAACCATCAGAGTAGAAAAGAGGAGGGAAGGATGATGAGGTAAAGTTGTTAGAAAGATTTTTGGCAAGGTGCCAGAAGGAGCGGGAAGAATTCGAGTTGGAGAGTTGAGAGCATTTAGTATGGATGAAATTATTTTTAGTAGAGCGAAGAACAGACTTAGCACGATTCCGGGCAGAAACGTAAAGATGATGTGATGGAAGTAATGCGAGTATAAGTGGCTGGGGAATGGCTGGGAGAAGGAGGGAGGTGAGAAGACAGGAAGAAATCAGTTGGATAGAAGTTGTGGAAGCAATGAAGAAAGTTAAATCTGGGAAAGCCCCAGGAATTGATGGAGTGTGTGGTGAAATGCTGAAGCATGGGGGAGAGATAGTAGTAGAATGGATGTGGAAGATGTACAGATTAGCCTGGGAGGAAGGTAGAGTCACAGAGGATTGGAAGTCAGGTATAATTATTCCCTTGTACAAAGGAAAAGGGGAAAAAGAAGTGTGTGGTAATCATAGGGGCATTTGTCTTCTTAGTATAATTGGAAAAGTGTATGGTAGGATACTTATTGACAGAGTTAGAGAAAGAACAGAGAAATTAGTTGGAGAAGAACAGGGAGGCTTTAGGAAGGGAAGAGGTTGTGTAGATCAGATATTCATTCTTAGATCTTTAGTGGAAAAGTTTCTAGAGAAGGGAAAGAAGTTGTATGCGGCTTTCATGGATTTGGAGAAAGCATATGACAGGGTGGATAGACAAGGATTGTGGAAAGTGTTAAGAATATATGGAGTAGATGGGAAGTTGTTGAATGGTGTGAAGAGTATGTACGTTGGTGTGAAGGCTGCAGTGCGTGTGGATGGTGAACTAAGTGAATTTTTCTCTTTGAAAGTTGGGTTGAAACAGGGATGTGTCATGTCTCCATGGTTGTTCAATCCGTACATGGATGGGGTAATAAAAGAGGTACAAGGTAGGGTAGTGGATGTTGGAGTGGCCCTGGTGAGAGAGGATAGTGTTTGGAAACTCCCTGTACTGTTGTTTGCAGATGATACTGTGTTGTTGAGTGAAGACGAAGGGGAGCTGCAAGGCTTGATGGATGAGTTTGGGAGAGTGTGTAAGAAACGGAATCTGAAGGTGAATGTAGGGAAGAGTAAAGTGATGGTCTTTGAGAGAGGTGAAGTCAGTGAATGTACAACGAGGTTGGATGGTGAGGAATTGGAAAATGTGAGTACGTTTAAGTACTTGGGTAGTGTGATGAGTAAGGATGGAAGTTTGGAGGATGAAGTGCTTGAAAGGGTACAGCAGGGAAGAAAGGTTGCTGGTTCTTTGAAAGCAGTGATAAGAAGCAGGGAAGTGAGCATGGAAGTGAAAAAGTTACTACATGACAGTATTGTGATACCAACTCTAACGTACGGAAGTGAAGCTTGGACATTGTTGGAAGGACACAAGTCAAGAGTGAGAGCAGTGGAAATGAGTTATTTAAGAGGAGCCTGTGGAGTCACGTGGAGAGACAGGCTGACGAATGACGATATATAGGAGCGTTGTGGTGTTGATGTGATGTGATAGGAAGCGTTATGAGGACCACACAGAGGTGGTTTGGCCATGTGGAGAGGATGGAGGGTGAAAGACTGACGAAGAGAGTGTATGTGAGTGAGGTGGAGGGGGGAAGAGGGAGGGGGAGGCCGAGGATGAGATGGAGGGATGGGGTGGAGAGGTATATTAGAGAGGGGGGTGTAAGTTGGGAGCAGGGCAGTGAAATGGCGGGGGACAGGGCGACTTGGAGGCGATTTGTTTGTGGCCACCCCAAACGGGATTGAGGCGTCTGGCAATAGATAGATAGATAGATAGATAGATAGATTTATCTCCTCCTCCTCCCTCCCCCCTCTCCCCTTCCCCTTTCCCCTCCCCCCTCCCCCTTCCCCTCCTCCCCTCCCCTTTCCCCCTCCATCCCAACCCTTTCCTCCCCTCCTACTCCCTCCTCCTTTGTCACGTGCATCCCTAAGGAAGAAAAAAAATAGGTACCTGTAGTTCTATGCATCACCCATTTTTAGATTCAGGTCATCCTTTGTTGTGTGCCACTCCCTGCTGCAGGTGACCATAAGTTAAGCCGCAGGTAAAAATTAAGTTTATCTTTTGTTCTGTGAGCCACTCCCTGCTGCGGGTGTGCATAAAAGACCTCTACCCTTTACGTTTCTGACTCACTCTGTCTGAAGATGTATATAATATACGAAAGTACTCACTGTCGCTCCTTTCATTTCCCTTGTGGTTATTTTGCATATATATCTTCACGGTGAAGTGAAGTCTCTGCAAATATATATATATATATATATATATATATATATATATATATATATATATATATATATATATATATATTACCAGTCGAACAGGGCAGTACTCCCGAAGTAGATGGCAAGCTGGTGATAGGGAGAGCTGGAGCTCCCGTTTCACCAGCCCTCAGGACTTGATCCTGACCATCCCCCTTTGCAGACCATTTTCAGTGCATTCACTTACAAAGAGAGTAGGCCAGCATGCTCTCTTAATACCTCTACCTTCAACTGTCTACACCACACTACATGCACGTAACATATCACACCTTCTATTCACTCTCTTTAGCAATGGCCGCTGCAGTGTTACTATCAAATGAGGTGGTAGCTTGGATTGCCACCAGCGGCAGGGTAGGGCTGGCAGCACAGGGTCCTCCCGGCCAGCCATCAAGTGTTTTTGTCAGCAGCGAATGTTGCTATTTCCGGTAATGCTTGTCAGCAAAGAAGTGAAAGTGCGGCCTTATTGTTCACCAACATCAGCGGCCTTACCACAAATTTAAACTCGGTTCATTTCTTCCTTCAGTCCATATCCCCTTTTCCTCACAGAACCACAAATCTCACCGTCCACTGATATATCGCCATTTTGTTTTCCCAGTTACCATCTCCTTACAAACTTCCGTGACAAGGGCGGCACCTGTTGTTATATCAAATCCCAGTATGCAGTTGACACTATTTTCAACTTCACGTCATCCAGTTTTGATTACTCATTGCATAAACTAAATTGTCAAAATATTACTAAATATATTTGTGTAGTTTATCGCTCCCCCAGTGCTCCTTTGGAACCCAGTGTATTTGATTCCATATCTACATAGTTGAGTAACATTAACCTTGGCCTTAGCACCGAAATTACCATTTTGGGTGATTTTTACCCGTCACGTCCCGAGGTTATCTGCACCTATGACATCCCCCAGACCTGAGCCTTTTTGGAATTTTTTTTTTTTTGGCTAAAACTTCCGCTTAGGTCGAGAAACGAAGGAAAATCACAAAGAAAGTGGTTCCTGCGGTCTAGAAGTGGTCCGTACAGGTGCGGTCCCCCAGGCAGGTGTGGTGTTCTGTAATGGACAGGATATGCGCTTACGTTTTCTATTGTAAGGAATAATGGGAGAAACAACACACAACACCTCTATATTTATTGAATTTGAACTAATTAACAATAACAGTAACAATATAATGGATTTCAGACACATATATATGAAAAATAAGCATTGTACCATCGCGCGAGCATAGCGAGTTTGGTCCGAGTCGTAACATGCTATATGCTAAGTGTCTGGTATGAGTCAACCTATCATTTTTTCTACTTGTATACTTCTGTTTCAATGACATTTTACCAATTACAACTGTTTGTAAGTGTTTTCAGATGTTTTCATTCATTATGATGACATGCAGCATAAGTATAGCGCACATCAGCTTAGTAAGTGCACTCGCTATGACTCGTATTTCAACATACCAAATTGTTTTATCACTCTCCAATTATTTTCCCCTTTACATAGAACCTTTCCTCCACCACTGTAAAGGTTTTCAATTATTTTCATTCATTACGAGGGCATTTAGCGATATGCTAGCGCATATTCACGTAGCAACCACGATCTCAAACACTCGTGTTTCATCATCTACTTTATTTATTCACTCCAATTATAATTTCCCACTTACATTACACACGTTTACACCCCTATAATGCACTGTACATACTGGCATTATTTATTCAAGTGAGCGTGAGAATATCGCATGAAAATACCCTCGCAAGGAATGTTTCGACCAACATAATACTCACACACTTATACACTAATTCTTCACATATATTACACACTTTACCACTTGCTGACTTTTATTTTCACTAATACGTGCCTTATTCATTCAACTGAGCGTCAGGAAATCGCATCTCTATACACACGCTATGAATATTTGACTTAGAATATATTTCAGCACTTACAATAATTTGAACTTATATTATACCCGTAAGAATTTCCAAATAATAATAATTATATATTTACGGGCCGTATTTATTGCACTGAGCGACAGAATATCGCATCATAAAACCCTTGCTATGTAAGTTTCTACTTAGGACATATTTATATACTTACATACAATGTTTGCACTTATGTTCTAGCCGTATGCACTTTATACTAATATTTGGAGATCAACATGACTGATAATTTCACTGAACATCTGTCTGTCGCATTTACCTCATAATTTATGCGTCCTTTCGCATTCACACCATATTAGAATTCCATCAAAGTGTGATATTCACTGAAACATGGGAGAATACAGAGACCCACGTCACACTGCACGCACTCATAGCGGGTGTCCTTCCTCTGTGTCGTGAGTCTCACCTGGGAATTACTGCACACGTGACACCTGCGTTGGGGCCTAGGTCTGTTTGGCTGGGGAGGGATAGGAGTGGGGAAATGGCGGCAGGATATTCTTAGGGGAGTTTGTGCAATAGAGGCAGTGCGGGTGCGATGTTGGGGCCTTTCAACAGCATACCTTGCAAAGATTTCTCTTGTGAGCTCCCTCACAAACCCTTCAAATGTTTCCTGAACTCCTGTTGTCATGGCGTGAAGGTGGTGGCAATTCAGAGCAGTGATATCTAGCAAGTGAAAGAACAGTTTCTTATACCACTTCATCGTGGTCCTGGCACACTCTACCGTCGATATCATGGAGTCTGACTGGTCCACGAGGCGCATGTTTATATTGTAATCCATGACACACTTAGGTTTACAAACACGACGCCTGTTCTCGCTATGGTAATCTGCAGAATCAGTATGGTGCATCAAGGGGCGGTGAACCGTGGACGAGAGGCTTACTTCTCTGTTGTGGTTCCACATAATTGCAAGGATGTTGTTGGCTTTGAAGAAGACAACCTCATTCCTTGCAAGTTTCCGCCCTACCTTGGCCATTTGACGCTGGTTCACCTTTACGGTTCCACAGACTCCCGTTTCATGCTTGTGAAGATAACGAGCGAGAAGAGGGCTAGTGTACCAACTGTCCAGGTAGAGAACGTGACCACGATGAAGGTAGTCTTCTATCATCGTCTTTACCACTGCTCCCGACAGTCCAATACTTCGATCTTCTATTATGTCTCTGTGCACCGGTGTACAAGACTATGTCTTGTACGTATCCACTCCTACAGTCGCACTTAACAAAGATCTTGAACCCAAAACGGTGCCTTTTGCTGGATATATACTGTCTGAATGAAATATTGCCTCTCCACAACACGTGACTCTCGTCTATGACGAGGTCTCTATAGGGATAGAATGAGGAACGAAAGGTTTGCCTGAGGTGATCAAAGACCAACCTAATTCGCCTCATTTTATCAGTGTTGTTTGCATTTGCAGGGTCATGAGCATCATTGAAATGGAGGCGACTTAGAATTTGTTGAAACCGATTACAGCTCATCACTTGACCAAATATTGGGGTAAACATAACAGGGTCCCTAGTCCAGTAAGCAGGAATTCTATTCTTTCGTATAATACCCATCAAAAGGACCAGGGCAAAAAATAAGAACATTTCTGGAAGGGAGACAGGGTAATCATAGATGATAGAATGCCTACTCCTTGTTCCCAATCTTTCACTCTCTAGGCGCTGGGCGCTTGCAAACAGGTTGGTTTGGTATACAATCTGATCAACAAATGCCTCACTGAAAAACAGGTGGAAAAATCCAACCTGGTGGAATTATGGTGAATTCCTGGAGCAATGCAGCCAGATCGCCCCTGCTCCGTGAAGGGGTGAATGAGGGGAGAAAAATCACTCCCATCCTCCCAATTCCATGACACAAACCCCTCGTCCCCATCATCCCCATCACCGCCTTCGTCTGGGTGGGGAGGAGATCCTGGTTTGGGAGGTGGGGAGAAGGAGTGAGGAGGGCTTCCCCACTGTCACTCCTCTTCCCTCTGCCTTTACCCTTTCCCTTTCCCTTACCCTTACGGCCTTGAGGAACATTAGGGGGCTGTGGGGATGAAATAGGGGAATATTGGGGAGCAGAAGACGTGCTGGGGAGTGGTTCCTCCCCACCTTCCCCCTCCATGACAACACCACGTGCTTTCTCATGCACCCTAGCTCGACCACGTGTTAGGAGATATTGGGGAGCATAAGACGTGCTGGGGAGTGGTTCCTCCCCACCTTCCCCCTCCATGACAACACCACATGCTCTCTCACGCACCCTAGCTCGACCACGTGTTAGGGGATATTGGGGAGCATAAGACGTGCTTTGGAGTGGTTCCTCCCCACCGTCCCCCTCCCTCACAACCCCACGTGATAAGGAACACACCCACACTGGCCCACGTGATCCACTAAGCCGCCTCACACTACGTAGGGAGAGCAATGACTCACTCACGTCACTCTCACTTTCCCTAATCCTCCCTGGACTTTCCCTTTCACTCACCATTCCCTCCACTTGACTTCCTAACTCCCCAAACAAAATGCTAGGCCCATACCTGCTCATACGACGTGGTGTGCACTCTGGGCCGCGATGAGTTATCACCTCACGTCCATACCACGTGGCAGCACGTCCCACGGCTCCGTCATCGTCCTCGTCCTCGTCTTCGAATTCTGGTTCCAAATCACGTTGGGGATAGGGATAAGATATTGCACGTGCCTTCTTTGCCTGCTGCCCCTCTCTAGCAGCACGGTAAGTCACGTACTGCCACTTCCTGAGACACGGAACTTCCTCGTCACTGCTGGTGGTTTCTTCCTCTTCTGGCTGCACATAATCCTTGTCCATATCCTTGTCGTCCAGTGGGGAATCACTGTCGCCGGTAATGGTGTCCAGGGCGACTTGAATTTCACTGTCTGAGAGACCTCTCTTAGCCATGTCTGAGCAGGACTGTTGCTACCAGGTGAGTGGACAAGTGGTGAGCTAGCGCAGGTCGCGCGGGGTCGCCAAGTGTCCCCGCCTGGTGGCAGGTAGGGGAAGGTCATGCGAGGGTACGTACCGCAAATCAAGAGCGAATTTTGAAAATTGTCGAAATTATGCACATTGCAATTGCATGACGTACCGGTACGTTGCCGGGACTGGCAAATGCAAATCGTTGCAACGTACCCATACGTCGACGGGACGGGGCCGGTTAACATACATAATGTTGAATGGTTATTGCATTCTGCCGTGACTGACGACGCTGATTTAGAGTGCGAGCTGTTTGCAGAATCGTTTAATCTCACCCAGCTGGTAAAGCAACCAACCAGAATACCTGATAATCCTGACCATAATGCACATCTGTTGGATTTATTCTTGACAAATAATCCAGATCAATACAGGATTGTGGTACTGTCACCACTTGGATCCTCTGAGCACAATCTCAACAAAGCCTCATTAGTTAACCTCTCCACACCTCCCTGTTCTGAACCTGTCAGGGTGACCCAATGGCACTTTGATAGGGCAAACTGGGATGGATTTAGAAATTATCTTTCTGACATTCCATGGCAGTCTTTCTTCTCTAGTGGTCCCAATCCCATATTTGCGACTTAATATTAGCTGGTATGGATTTACTCATACCAAGTCAACAGTATACTAAAAGATTGAATTCTCCAAAATGGTTTGATGGCAACTGTGCCAGAGCAACAGCTCAAAAGTCATTAGCATATAACTCTTACTTAAAATAAAATATAACTAGAAATCATTCAAAAGCTGTAATAAATCTAGCTAAATGAAACTTTCTTCAAAAGCTAGCATCAAAACTGCTTAACAACCCTAAAGACAATAGAATATTTTGGCCAACTCTTAATTCTTTCAATAATAACTTTAACAAGTCATCTTCTGTTCCCCCACTAAAATCTTCAGATGGCAACATTACAAATGACTCGCGTGGGAAAGCGGATATTTTTGCCAGTACATTTGCCAAAAATTCAACCATAGACGATACCAGCCAGAATGTCCCAATACTAGAATTTGACTCTCCCATAATTGCCCCAATTAAAATACAGACAAGATACTTAATATCCATCCTAGACAATGTACCTACCAACACAGCTCCAGGCCCAGATGGAATTCTGCCAATTGTTTTGAAAATGTTTTCCCCTGAACTTGCCTCTGTTCTAGCTTAATTATTCAGACTATGCATATGTACTTCTTTATTCCCAAATTCATGGAAAGAAGCCAATAGCCACCCAATTCCGAAGAAAGGAAGTTCCTCTGACCCCTCTGATTACAGACCAGTAGCTGTCACATCTTCTCTTGGTAAGTTATTTGAAACTTTAATTAATACGCACACTGTTAAACATCTTGAATCCAACAACTTAATTAGTGATAGACAGTATGGTTTTCGCCATGAAAGGTTCACCATTGACATACTCAATCTCCTGACTCATACAATCCGTCAATCAATTGATCTACATGGAGAAACTCATGCAGTTGCTCTTGATATTTCTAAAGCTTTCGACAGAGTATGGCACCGTTCCTTGCTGTCCAAACTCCCTTGCTATGGACTAACGTCTTTTGTTCCTTTGATTTCTTCATATCTTAGTGACAGGAAAATAAGAGTAGAAGCTGATGATGTGTATTCCAATTTTCACTCAGTTAACATCGGCGTGCCGCAGGGGTCAGTTCTGGCGCCAACTCTATTCCTGGTTCATATTAATGATCTCTTATCTGTCACCCACAATCCCATCCACTCATACGCAGGTGGCTCAACACTACATAGTTCTTTCACACTCAGACACCCATTTACAAAGTCTAATATCTCTACCTCTCAACTCAGTACAGCCATCTCCATAAATCAGGACCTATCTACGATCAGTGAATGGGGAGAAAACAACCTTTTCTTATTTAATGTTAGTAAAACTAAAATATATACAATTTACTATTAGACAGGTATTGCCAGATTCGTACATTACCTTCGAAGCTACTAATATTCCCATCTCCAAAAGTTTTGAAATTCTTGGCGTCTCACTTAACAATGCACTCAGCTGAACCTCTCATGTTAGATCACTTGCTAAAACTGTCTAAAAAAAAACTTGGATTATTGTACAGAGTCCGTAACTTCTTCCCTGACGAGCAGTTAGCTATAATTTATAATAATCATGTGTGCTCTCAGCTTGATTATTGCTCACCCTTGTGGAATGGATGAAGAGAAGTTGCATTAAAACAACTAGACAAAATTCAGAACAAAGCTGTTAGAATCATTAACAACCCTGCCATTACATATAAACTACCTCCCCGGCAAGTAAGAAGGAATGTTGCCTCCCTTGCATTATTTTACAGATATTTTTTTGGCAAATGCTCAGACGAAGTTGCGTCCATGGTGCCACCTCTCCATGCCTTCCCTCGTGCTACACGGGCATCTGGTAGCGCTCATGACTGGAATGTTACTTAGCCATAATGCAGAATTTCTGCCTATCAGAATTCTTTCATTCCCCGAACTGCATCTCTCTGGAACTCGCTTCCCCAGAGTTGTTTTCCTCCAAATTTCAACCTACAACTGTTCAAGTCTAACTGTTACAGATATTTTATGAACAGAGGACACCAGTAATCTGTATATTTTTTTTATTCATTTGTTTTTCCTTCCTCGGTTCTGTTATTAAAAATATATATATAAATAATAATGCACCCAATTTGCTCTGGTAAATTTGGAAAGGTAAAGGCGTTGGGACTGCGGAAGTGCACACACACACACACACACACACACACACACACACACACACACACACACACACACACACACACGTCTGATTTACAATGACATATCACAGTTACAAACATTCAGTAACACTTATCAGGCACTGACTTATTTGTTATGAATTACCTTGTAAGAAAAAGATATAATGAGGAGTAGGAAATTAGTCCTAATAGTTCTTAATCATTTCTCTTCACTTTCCTTAGGCTATTAAAGTCACAGGTCTTAACTTTTCTTTTCATGCAAGAAAGAAGCAACCAAAGGCCACGAGCCTACAAACCGTTCCTTCCGAAAAAAAAAAAAAACAAAAAAAAAACAATACAAAAGAGGGCCACAGACGAGATCCGTGCATTTTGAGATGCCTGGACACACTGCTTTTGAAAAACTGGAGGTCATAGGAAGGAGGAAATACAGACAGAGGGAAACAGTTCCAGAGCTAACCTGTTGCATAAATGAAAGACTGGCAGGAACGGCTAACTCTTGCATTAGAGTTGGACAGAAAAAGGATGTGAGTTTGTTGCTAGATAGGTGCTTTGCACCCGTCGTAGAGATGGAGGGACGCAAGCAGACAGTTCAGAGGACCAGTGACCATTGAACTAGCTATTGAACGGAGATAAAGATGCAACAGTGCAGCGAAGAGACAGAGGTTGAAGGAAGCCTGTAAGAGGAGGAAAGTTAATGAGTTGAAAAGCCTTTGACTTCACCCCATTGAGAAGGGCTGTATGTGGGGAGCCTCCCCACACATAAGAGTTGTACTCTACACTGGGGTGAATAAAACCCATGAAAAAAGCCAACAACTGTGCAGGGGTAAAGAAAGTACGAAGTTGGCTTAGCACACCCAATCTCTTGGAAGCAGATTTACAAGAGATGCAATATGATCTCTCCAAGATAAGTCCCGAGTGACTTAAACCCAAAGCATGTTCAAGGATGATGGGTTGAGCTGGATATTATTAATCATAAGTGGGCACTCCTGTGGAAGATTGTGTCAGGTTGATAGGTGTAAGGAGCAGACTGTAGCACCAGTCGAGCAGAGCAGTACTCCCAAGGTGGATGAAAAGCTGATGACAGGGAGAGCTGGAGCTCCTATTTCATCAGCCCTCGGGACTAGTTCCTGACCATCCCCCTTTGGTAAACTTTTTCAGTGTTTCAGTAACACAGAGAGTAGACCAGCATGCTCTCCAATACAAGTTTCTCTGTCAACATCAGTCTATATGCACAGTACATACTACAATACCTTTTCAAAAAAAAATAAAAAATGGGACACTATAACCATGCCTCAGAGTATCCAGGGGGGGATAATAGATGACCCAACCATCCGCCCCTCTCCCAGTGATGACTCATTGTGCCTGAAACCACCATCTGACTCACTGCTATTTAATTTCTGTAACATTCACTGCCTTTAATCTAACTTTCTCCCTGTTGAACACCACCTCTCCTACTCTAAGCCTCACCTTCTCTTCTTAACTGAGACTCAGCTGTCTGAGGCAACTGACAGCAAACCCTTTTCTGTATCCTTCTCCTTTGTCTATACTCGTTTCAAAGCCAAAGGTGGCTGTTCTGTATATGTACTTAACAACCTAGCTTGTTTTCATGTTCCTGAACTTAATTCTTCTGAATTCTCTACTCCCTAGATTCGACTGTCCTGTCATTCTTTGACTAAATGTATCTGCACTGTTTACTTATCTCTTAATTCAACTATCAAAAATTCTTCAAGTACCTTACTTCTACAATGGAACACATTCTATCCATTTCTCCTTTCTCTGAAATCTCCATTGGAGGAGATTTCAACGTTCACCACCACCTTTGGATCTCCTCTCCTTTCACTGATCCACCTGGTGAACAAGCCTTCATCTTTTGTATTCTTAATGACCTAGAGCAGCTTGTACAGCACCCTACCCGTATCCCTGACTGCCTTGGAGAGAGCTCCAACATACTTGACCTCTTCCTTACAACTAATCCTTTTGCTTATACTGTTAATCTTTTCTCTCCGTTGGGCTCCCCCGGTCATAACCTTATTACCTTAACCTGTCCCATCACTCCTGTATAGCCTGTGGACCCTCCAAAGAAACGTTGTCTGTGGCACTTTTGAGCTGCAGATTGGGAGGCCCTTAGGCAATACTTCTTTGATTTTCCTTGGAATGATTATTGCTTCCATGGCCGGGAGCCATCTGAGTGTGCCTTGCGCATTACAGAGGTTATTCTCTCGGGCATGGAAGCATAAATTCCTTTCTCATATCCTTTGACTAATGCAAGAAAACCTTGGTTTAAACACCTAGCATAACAGTATGATTAGGTGGTGTGTATGTTAATGATCAGTGGGTGATATTTAGTTTGCAGTAACAGTCGCTGTGTTAGGAAAATGGAGTTGGTGCCCAAAGGATAATGGAGTGAGGAAGAGGTGTGTGGCAGGCATCCCACGTCTCCTTGTTATATGTGGGCATAGTTATTAACCGAAAAATAGGCTTCAAAGAGGTACTTATTTTGTTAGTGAGGATGGGGATACTTATATTGTGGGTGTGTGGGGCAGTGCACATGTGGTGGTGGGTCCTGGGTGGCTGATGATATAATGTAATGGTGTTGACAGCAGTCCAGATAACCTTTCAGCTCAGCACCTCGCTCACAAACGTCCCTACACACACAAAAAAAAAAACCATCGCCCTTCCTACCCCTCACACCGCAATTTTAACACTTTTTCACGTTTTCCAAGCTTTATATAGCTGATATTTAAGATTTTCTTTCACATGAGTCGATGTCCACTTTATGCTGGAGTGGGTATCAATTTCTAAGAGTACACAATCTTTTTTACTACGATTTCGAAACAGGAAGAAATCAGCAGGATAGAGGTTGTGGAAGCAATGAAGAAAGTTAAATCGGGGAAAGCCCCAGGAATTGATGAAGTGTGTGGTGAAATGCTGAAGCATGGGGGAGAGATAGTAGTAGAATGGATGTGGAAGATGTGCAGATTGGCCTGGGAGGAAGGTAGTGTCCCGGAGGATTGGAAGTCAGGTATAATTATTCCCTTGTACAAAGGAAAAGGGGAAAAAGAAGTGTGTGGTAATCATAGGGGCATTTGTCTTCTTAGTATAATAGGAAAAGTGTATGGTAGGATACTTATTGACAGAGTTAGAGAAAGAACAGAGAAATTAGTTGGAGAAGAACAGGGAGGCTTTAGGAAGGGAAGAGGTTGTGTAGATCAGATATTCATTCTTAGATCTTTAGTGGAAAAGTTTCTAGAGAAGGGAAAGAAGTTGTATGCGGCTTTCATGGATTTGGAGAAAGCATATGACAGGGTGGATAGACAAGGATTGTGGAAAGTGTTAAGAATATATGGAGTAGATGGGAAGTTGTTGAATGCTGTGAAGAGTATGTACGATGGTGCGAAGGCTGCAGTGCGTGTGGATGGTGAACTAAGTGAATTTTTCTCTTTGAAAGTTGGTTTGAAACAGGGATGTGTCATGTCTCCATGGTTGTTCAATCTGTACATGGATGGGGTAATAAAAGAGGTACAAGGTAGGGTAGTGGATGTTGGAGTGGCCCTGGTGAGAGAGGATAGTGTTTGGAAACTCCCTGTACTGTTGTTTGCAGATGATACTGTGTTGTTGAGTGAAGACGAAGGGGAGCTGCAAGGCTTGATGGATGAGTTTGAGAGAGTGTGTAAGAAACGGAACCTAAAGGTGAATGTAGGGAAGAGTAAAGTGATGGTCTTTGAGAGAGGTGAAGTTAGTGAATGTACAGCGAGGTTGGATGGTGAAGAATTGGAAAATGTGAGTACTTTTAAGTATTTGGGTAGTGTGATGAGTAAGGATGGAGGTTTGGAGGGTGAAGTGCTTGAAAGGGTACAGCAGGGAAGAAAGGTTGCTGGTTCCTTGAAAGCAGTGATAAGAAACAGGGAAGTGAGCATGGAAGTGAAAAAGTTACTACATGACAGTATTGTGATATCAACTCTAACGTACGGAAGTGAAGCTTGGACATTGTTGGAAGGACACAAGTCAAGAGTGAGAGCAGTGGAAATGAGTTATTTAAGAGGAGCCTGTAGAGTCACGTGGAGAGACAGGCTGACGAATGAGGATATAAAGGAGCGTTGTGGTGTGGATGTGGATGTGATAGGAAGCGTTATGAGGAACACACTGAGGTGGTTTGGCCATGTGGAGAGGATGGAGGGTGAAAGACTGACGAAGAGAGTGTATGTGAGTGAGGTGGAGGGGGGAAGAGGGAGGGGGAGGCCGAGGATGAGATGGAGGGATGGGGTGGAGAGGTATATGAGAGAGGGGGGTGTGAGTTGGGAGCAGGGCAGTGAAATGGCAGGGGACAGGGCGACTTGGAGGCGATTTGTTTGTGGCCACCCCAAACGGGATTGAGGCGTCTGGCAATAGATAGATAGATAGATAGATTTCGAAACGATAACACGGAGCGCCTGGCACACATCCTCTCACTCCACCATCCAGAACACTACTACCACTACTACTACTACAATTATTATTGTTGTTGATAACATTATTATTTTTATTATTATTATTATTATTATTATTATTATTACCTCCACCAAGAAGGTTATGTTTTCACCCCTGTCCATTTGTTTGTTTGTAAGTTGGTTGGCTTGTGAGGAAGATTACATTGGATGGATTTCCAAAAAACTTGCTAGAAGAATGGGCCTTGCCCCAGGATAGACTCCATTAAATTTTGGTGCAGATCCGGATAAAGGTGCGGATCCAGGAGTTTGATGTTGGATTAGACTTGATTGAATTTAAAGGGACATCATGCTGGGCCTTTGCGGAGGTATGTGCTCTGCTGAGTGCCATTCTAGTTATTATTATTATTGTTGTTGTTGTTGTCGTTATTATTATTATTGTGATTATTATTATTATTATAATTATTGTGATTATTATTATTATTATTATTATTATCATTATTATTATCATCATCATCATCATCATCATCATTATTATTATTATTATTATCATCATCATCATCATCATCATCATCATGTAACTTGCAATACTTTGGTGATAGAAACTCCGTGTACAAACAGCTAGATAAGGAGTTTATTACAAGCTCACAGTAAAATAGTCTGCCTGTATTGGCTGCCTGCTAAGAACTGATGCAATAACGCCTTCTGCCCAGGCTTCAGGTCCTGGGAAAGCGTGCTAAGTCAGCAGTTTTAGTGGGGGCATGTATGCATTGGGGGGGGACATATATACATCGGGGGTAGACATATTGTAGAGGGGGTACACTACTCCCCTGGGTAGCTGAGATGGTGTCCCCTGACACCAGGAGTTAAATGGTGTTCGATTATAGTATTAACGGAAGGGCGGGGAGGTTTGTACAAGGGAGAAGTATGATACAGGGGCAGTAGGGGAGACATGGCCATGTTGAGGGGAGGGAATTAGAAGGATATATACATATAAGATATACAAGGATTAATAGGTACAAATCCAGTAAGGGTCGAAGGTATACATAAACATAATGGGAATTACACAATAATAGTTTGATACATGATAAACAAGGAGTAGATATGAGAGTTCCATTGTTCTTCGTTCATTTTTTTTTTTTTTTTTCTGTAGGATACACTGTCACTCAGTAATGGACTAAAGAAATACCATCATTTTCTAGTAGGCAGAGTTCTGTTCACAGTTTGGTTAATTGTCAGATGGCATTGGTAGTCACTGAATGTGAGGGCACTAAGTACGGGGAGTTTCTACATCGTGTGTAGGGCGTACTATGCCTGTAGCGACTCTGATATCCTGGAGTCGACGTTCCATTTTTCTGACACAACAATGCACTGCACATATGATGAGTAGAACACCTATGAAAGTGATAACCACAGGGGGAAACACAACGAAACCATGAACGGCTGAAGGCCAGAGAGAATTGATCCATAATGAAATCACTGTCATTGAGGAAGGTTAGCAGGTGCAAGTTAGGGGAGGTGATGGTAATGTTGGCAGATGGTAGGGTTGAAGGCATGTCGAGTGGTTGAAAGATGTCATAGGAGTGTTTACGGACAGCTTGGTGACAGCGAGTGGCATAAGTGATGACGGACTCTGATTTGACAGTACAATAGTCAGGTGCTTTGTAGAGACCCCTAGCGAGGACGGATCGAACCGAAGAACCAGGACACATGAATGTGAAAGAGATGGGAACAGCAAAGAAGAAGTACTGGACATGGTTGAGGTGAGCATGGTGGACCGGGAGGTCAGGAGCTGGGACGAAAGAACAGGCCGAGTAGATGGAATGGTTGCGAACTAAAGCAGACTCACAGGGCGTAGCACTGCTAGGGAAGATAGCGAAAAGGTGGGCAGCACAGAGACGAGAGGTCAGAGTAAGGGAGGAACATAGCTGGAGGTCTGTGGAAGAAAGGAAGGCAACGGAAAGATGATCATGGGAAAGGAGGAAATATGCTGATGGAACAGATACCTGGAACAAGGAGTTGTTGAGGCAGAAAGGGAAGGGAATGATGTGGAAAAGGTTAAAGGTTACAGCAGAACGGAGAGGAATATGGACGACGACGTATGTGGTGAGAAGAGTGGCTTCGAGAACAGGATAATAATATTCAAGGGAGGAGTAGCCGAAGGTGGAGTGAGCCCATTCCAGGACAGAACGGAGAGCTGAGACAGGGACTAAGTCGGCAGTGACACGTCCATTGATAGCATCGATCACGATACGAACCAAGGTAGAGACTTGAGACAGGAGAGAGTCAAAGGCCAGTTGGAGGTTATCCATGTTGAGTTTGAGGTAGAAGAACTGAGAGATAACGTTGAGATCTGAAAGGTGGCGTTGTAAGATATCGGCGAAATTGTTTAGAGTGGACGTGACTTCATTGAGTTGAGTCGTGAGCTTCTGTAACATAGTGTGTTGGATTTTAATGACTCGGCGTTGTGATTCTAGGGCTGAAGCTAAATGAGTGAGATCAGATTTGAAGCCAGAAATGTCACGGGCTGTAGCAACGCCAAACAAGCCACTCAGAATCTCACCGCCGAAGTCGAAGAGACCTCGTTTCACACGAGAACGACCAACGGGTGTCTGAATGGAAAATGTGTCATTGAGCTCAGTGAATCTGTTACTTATGTATTGCAATTGCAAAGAGAGTGGTAGGAAAAGGTTATAGAGATACTCATTCGGGTTGTGTGTCCCCATGAGGGCCGTGAGATGGTTCTTGATTCCGTGGAGCTGGTGCGCGTAGGCAGGTAGGGCAATGGCTACGTCGGCCAGGGGCACAAGATCGTAGCGCAAGGAGACCTCGCCTCCTGAGCCGACCAAGGCCCCGGGACGTACTCCACCATCGTCCTGACCTGACCAAGACCCCAGGAGGGTCAGCACTGCCAGCAGGGAGATCGCTAACATCGTACCTAGAAAATCAGGGTAGAGTTAATGGGGGAGGTCGTGAAGAGGTTGATGGGCAGAGAGCAGTTTGGACCGATAGTGATTGGTTGATGAATGAGCAGGTAGAGGTGGAGAGGAAGGAGACTGAGGGATAGGTGGAGACAAGGTAGACTGAGGGATGGGAGGAGGGGAAGAGGGGGCAGGAGGTTGTGTAAGTGACTCTTCCAACACGAGGCCATGGGGTGCTCGCTTTAAGTCATCGACGTGGACCCATCTGGTGTCCCTAGTGGACAGGTCCTGGAGGTGAAATTTGTTGCCTTGTTGAGTGAGGACGCGGTGGGGCCCTGTAAATTTGTCATCCAACTTAGAGGAACGCGTATGGGAATGAGCAAAGACAAGATCGCCTACATTGATGGTGATAGGAGAGGCGGATTTATGTTGGCGCTGCAGCATGTCCTCCTGAGAGGAAGCCAAAGGGGATTGGACATACTGTTGGATTGTCTGGAAGTTGGCCAATTTTAGTTTAACATAATCATTCATGTTGTAGATGGGTTCTGGCTTTGAGGATAAGAGAAAGTATGGGAGGTCCTTGTCAAAACCAAAGGGGACAAAGAAGGGAGATTCAGCAATGGATGCATTGATGGAGCTATTGATTGAGGATGCCACTTGGGGAATCCAGTCATCCCAGAACGAACTATGGGAGCCTAGATGTCTAAGGCACTCTAAGATTTTATGGTTGTGGCGTTCTACAAGGCCATTGGAAGCCGGATGGTTAGGCACGACATTGCACTTACTGATATGAAAGCGGCGACAGATCTTATCTAGAAGGCTATTGTTGAACTCTGTACCGTTGTCAATAAGAATGGTATGAGGGGTACTGAACGGGCAAATTACGTGATCGACAAAGGGACGTGCAACGCTCTTTGCGGTCTTGTCGGAGAGGGGTACGAGGACACAGTAGCGGGAGCAGTGGTTGACCGCTACGAACAAGTACTCAGCGCCAGATTCTGTGAGAGGTAGTTTTAAGAGATCGATTGAGACAGTTTCCCATCGTCGTGACAGGATTGGGTATTGTAAGAGAGGTGCTGGTAAGCCGGTTGATCCTTTGTGGCGGTGGCAGGAGAGGCAAGAGTCACAGTGGGCATTGATATCGCGGCGCATGGTTGGCCAATAGTATTTGAGACGTGCTTGGCGCAAGCATCGGTCTTTACCCGGACAGGAAGCTTGAGGAGTATTATGAACAATATGAAGAACCCTTGGTATCAGGGTAGTGGGGACAACAAGTTGGCGTACTTCGCGATTGGGCATATCTTTGCCTGTTAGCAGTGTTTTCCTGTACAAGAGATCATCATCCAGCATGAACTCATCTAGTGATACTGGCAGAGTAGGTACGGTCGAGGCATCACCAGATTCTAGGAAATAAATGACTTTGGACCACATGGGGTCTTGGCGCTGAAAGTTTTGAACAACTTCTGACGTTAGTGTAGTGTTTTCAGTTATTTCGGGCTGCAGTGATGTTATAGCTGCTGCTACGTGACGTGAGAGTGCGTCTGCGACTACATTCAACTTGCCTGGTACATATTGAAAAGTGGGATTAAAGTCCTGGATGATGACAGACCATCCAGCTAACCTACATGTTAGGTTGAGATTCTTGAACTAATCACATAGTGGAAGGTGGTCTGTTTGGATATGCACTGGATAACCATAGACTATATCTCTGAAATGTTTCAAGGACCAGACTACCACTAGCGCTTCGAGATCTGTGACACTGTAGTTATGTTCAACGGTTGTAAGGGTGCGACTAGCATACGCTATTACGCGCTTCCTTGATGCTTCATCGAGTTGCATCAAAACGGCACCAAGTCCAGTGCCTGAGGCGTCTGTGCAGAGAAGGAAGGGTTTGGTATAATCAGGGAACGCTAGAACAGGGGCATTTACAAGAGCTGTCTTTAGCTTTTGGAAAGCCTGTGACTGGTCGTTAGTCCAAACAAAGGGCACATTCTGCTTGAGTAAGTGGGTCAGAGGAGCGGCGATCTGTGCATAATCCCGTATGAATCGACGATAATAGCCACTGTGGCCCAGGAAACTTCGTACAGCTTCGGTAGTGGTAGGTTCTGGGAAGTTAATGATCGCTTTAGTTTTATCCTCATTAGTATGAATGCCTTGTGCATCTATGACATGGCCTAGGAATTTGATTTTCTTTTGCAGGAAGTCACATTTACTGATATTGATTTTCAGGCCTGCGAGCTGGAGGCATTCAAAGACTTGCTGGAGTTTGGTAAAATGATCAGGGATGGATTTATTTACAACAATGATATCATCTAGGTAAGCAAAAAGAGAGTGTCCCATCATACCCCTGAAGACTGAATGGATAAGTCGTATGAACACGGAAGGAGCATTTCTCAGACCAAAAGGGAGTCTCTTAAACTGAAAATGTCCGGAAGGGGTGCTAAAGGCTGTAACTGGGCGAGAGGATTCTTCGATTTCGACCTACCAGTACCCACTGAGGAGGTCTAAAGATGAAAAGACTACGTTATTTTCACCAAGGGATTCTAGCAAATCAGTGAGGACAGGTAACGGGAAACGGTCTGGAACGGTGACAGAATTGACCTTACGAAAGTCGACTACTGGTCTAAAGTTGCCGTCCTTCTTTGGTACTAAGAAAAGTGGGCTATTCCATGGACTGACGGAGGGTTCAATAATGTCCTGGTCTAACATGTTCTGTACCATTTGATCTGTTTGCTTTCTCTGGCTGTGAGGCAATCGATACGCTGGTATGTAAATCGGCTGAGTTCCTGGGAGTAGTTCAATCGTATGTTTGACAAGGTCTGTTCTACCCATCGGTTCACCGGGTAAGGCAACCACGTTTCTGTACGAGGTCAGAAGATCGAGGAGTTGAGGCGTATGTTCTGGGAAATCTGTGCAAGTGAGATGTGAGAGCATCTCGGGTGAATGCGTCGGCCCAGATCCTGTAGAGTTAATAGTACATACACCGATTGGCGTATCATCAGGCTGAATAGTAGGAATTGAGGAATCCTGGCACACCTTTACGGCCGCTGGGTATACTAGAAAGTCTCCAATCTTTACACCACTTTTAAGTTTTAGTGGAGCATTTGTGACATTGAGCAAGTACAGGTAGCATAAACTGTCCTCTAAGAATGTACACCACGCTGACTCATAAGTCAAGCCATTCACACAACACGTCTCAGGTAGTGTTAGTACATCCACTCCTTCTTTCGCACCGGCAACACAAACAGAGACTTTGGTGAACTCATACGGTAACAAAATTGTGCACGTATTCGTTACTGCACGTTTCGTCTCTGCGTGTTGGAGAAGATCATTCAGACTGTGTGAGGTAGGTAACTAAGACATGTCTGAGTCAGTGATAGTGTTGTCGGGAGAGGAGGTAAGAGCCATGTTCGAGGGCTGAGATGATGTATCAGGAGACATTTAGGAATTTATGTCCTTGCTCGCAGTCAGTAAGGGAATGATCTCTGTATTCTCAGATGAGGATAGTGGTGGTTTGGGCTGGGTTGGACTTTTTGGTAGTGATAGGGACAGAGGTAATGGAAGGACTGATTTGATCGTAAGAACAGGACGGGGACATTCCATAGTGTAAACCGGGAATCCAGAAATGTCTATACTACCACAAGCTGGTAATAATGCAATGGAGTGTTGTGCCATGGTGGAGAAACCAATAAGGGCATCTGCAGGATACTGCAAGTCATTAGTGACATGAAATTCAATGGGGATAGGGGGCAAATCTCTGTGGAGTTTGACTTCAAGGGTGACTCTTCCCTTAACCTTAAACTCTGAGCCTTCGACACCACATAGGCGAATGTCTGGTGGTTCTAGGAAACTGACGTGGTTGTGATGTCGATGAATAATTTGTAAGGAATTTTTGGAGATGAGATTTACTATAGATCCTGTGTCCAAGAAGAATGACGTTGGTATGTCATGACTGCTTCCGAGAATGACTAAACCCGAGGATGTTATGGGATATACATGGCGGATGGGGAGTTGGGTGTCTGGTTCTACGTGATATTGGTCCGATACGGGCGTGGCGCTTCCCCCGACTGTTGGCGGTTGAGGTAACGACATTCCTCAGTGGTGTGAGTTGTGCTTGATTTGTGGTATTTGCAGTGTGGACGACGTGAGTGGGAAGGCGTACGCTGCCTGGTTTGGGAGTGAGGACGTCTGTATGTATGGTCGCAACTGGATGCTCGATGTCCAGGATGACCACAGTACCAGCAAAGAATCGAAGATTGTCTGTTCCGTCGGGCGCTAAATTGATCACGACCTGCAGTAAGAGAACGATGTGTGACAGGTCTGCCGCATGTGGTGGGACAGGAGCGAGATTGGTCTGGGGTAGTGGAGGTGTGACAGACTGAGGAGGCCAAGGGTTGGGTGGTGCCCTGACGCGTGCAGTTCAAACCTGTTCTTTCATGAATGGCTTTAATGACCTGAATAATTTTATCTCATGGATTGAAACCGATTTCCAAGGCTAGCTCTCGCTGTTTAGGAGTAAGCCAATGAAGGAATCTCAGGTAACCATTTAAGTCAGCAAAGTTGGCGAGTTAAAGCATTGGAATGCCATTCTTGTCTTCTTACCATTTCGTGCCTACCAGTAATTGAAGCATCTCGCTACTAGTTGCTTTCATGGTGGCGGCAGCTTCGCGGAGCTTGGGATATTGCGCTGGGATGCGCAAGTCCTCATCTAGTTGGTTTAGGAGATTAATGAATCCCATGAGAGACGCGGTATTTGAATGCTGGCAACAAAGGCTGATGAGTTCCGTACGAAAATCAGCAAAGGTACGAATGCTATCGAAATGTCCTGCACGGATCGTGGATCCGATGTCCGATTTGCCGTGGTGCAAGCGACCTAGGAGGTAGGCTACTTTGAGCGATTCGTCGGTGATTTGTCTATTGTGTATTTCTGTTTCGACTTCTCTGAGGAAATCATAGACAGACCAAGTTGGGTCCTGCTCGGTAAATTTGGGAAGATTGGCATCGTCGAGATAGATAGACTGTGGAGGGTTGGCCATGGCTGAAAGTGCAGAAGTGGCGGCAGGAGAGGTGTGGGAGAGAGAGAAGGTAGTGGCAGTTAAGGGCAAGCAAGACGGGGTATGAAGGGAGGCAGGAGAGGGAACGACAGGGGAAGGAGTAGAGGAAGAAGAAGGGAGTGTAGAGGCAGGAGTAGAGGAGGAGGTATCTGGATTTACGAGTGTAGGACGGGTAGTAAGTGATTCTGCAGGAAGTGAAACGGGAGTCTCAGGTACAGGGCGGTAGTACTCTTTGCCACTTCGTAAATGAGTGATTGTGTTAGAGTTTGCAGACGGGGTATGAGCAGGTGATGTTTCCGGGTCGAGAGGGCTGGTGGTAAGCAGTTGACGTGGAAAGTATGGCATTTAATGCGGCAATGGAAGATGAAAGGATGAATATGGATACGTAGGTGGAAATGTATAATATAACAATGAGAGAATGGAATACACGAGGTGTGAAAATGAATGAAGGTGCGGGGATGGAAGGTTTAAATAAAAGGCAAAGGATGAGATGGATTATAAATAACGTAGGTGAAGATGAAAACGGGGTAATGGAAATGAGATGGAATATTTACAATAACCAATCTGTAGAGAAAATCGAGGATAATCTCTATAGAAAGGAAAGATATACTATAGTTACACAGTAGAGACGGGAGTGTTGAGACGTATGACGTGCAGGGGTGGCTGGGCGTAGCTGGGCTGGGGCGGGGCGGGGCGGGGCTGGGCGGGGCGAGGCGGGGCGAGGAGGGGCTGCGGTGGAGAGACAGCTGGGTGGAGAGGAGGAGACGCCGCGATGAATCACCGGCAGGGAGTGGCGGTCTTAGGAGGCGCACGTAATGCAGACCAGATGTGGCGGTGGCGGGGCCGGTGGTGGGTGGTGAGGGCAGATGTTGGTTCAAGGCAGGTGTAGAGCTGCTGAGTTGCAAATGCAGAGAATGGTGGTGGGCAGGCAGTGGCCAGACAGTGATAAGTGGCACCGTGGGGCAGGAGTTAGGATGAGTGCGGAACAGGTGCTGGGAACAGGTGCAACAGGGCGTAGGTCGGCGACGGTGACACGTGCGGTCAGGAACAAGGCGTGTGGGTGGGGTTGTTTGAGAGGTGAGCACTGGTGAGAAAAAGTGTACACACGGAAAGCACAGCCAGGGATTACACCACTAGAGGCACTGAGGAGGTGCGAGGCTGGGAGATGCAAGACGTTGTGTATCTTGTGATGTCACTAAAAATCGGAGGAGGCGGTCAGAATCTGATGGTTCGAAACACCGCTGCTACCAAATGTAACTTGCAATACTTTGGTGATAGAAACTCCGTGTACAAACAGCTAGATAAGGAGTTTATTACAAGCTCACAGTAAAATAGTCTGCCCGTCTTGGCTGCCTGCTAAGAACTGATGCAATAACGCCTTCTGCCCAGGCTTCAGGTCCTGGGAAAGCGTGATAAGTAAGCAGTTTTAGTGGGGGCATGTATGCATTGGGGGGGGACATATATACATCGGGGGTAGACATATTGTGGAGGGGGTACAATCATCATAATCATCATCATCATCATTATTATTACTGCAGTAAGAATAAGAAGGGGACTTAAGAATTTATCTAGTCTGTAGTTCTTCTCGTAAAGACAAATCTAAGTTAAAAAATGAATCGGCTGTTAACATGTTTCTCAGTCTCTGCCCACAACCATTATGATGCTGCGTTCAAGAAAAATTCATTTAAATATTGTAGATGTAAGAGCGAATAAAGATTCAACGACACTTGGAAGTGCAAAGCAAACCTTAACAGCAAAAGGCCTTCCTAAAGATTATTTTAATGCTACAGTTCTTAAGGAGAGGGTAGGGCAAAACCCGGGTATTTTCAGAGGCTTACACACTTCTTAAATTTTACAGTTCTTTGTTACTTGAACGTATGCGGGATTTCTGGGAAGAAAACATAAAGATTATTTAAGATAAATCTTGTAAAAGCAAGAGCATCTTTAAGAACAAGTATACCCTCATTAGTGTGGTTAAATTTAGTACATGAGGCAATGGTGATGGAGGGAACAGTTTGAGGTGCTGCTGACTGAAAGGACATGATACCGATCTCATAGTGGGACAGGGAACGGTCTGCGGATTTGAATTTCCTTAAAGCAGTCTGCCTATGTGCCAAATGACATAGATGTACAGTTGAACACAGAAATTGGTACCACACTTCACATCGGGGCAACGCAGCCTGTCCATCTTTACTGTGCGGCGAGTACATGTAGTTAACTCCGCCCACCAGTTCACAGTCCGGACTCCTGGGACTGTGTTTCGATGAAGGCTTCACACAGAAACAAGAAGCGATTTATTTAATTGCCAATGTAATTTCAAGTATATCAACTGTATCTTTGTTGAAATGAACTGTTTACACTATATTTCCTTTATACTGTAACATCTGTTAGATAAGGGAAGCAGTATATGTCGCTCTATTTGTGTAGCTACACACACACACCACAAAGCCAGCCAGGAGACAGAGCGTGTGTGCTGGGCAATCCCCATGCCCTGTCTTCCCCCCTTACTATTTTTTAATCAGCCCATACCCCACTGACCGGGCAAATGTATTGTCCGGCCTGCACAATAGGTGCAGGAAATATGTAAACGAACGAACAAACGTGTAGCTACACACACACACACACACACACACACACACACACACACACACACACACACACACCATTGTGCGAAACACTGATGCTTAACCGAGGTGTTGTCGTCACCGTTACAGCTAGGAAGGGTCAGAGTTTAGTTGGTCACGCAATGAATAGGAGAGACAGTAATCTATTGGAGCAAAGTCGTATTATCACCCAACGTGATAATGGTCTGTCGATACGGGCTATCGCTCATGAAGCTAGTGTATCTACCAAGACTGTGCAGCAACGGATACGAAGGTGGGAGGAGAGTGGCAACTTAAATGACTTGGTTGAGTTTATGTTGCAGGACACGGGTGTCAATTCCTTTTATTTCTGCATGTATCCCAGCACCACTGCTGGTAAGGTGTTGAGAATACCTACGAATTCATGCTAATGTGCCCGATTGACAGCAGGTAAAACGTCACTGAGACACGCAGTTACTGTCCACATCTCGTACGATGAGCAGTTGCGTACGTGTGGTGTTAATTGACTTCTAAGCTGTTCGTGGTGCAGAGAGAACGAGGTATTCTCCAAAATGTTTATATTATAATGTGGCAATACACGTAATTTATACAGATACAGATCATACCATACATGATAACTGATAAAAAAATACGAAACAGTAATTTAATTGATAGCACGTTAAAGACACTGTAAATGTTATGAATAGTGGCTTACGAATGTTAAAACCTAACAGGAAGTCACAATAATTATCGTAGCTTCACTGGGCTTTAGTATCCTTCTTGCAAAAGGGATACAAAGTCATTAAAACATCATGATATAATTATTCCAAACGACTTTGGCCTTACTATACGTAATTTAACAAACCGATATCTTGTCACTCCAGGAGTAAGTTCAAATTGCACAACCAAGGATACAGTATACTCTGTAAGGTCGGGTGCCCCTTGGGCAACTTCTCCAGAGAAGGATAATGCTATTGTCGCGCGGCTACAGAAGACCCCGTAACCAACGCAGTGGCCATTCGCGATAACCTACACCTGGAGGTTTCAGCAATGACTGTCAGATGCAAACTTCATAATGCAGGTATACATCACAGGGCTCCTGCGACGAAGGAGATCTTGACGGACCGACACAAGGCAGGAAGGCTGGAGTTTGCTCAATGTCATGCTGAGCAAGGCATTGATTTCTGGGGCCGGGTTGTATTCACGGACGAGAAATGTTTTCCGTCCACCACGCATGGCAAGCTTCACTGTTGGCGGTGAAATAAGACACGGTAAGATGACTCTAATTACGTAGTCTCTATAAATTTGGTCCTCATTGATGCATTATGGCGTGTTTCTTTCGAAATATGTAATTGGATATGCTAGCTTCCTTAAACATGTGTTTCGTAATACTGTGGAGGGTGTCCTCTGTTCAAAACCTCATTGCACACATATTTCCTTACTGTGTGTGTGTGTGTGTGTGTGTGTGTGTGTGTGTGTGTGTGTGTGTGTGTCTCTCTCTATATATATATCTACCTCTATCTCTATCTCTATCTGTCTATCTATCTATCTATCTATCTACATATATATATATCCATCCATCCATCCATCATCCAATCCTACATTGCCACATGAGGAGCGTAGGAGCCCGGAGCTAGGCAGCTGGTCCTGACATTTAAGATGAGAGTGACCAACCTCACTCATCCCTGAGTGGCATTACGTGAGCAATAAACCCCAACCACCCCTTGGATATAAACCTTCACCGGCTCAATCCGGCTGGAGCACAATAATTACCCACTAAACCACCAGGCGCCAAAATTTGGTTATATGGTTACCACCCAGCGTAGTAAATGGTTTCCTGGTGTACAGGAACCATTTGGCTTGTCACTCAGTGTAGAGTCACCCACGGGCAGAAGGAAGAGGAAAGAATGAAGGAATGAAAGACAGAAGAAGGAGTGAAAAGTTACCCGTAGGCAGAAGGGCGGGGAAAGAATGAAGGAAAGATAGATGAAGATGGAAGGAAAGAAGGATGGAGGAGAGGACAGGGCAGACACCCGAGAGCAGCACTACATTGATTGAGTGGATGGTGAGTGCCCCCACCTACCACAAATTATATATATATATATATATATATATATATATATATATATATATATATATATATATATATATATATATATATATATATATATATTCGTCTTCCACATTGAGGGACGATTTACAGCAGCAAAATATGTGGAGCTGTTACAAACCTTCATGCCTTCTCTTAGGGAGAAAGATTACCCTTTCCCAAAGGGACCCATTTTATTCACGCGTGACAGGTGCCCAATTCACGCCGTTCATCATGTTAAAGAGTGGTTTCAGGAACAAGATAACATTCAACTTCTTGACTGGCCAAGCAAAGGAGCTGATATAAATGTTATTGAACATGTATGGGCTCAAATGGTAAATACCTGGAGCGAACACCTCAGCAACTCATGGATCACATCAACGCCCAGTGGGAAATTTGCAGAAATAGGCCTGAACAGATCCGCACCCTTGTATATTCCATGCCTGACAGACTGAGGGATGTTATTGAGAAAGGAGGTGGATGGACGCAATATTAGTATTACAATTAAAGGCTGCATTTTGTTTCACTTAACCGCTGTAGTTACATAGGATTTTCTCGGGAATTAAATAACTCTTACTGTCTGTATAGAAGTTATGTAAACCTTTTCACGAATATTAAATATGTTTCACCCGTATTATGAGGTACAGATTGTCACCCTTCATATGATCATATTCAATAGACGTCTTGATTCGGTTCACATTGTCCCGTAAAGAGTCTCGACTGTGTGAACTGGTGGGCGGGGCTAAACCCAAGTACTCGCCGCAAAGTAAGGATGGACCGGCTGCGTTGCCCCGATGTGAAGTGTGGTACCAATTTCTGTGTTCAACGGTACATACAAGTACTGCATACATGTATTAGTTGTACGTATACAAACCTATATACATAGACATACAACATATTATCTTATGTATATGTAAGTTTTGTAGAGTTTGGTGTGCACTTACTTGCTGACCTAAATTGAAACATAATGCACTTTCAAAATTGATAACAGCACTGTACAGCAGATACAATTTTACTCTTATGCTTGTCTCTGGTACAACCATCGGGCAAAGAATGCAGCAGAGAAATTACTGCCCGATTTGCCTTAATGATGTACAGAACCTGTATTTCCCAACAGTTCTCATCTTTAGTATGGAAATTTCAAGGCAAAGTTATGGATGACCGCAAACCATAATTAATCCTCTACAGTCAACATTCAACCAGCTCTCTGTAGAAGTTTTTCTTTATAAAAATATTCAAGTTTGATAACATACACTTCGCACATGCACATGTACAGTAGTTCCTTTTATATATATATATATATATATATATATATATATATATATATATATATATATATATATATATATATATATATATATATATATATATATATATATACACACAGTCATTTTCATCAGTGTTTAAACAGAATTAAGATAGAAAGACCATGAAGTATGAATGAACTGCAGGAAAACTTTTTAAGTCACAAGAAATTTCCCCTCTTTTCTCTAGCCTACACTGTCTGTTTAATACCAAAACAGTGCTCACATCTCTGTACGAGAGTGTGGTCGTGGTTTCTGCACAATAAATACCGAATTCCAGGGCTGGCTGACTCATTGGCCACCTGACTCTGCAAGACCGACTGCCTCACTCGCCGTTGCCTGTCCATCAACGCTGCGCTGGTATGTGTTGAACATGTGGGCCCGTGCTGGTGTGGCTGACCTGTTAGTGTGGTGCTGATGTGGCTGACGGTGTTAGTGTGGCTGATGGTGTTAGTGTGGTGCTAGTGTGGCTGACGGTGTTAATGTGGTGCTGATGTGGCTGTCGGTGTTACTGTGGGACTGGTGCAGCTGACGATGTTAGTGTGGTGCTGGTGTGGTTGACAATGTTAGTGTGGCTGACGGTGTTAGTGGTGCTGATGTGGCTGACGGTGTTACTGTGGTGCTGATGTGGCTGACGGTGTTACTCTGGTGCTAGTGTGGCTGACGGTGTTAGTGTGGTGCTGATGTGGCTGACGATGTTATTGTGGCACTAGTGTGGTTGACAGCGTTAGTGTGGTGCTAGTGTGGCAGACGGTGTTAGTGTGGTGCTGGTGTGGCTGACGGTGTTAGTGTGGTGCTGGTGTGGTTGACGGTGTTAGTGTGGTGCTAATGTGGCTGACGGTGTTAGTGTGGCACTGATGTGGTTGACGGTGTTAATGTAGTGCTGATGTGGCTGACGGTGTTAGTGTGGTGCTGGTGTGGCTGACGGTGTTAGTGTGGTGCTGGTGTGGCTGACGATGTTAGTGTTGTGTTAGTGTGGATGAATGTCAATATCGTGCTAGTACGGTTTTTAAGTGCCATATCAAGGTTAGTTTTCTTGAATATTGTTTAATTTGCTTTTGACACATCACTTTACCCACTGAACTAATTGAATTTATAATACAGGCATTACCTGTAGCCAAAGTTTACGACAGAATCAAGTTTTAAAACCAAAGATACAGAAGTCACTACAAGTAATCGTTTATGAATATTGACTAAACGGAAATGTCATGATTTTTTGCTTATGTAAAGATGTCAGCGTGATTTAGCGAGTGAATGTGTAAAGAAGAGCAGTATGTATGATGAAAATGCAAGGAACTTGACACTGACGTTATGGCTTTCTCATACTCATGGCTATAAGAGAAATTTTAGAACTTTGGGTCTTCTTAATTAGCTGCAAATAAGAATTTTGAAGGCTTGGCATGGGAGAAGGAAATTGGGTTCATTTACTGGATATTCTGTCTGGAATTTTGTAGATTAGAATTTGTGTTTTTTTTAATTCTACTTAAATTACGCACAGTACGCCACATGAGGATAGGGTGGTGATGATATAGCAGTGCGGCCAAGCACACAAGATGTTGCCCCAGAACAAGGTTTTCTGTTAGGTATGCAACTGATTCTATTGATGATCATGTCAATGTGTATGAAAAGAGGATAGAGAGGAGGAAGGCCCTCCCTCGCCCACCATATCATTTGGTAAAAAAAAGGAAAGAGCAAAACAATCACACTGAGGGATGGAGAGAACATGAATATATTTATGGGGATGACATAAAAGAAAATACTATGTATTATGCAGTCTTTTCCTATCATCTACCTAGATGCAGCTCTCATTTAATACTCGCTGTTTGTAGAGGTTACTTTAACAGTGGTTCGACTTTAGGTTTGGTGCTGAGAACGATATCACACATTAATGCTACTCAAACGACGGACGTAGTGTATGGAACGATATGGTAGCTATGGCTGCAGAATCATCGTGTCCATCGTCAAGACTATATATATCACTCTTCCTTTACCACATCCTAAGGAGCATCCTCGCTTTTGGGACATCTGTCCCAGCCCAATAACAACCCTGTTTCCCACGACGCATCATCTTTCTTGATATCCTGTATGATATTTATAGTTTGTTTTCTTATGCCTTATCATATCCTTCCAACTTGCCAGTTTGACAATCCCTTAATTAAGTGTTTTGCTTGAAATGACTATCCATCACAATATTATATTGCCCAGTTAAATGTACTCACATAGGGGAATGCTATGAATTTTCTCCGATCTGCCATAATACGTCTGTAAGATTCCTCAAAAACATACAAAGGGAAAAAATGTGACTGTGTCAGCACGACACCACAAAAAAAATTACAAGAGACGAACGTTAACGAAATATTCACGCAAAACTTTTTTATGATCCAGCATCCTCCCTCCCCTTTCCGATTTTCTCAGTCGGGTGTTCAGTAACTGTCAGTACCTTTATACTGTAGTTATTCACTCCGTGCCTGAAGGCCAACATCATGTCAAATTATTTAGCATAAACGGGAGACCTCTACAAAATTTAGATTTGTTGATGACACAATCCTTTTCGGTGAAACTGGAGTGTTCTGTAATTAAGTAGTCTGAAATTAGACCTTATGAAGTAATTCGTACCTGTATATTAAAATTCCGCTCAACTTTCTAAGAAAACTGAGATGAAATGTTAGAATTCTTGACGTACTAGTATAGGGAGAGTAGGCAGAAGAGTCAATCGTAGTTGTTATGATAATATAAAGGAGTTAATGAAAATGAGACGACTTTTGGTATATAGTCTATCTATCTGTCTATACCCAGACGCCTTAATCCCGTGAGGAGTGAACACACACAAACAGTAACATAAAAGTTTGCTGGCTCACACTGCATTGTAAATGTAAGTTAATGTCTGACATAACCTGACTTCCTGGCTTAATTTATGGTCAGACAGCAGGAGTCTAACCAAAACTCTAACTTAGGGACTGCTCTACGAGATAAAGATGATAATGTCAGAGAAACCCTAGCTGATTAGGGAAAAATTTGGTTGCCATTATAATATTTGTAAATAAGAAACTGAATTAATGGCCATGGCCTAGTAACGTCAATTGTTGGGTGAATACAAGTGAAACACTAATCACGTGACAACCACCATGTAGAGTAAATGGGAAGGATAGGAAGAGAAAACTCCGAGAATATAGCACACTGAGCAAACACAAAAGTAACTAATTGGCTACAAGATGTATAGTGACACGGTAGGATGGGCAAAGAAAGTTCCGTGAATATATCAGACTGGGATAGAGAAGGTTGGTCGATCCTTTCGCTTCGCAGAGAACTTTCATAGTGTTCTACTGCAACTGCTATGGTGATTTATTTCGCAGTTGGAAAAGCATGCACCTAGTAATTCCTCTTCCATTTCTTTTTTTTTTAATAACAGAACAGAGGAAGGAAAAACAAATGAATAAAAAAAACAATCCATACACTAGCTTACCAGCGCCCTCCATTCATAGAATATATTATGTAACAGTTGGACTTTAACAGTTGTAGGTTGAAGTTTGGTGGGAAACAACTCCTGGGAAGTGAGTTCCAGAGAGATGCAGATCGGGGAATAAAAGAATTCTGATAGGCAGAAGCTCTGCAATATGGCTGTGTGACATTCCAGTCATGAGCGCTACCAAATGCCAGTGCAGCACCAGGGAAGGCATGAAGAGGTGGCACAATGGACGCAACTTCGTCTGAGCATTTGCCATAAAAATATCTGTAAAATAATGCAAGGGAGGCAACATTCCTTCTTACTTGTAGGGGAGGGAGTTTAATAATCATTCCAAGAGCTTTGTTCTGAAAGTTGTCTAGTTGTTTGAGTGCAACCTCTCCACAAACAAAAGATGTTAGTCCATAGCAAGGGAGTTAGGCAGCAGGGAACGGTGCCACACTCTGTCGAAAGCTTTAGGATATCAAGGACTCTTGCATGAGTTTCTCCATGTTGGTCAGTTGATTGATGGATGGTATGGGTCAGGAGACTGAATATGTCAATGGTGGATCTTTCGTGGGGAAAAACCACATTGTCTATCACTAATATAGTTGTTGGATTCAAGATGTTTAACTATGTGCTTATTAATTAGTTTCAAATACTTTACCAAGAGAAGTTGTGACAGCTATTGGTCTATAATCAGAGGGGTCAGAGGAACGCCCTTTCTTTGGAGTTGGGTGGATATTGGCTTCTTTCCATAAATTAGGGAATGAAGAAGTAAATATGCATAGTCTAAATAATTTAGTTAAAACACAGGCAAATTCAGGGGAACAGTTTTTCAAAACAGTTCGAGGAATTCCATCTGGACCTGGAGCTGTGTTGGTTGTCAAATAGTCTAGGATGGATTTCATGTATTTCGTCAGTATTTTAAGTGGAACAGTATCAGGAGAGTCAAGTTCTAGTACTGGGACATTCTGGCTGATTTCCTGTATTGTAGAAATTCAGGCAAATGTACTGGCAACGATATTCACTTTCCCGCGTGGGTCATTTGTAATGTTGCCATCTGAAGATTTTAGTGGGGGAATGGATGATGACTTGTTAAGGTAATTATTGAAAGAAATGACAGCTGACCATAATATTCTTTAGTTAATATATAAAATGGATAAAAAAAATTTGCATTTCAGAGTATAGTACCTCTTTATTTCTCATCAAAACCAAAGACAAGCGAGACAGAACTAAAATGTCAAAAAAAAAAATAAATAAATAAATTTAACTGCATATCGTTCTTAACGCGTTACATTTGAATTGAAGAATTATGACAGTTCAACATACCAACATACTGTAATGTTCTAAAAACTTTGGGTACGCTCATAGATGAATGAAATAACATGGTTTTTACAGCCATTGCTCACAGCCGTGCTAATTATCATAACTGAGTAAGTCGGTATCTATGTCCGCAACTGTGCAATATAACTTGGCATTGGTTTCATTGCACAGGCAATGGATAGTTCGACACCTCGGCCATTCTGTAGGAAAACCAAGACAGTTGAACGTGAACTTTTTGTAGTGCTGTGGAAGGAAGGTCTGTCCCTGAGGGCCATAGCCATGCAGATGGATATCAGTGCAACCACCGTGGGCAGGTGGATCAGGCACTGGCGAAAGACGGGTGACTTGCAATGCAGGCAGGCCCACAACAGACATTATTCTTCCTTGGTCAGATGCATGCAGAAATATGATCCAGAACATTGTAGAACAATGAATATGAGGTTGTATGCATGAGAAATAATACCTTACATTCAGTTTTTGTTGTATTCACAGCATATGCACCATTACATGAATGAACAACAAAGTTTATTTATACCTTGGTAATAACATGGTCTCATATAACTCAGAGCTCTG
>NC_137011.1:21051107-21061107 GCF_032717465.1 Coenobita brevimanus | reverse complement strand
TGTTCTGTGATGATGGAGAAGTGTTGGAAAAGTGTTATGTTACCTTCCATTTCATTTATTTTATCTACACTTTCCAGAGCTATGTTTTCTGCCATTTTCAGATTTTTCACAATTGTCTTCATTGCTGAGTTCTGTCCTGTGATGAATTTATCTTGGTATGTTAGTACCTGAGCCAATTTATTAAATTTGTTGTTTATTTCTTTAAGGTCATCCTCTGTAGCCAATCCAAAGATGCTCCCAAGAACTGCGCCACCCAGGTCGAACAAACCGCGCTTTTGGCGAGTACGTGTGATGTTGTTCCTGTTGCTCAATTCCTCCGTTCCATAAGATGGGAGATCTTGGATCATTATGAGCATAGTTGACTTTGCCTGTTCTATTTTCCATTTCGCTAACTTCACTATTTCATTCACTTCCTTTGTCTTATAACACAAAGGAACATAGCTTCCTATCATGAAGTCCAGGGTTCGCATGGGTTTCGCGAGATTTTCTAGATAAGAAGGTAATTCACACAAGTAATCCAGACTTATTTCAGTACTCATGACATCTTTTACGATCGAAGTCGTGGCTGTTGAAGCTATGTGGCATCCTTGTCGTACTATGTGTTGGGGGTCTAAGTGCCCATATCCTCTTGCTATGTAGAGGAGAATCCATAGCATAAGTCCCTTCATCGTTACCTACCGAAAAAAATAAAAAATCTATTAATTTCCTAATATGGTCATGCTGTGGTCGATGATAGTGATGATGTGCATTACGGTTCATTGTTATTTCATTTATAGAAGGAGTTTAAATCGATATTTAATTCTCGTAAATGATGTACTGTAGATTTTGTTGGAACAGTTGCACCTATGTTTGATTGTTTGGTATATGACCTTAATTTCTTTTTGTAATCATTTTTGTTTTCTTTCTTGGTTTCTTGAGGTACGTTCGCCTGTTCGGTTGTATCCGATGCTGAATAATTATTGGATAATTCCCTTGAAACTCGTTTTAAATGGTCAGTATGAACTTGTTTCTCTTCGCCACTTGACAGCGACTTAATTAAAACTTTGTTTGCTTTTATGTTAATTACTCTGTATGGGCCCTCAAATTTTGGGGATAATTTATTGTCTCTCGTATGAATGATACCATAAACAATGTCTCCTAAGCTGATAGGTGACTCTCTTGCCTTCTTGTTAAATGCCTCCGTTATTTCTTCCTTGTACATCGTTAATTGTTTTTTGACTCTTTTGTGTATGTCCTGGAATTCACGTAAACGGAGTTTAGAGTAATCATCGTAATTGTATATGGGCAGACTGTCACCTTCTAGGAGCTCATATGGTAGTTTTTTATCTGTCCCATATATAATGATATGTGGTGTGTCACCTATGGATTTATTTATAGATCCATTAATTGAGGCTTCTACTCTGGGAATCCAATCATCCCAGCTTGCATGATTTTCACTGAGAATGTGTCGTAGCACATCTAATACTTTTTTGTTTTGTCTCTCTACTAACCCATTCGATGCTGGGTGATAGGCTAAAACGTTAACCTTTTTGATGTTGTATTGTTTACATATTTCTTATAAGATCTCAGAATTAAATTCTCCTCCATTATCACTTATTAGTACCTTTGGGGTAGTAAAGCGACATATTACATTATCTGTTTTTGCCTTTGCTACTGTCTCTGCTGTCTTATCTTTAATTGGAGCTAAAATGACATAACGGGAAAAATGATCCGTTGCTACGAATAGGTATAGGTTATTATTGTATGATAATGGCATCTTGAGTAAATCAACAGCGACAACGTCCCATGGTTGATGTGGTACAGGGTAATTACCCATCGGTGCAGGTGTGATTGGGTATCATTTGTGTTTTGCACATGATTCGCATCTGTCTATATGATTGTTTATATCTCTTCGTAATGAAGGCCAGTAATATAACAGCTGGGCTTGTTTGAATGTCTTATCCTTTCCAAGATGTCCTGCATGTCGTTCGTAATACTTGGGGTATCATGTCATTAGGTACTACCAACTGGTTAGTATTTCTTTGGCGTTTTGGTTGTTTAGAGTTAATCTTGTATAATGTATTATTGACCATTGTGAATTGTTCGAGTGGTACATGCATTTTGGGTAATTGTATGTCATCTCCACTTTCTAACTTGTATATAACTTTAGACCATATTGGGTCAAGTCTTTGTGCTTTTGCGATATCATCGTCTGTCCATCTATCTATTGCCAGACTCCTTAATCCCGTTTGGGGTGGCCACAAACAAATCGCCTCCAAGTCGCCGTCCCCCTCCATTTCACTGCCCTGCTCCCAACTCACACACCCCTCTCTCATATACCTCTCCACCCCATCCCTCCATCTCATCCTCGGTCTCCCTCTCCCTCTTCCCCCCTCCACCTCACTCACATACACTCTCTTCGTCAGTCTTTCACCCTCCATCCTCTCCACATGGCCAAACCACCTCAGTGTGTTCCTCATAACGCTTCCTATCACATCCACATCCACACCACAACGCTCCTTTATATCCTCATTCGTCAGCCTGTCTCTCCATGTGACTCCACAGGCTCCTCTTAAATAACTCATTTCCACTGCTCTCACTCTTGACTTGTGTCTTTCCAACGACGTCCAAGCTTCACTTCCATACGTTAGAGTCGGTATCACAATACTGTCATGTAGTATCTTTTTCACTTCCATGCTCACTTCCCTGGTTCTTATCACTGCTTTCAAAGAACCAGCAACCTTTCTTCCCTGCTGTATATACCCTTTCAAGCACTTCGACCTCCAATCCTCCATCCTTACTCATCACACTACCCAAGTACTTAAACGTACTCACATTTTCCAATTCCTCACCATCCAACCTCGCTGTACATTCACTGACTTCACCTCTCTCAAAGACCATCACTTTACTCTTCCCTACATTCACCTTCAGATTCCGTTTCTTACACACTCTCCCAAACTCATCCACCAAGCCTTGCAGCTCCCCTTCGTCTTCACTCAACAACACAGTATCATCTGCAAACAACAGTATCATCGTGGTTTGGGATATTTCCTTTGAGATCTAATGCCACGACCTGAATTGTGTTCAGGTTCCTAGATAATGCGTCAGCTACTATGTTCATTTTACCTTGCATATAATGAATTTGTACATTGTAGTTTTCAACTGTACATTTCCATCTTGCTCTCCTCCCAGAAAGGAGTTTTTCTTTAAACATACCCACTAGTGGTTTATGGTCGGTGAATAAGTGGATTTCGTAACCATATATCAAATCTCGAAACTTTTGTAATGCAAAAACCACTGCAAATGCCTCTAAGTCTGTAGTGCAATAAAACTCTGCACCTTTTGTTTGTCTACTGGCATATGCAATTGGTTGATTCTTTCCTCTTTTATCTTCCTGCATCAGTACAGCCCCTAATCCTTTAACTGATGCGTCTGTACAAATAAGAAATGATTTTGTGTAATCCGGATCAGGCTTGGAGTAATTACATATGCTTTCAGTCAATTACAATTACAATTAGAATTACTTGCCCATTATTACATTACAGTTACAAATACAATTACAAGGAAGGAAAAATATGACAAATACAATTACAATTACAATTACTCAGTTTTAATACTTCCAAATTACAATTGCAATTACAATTACAACCTAGTTTGTGTTCAATTATATTTCAATTACTTATACACAGGTAAACGAAAATAACAAATTGCAGATTACTCAAAACATTTATACACTTTTTTTTTTTTTTTTAGTATCATCTAACAATACTGCCTCGTGTAACATGTTTACTTCAGAGCAAATCCACCCTTCTCTCTCTCTCTCTCTCTCTCTCTGTTCAGTATATCATACTGTATACGTTTATCAAAGTATTTGTGTGATGTAATGATAATTGTTCTTCTCCTAAATGCTCAATTATAATTACAAATACAATTACTATATTACTTAAAAACACAATTACAATTACAATTATAATTACAAATCATTAGAAATAACGATTTACAATTACAATTAAAATTATCTTAAAAATGTGTAATTAATTATATTTCAATTAAATTACAATTACAATTACTCCAAGCCTGATCCAGATATGCCAAACAAGGTGCATTTGTTAGTTTAATTTGTAGATTGTTAAATGCCCTTTTTTGTTCTTCTTCCCATTGGAATATAGCATCTTATTTGAGTAGTTGGAATAGAGGAAAGGCTATATGAGAGAATTCTGGTACAAATGACCTATAGTACCCAGCTAGACCTAAAAATTGTCTAACTTCGTCAGTCGTAGTGGATTCAGGAAAATCTCTCACTGCCTGTATTTTGTCATCAGTGGTGTGAATACCATTAGAACTTAATTTGTGGCCTAAGAAATTTATTTCCTTAAAGCAAAATTTGCATTTAGAAAGCTTAATTTTTAAACCGGCATCACTAAGCTTTTGTAAGAGTAAGTCTAATTTCTTGAGATGATCCGTAATATTCTTCATTGCGATTATAATATCAAGATAAACAAATATTCCTTGTCCTAAAATTCCGGACAATACAGTACATAATTCATAAGACGCTGGAATTTGCCTGGGGCTGTCCTCAGTCCCATCGGCATCCTTGTATATTGATAGTGGCCTCTGTTTGTGGAAAAGGCAGTGTATTTACGTGACTCCTCTGAAACCTTTATCTGATAACAGCCATTCAGGAGATCAATGGTTGAGAATATGTTATTCTCAGGTCCAATATTCTGTAGAAAGTCGCTTAGCAATGGCATGGGAAATCGGTCCGGGATTGTGTGATTGTTTAGTTTACGGTAATCTACTACCGCACGTATTTCTCGATTTCGTTTGGGCACGAAGAATAATGGGGCATTCCACGGGGAGACTGAAGGGTCAATAATTCCAAGTTTTAACATTTCATCGACATACTGATTTGCAAGTGTACGTTGGGAGTGTGGGATGCGGTTGGCTGGTACGAAAATTGGTGGTATTTCTGGGTGCACATGAATCTTGTGATTAATCAGGTTAGTACACCCTAATTGTTCTCCGGGTAATGCTACGGTGTCCCTGTGTGTTTCCAGCAGGGTTAACAAATCATTTTCTTCATCAAATTCACCTGAGTGAATTAAATTCTCTTTTATGCTTTCTCTATCCGTAGATTTTATCTCACTTGTCACTCCAGCTATAACTATTTCCTTCACAGGGGCCGGACATTTTTCAATATTAACTATGCAAGTCCCCTTTTTCAACTGAACTTCCCCATTCATGTGATTAATTATGAATATCTGAGTTTGCCCTTCGTTGTTCATCTGACATAATGCGTTTTCTACTGACAAACCCTTTACTTTACATATTTCTTCTAAGACAAGAATAGTACTCTTCCATAATTTGCTCTTTATGGTAACTTTCATGTAGGAATTAGGCGGTATAACTAAATCATTGGCGAGATAGGCTGGAAAAACTGATAAATCAGTACTGTTATCTGGGTCACTAATTCTGGAGGCTGGGGCTGGTGGTGGGAGTGGACCTATACACTCATCTGTTTGTGTATGTTTGTTTAAGCTTTTAATATTACCAATTCTTTTTGGTTCTCTTTTACTAATCGGTGAGGGCTCTGATGGTATTTCCTCTATGAATTCATTGTCAAAGTCTATTCCATTCATTTGTGGGAGTATAGTTATGTTCTCTGCTCTCATGGATCTTAAGCCCAGTAACATATGAGTTTTAATTGCTAAGTTTTCAACGATATAGAAAAATGCAGAGAATGGTCTTGTAGTCTCTGTGAAACTGATATTTAACCTTATCATTCCTTTCACTGTAATTTTTTTTTCCATCTACCATATATAAATCTAAATCATCTTCTTCCAGAAAAGTTACTTTCTTCTTATTTTTAAGAATTCTATTTATTTTCTTGTGTTATTAAGCTCACTGGAGAGCCTGTGTCTAATAATAAGGAAACGTTTTGATCCTCACATACAGCTGGTATCAAGATACACTCATTTCCCTACATGCCTCCTATGTGAAGTTTAGACTTGCTTTTCATTACGTTTGTTCGTTTTTTGTCATGACTTGATCTTCCCCCGATTTGAACATAGACAATTTTTTATACTGTTTTGCAGTCACTGGTCCAGTGCCCTTGGTATCTATGATGCCTACAGTAAGGACCAAATCCTTGTGTCTTTTGTCTATCCTCTTTTGCTTTGATAAAGCATTCATACCTTGTGTGTCCTGGTTTTGCACAATAATGACATAGAATGGACCTATCTCTTGACTGTGACCTACGAGGTGACTTCCCATATGTAGTGTTGTTTATGGCGCGAGACCTGCTCGGGCTGCGCGAAAACTTATGAAACTGCCTGTAGCCTGGTGTTTGTGATCGAACCCTCGTCACGTTTAGTTGTTTGCTCTGCCTGCTTTCGGGTCGCGATCGATTTTGTTCTCTGTTTGGGGTCAGTGTAGATGTTTTCACAGCTGATACTGTCTCAGGTACTCTCATTCTACTAGAATGTGCGGGTGTGTCGACCATACCTGCTTTACTGCACTGCATCTCTACCTCGTTCATTAAGTCTAGTAAGCACATGCCTGGGGTGTACGCGATCGTCTTGGCGATCTTAAGGGTCCTATCAGGTAATTTACACAAGGCAGCTACGTAACCAATGATGTCCACGACAAGGTCTGGGGACATCTTTCCATCATCTGTTATCCAATTTGAGTTTTCCAAAGTAACTAACTATGTTCTTTTGATTGTGGAGACATCAGCAGTTATTTCACTGAGCACATGGTTTGTAGTGTGCTCCCTTACAAGACCTACAATCTTATGTAATTCTGGAATTATACCTGGCAAGAAGTTCATACCTCCAGCAAATTTCTTCAAAAATTCAGTTTTAAATTCATCATATGTCGTAGCCTTGAGGAGCTTGTCTGATCGCAACAAATTGCCTGCTGGACATCTTTCCTGGCTTATGCAAGATGAAAAAATGGCAATTTTCTCTTGTTCATCGAGTATGTGGCGCTTGATGAACATTTGTTCGCACTGACTGACCAATGAAATGACGTCAATACGATCTTTTTCTGTGCCAGAGAATTTTGGGGCAGTTTTATCTTCATGATAAACATAAACATGAGGTGGGGATGTTTGATCCACGGCATTTGTTTTGTGATTCATTTTCACTGTTTGCTCTGTTAATTTAACTTGGACTTATTTATTGTTGTGTAAGGGAATGGTAGAGTATATTCGGCCGGAACGGTGAACCCTGTTAAGTGTATTGGCATACGTGTGCAAGTTAGCGACAAAGTCCTCACTTGCTACGTCAGAGGGGGTTTCCCACTCATCATCTGGAACTGACGTATTTGTTTCTTGATCTTTATTTTGTGTTGAGGTTTGTACAATGGGTGTGTTGCCTTGGTGCTCTTCTAATTGTGAATCTGTTGTTGGAGCTATTTGTGTTTCATTTGGTATTAACGTGGGTGGTGGCGAAAATATCCCTGTCATTAAGATATGGTGTTATGAAATACACCTTTTTTTATTTATGTCCTAACTAAATAGATGAGTAAATGAGTTGTAATAAATGATTGATAGTGAATGTATAAGTGTATATATAGAAATAAGTAAAGGAGTTGAATATACCTAAATTTAGCACTGAGAAGAAATGAGTAAGTATAATTTCACCCACTTGATACAGATCGTAGAGGCGTGTCGATGCAACTGTCGTTCTCGGAAGAAAAATGCAGGGTTGACTGAAGATCTCTTGATAATTCTAGTGCTGTGTTGATGGACGATATTACTCAGGAAATTCCATGGCCTGGTGCTTGTGGTGGTTAACAGCTGTCACAGGCAAACCTCAGCATAGAACGTCGAATTTCCAACTTAATACTGTGGAAATAAGTGAGTATGAGTAGGAGCTATGTGAATAATGAGTAATGAGTAGTGGGTGAGAAGTGCCTGGTGTCAGTCACACGTTGCTTGGCGTGGTCCTATGTCAGCAAACTAGCATTGTGATGTCATCTCAGCACATGGTGACGTCGGCTTCCCACACTGGTAGCTGTGGTGAATACTGAGTAGCGATGCGTAACCTGTGTGAAGAAAGGTGAGTAAGACACGTTATAAATGTGGGTCTGGTGTTTTACTGCGTGTCTTGACCTCTGCGTCAGCGATGGAGGTAGGCGGGAGTGAGTGTTGGGGTTTTATGTGCTTGTTGCTTTGGTCTTCCTTTTTCCTTACTTGCTTTGTTTATTCTTCTTCTTGCTGCTGCTTGAAGTTACATGAAGATTATAGAGTTGTTTTGTAGACTTGTAGGCTGTATTTTGTAGGAATTCATTGTAGAACTGAAGCTAATCTTGTAGAGTCTCGCCTGCTTTTGTAGAAATTCGCTTTTGATTAGGAGACGATGTCCGTAGATTTGCTGGCCACCAAATGTCACTCTCGATTCTTGTAGTAGGAATTAAAGATGAATACAGTGAGTTGATCTTAATTTATTATCTTCAGAGAAAATCTAAGTTGAGCAGGGTATGTCTTACAGAGACAATATAATAAGTAAGTCTAATTGGGCCCCTCTTTCTTGTTCATTCTCTCCGCTACCTGTCGGTTCTAATGCTAGCCTCCTTCTGAGCTCTGCTTCCTAAATTCTGGTGAAGCAGGGGTCGTGTCACGTGTGTTACACTGTGGATGGAAAGTTCCAAAAATCTGTGTGTGAGTATGTGTGTATGTGTGTGTATGGTCACTAGGCTTTGTTCGTATGCTATCTCGCTGACACACTACCTATATCATCCCCTGACTTGCTACTTCCTGTGTATCGTCAACATTTCCTCAGTGAACTTGAAAGTTCATTTCCCTTTCCTAGGCTTGCTTGGAGATCTCTCTATTTATCTATCTATCTATTATGATTTGTAATTATAATATGGATTCATAACATTACCAACCGTAAATCTCATGGCGAAGCTTTGGACGCCAACGAGGATGGAGTAGAGGAGTTTCGGCACAAGGTCAAGTGCTTGATCGACAGGGAGGGCCTCACTCTCGGTCAAGTCTACAACGCTGATGAAACTGGTTTATTCTATCGCTCTTTGCCAACGAACACTCTAGCCGAGGAGATGGAGAAGCATGTACCTGGCCGCAAGCTCTCCAAGCAATGGATATTGGCATTGTGTTGTGCCAATGCTAACAGCATCATCAAGGACTCCTGCATGAGTTTCTCCATGTTGGTCAGTTGATTGATGGATGGTATGGGTCAGGAGACTGAATATGTCAATGGTGGATCTTTCGTGGGGAAAAACCATATTGTCTATCACTAATAAACTTGTTGGATACAAGATGTTTAACTATGTGCTTATTAATTAGTTTCAAATACTTTACCAAGAGAAGATGTGACAGCTATTGGTCTATAATCACAGTGGTCAGAGGAACTTCCTTTTTTTGGAACTGGGCGGATATTGGCTTCTTTCCATGAATTAGGGAATGAAGAAGTACATATGCATAGTCTGAATAATTTAATTAAAACACAGGCAAATTCAGGGGAACAGCTTTTCAAAACAAATAGAGGAATTCCATCTGGACCTGTAGCTGTGTTGGTTGTCAAATAGTCTAGGATGGATTTCATGTATTTTGTAAGTATTTTAAGTAGAACAATTTCAGGAGAGTCAAGTTCTAGTACGGGGACATTCTGGCTGACTTCCTGTATGGTAGAAATTCTGGCAAATGTACTGGCAAAGATATTCACTTTCCCACGTGGGTCATTTGTAATGTTGCCATCTAAAGATTTTAGTGGGGGAATGGATGATGACTTGTTAAAGTCATTATTGAAAGAAATGACAGCTGACCATAATATTCTTTAGTTAATATATAGAATGGATAACGAAAATTTGCATTTGAGAATATAGTACCTCTTCTATTTCTCATCAAAACCAAAGACAAGCGATAAAGAACTAAAAAGTAAAAAAAAAAAAAGAAAAATTAAATTTAACTGCATATCGTTCTTAACGCGCTACCTTTGAATCGAAGAATTATGACAGTTCAACATACCAACATACTGTAATGTTCTAAAAACTT
>NC_137011.1:20761107-21048607 GCF_032717465.1 Coenobita brevimanus | reverse complement strand
AGAGGAGGAAGAGAGTGGTTTTGACTCTGGAGACGAAGAGGGAGAAATTGGACAAGGTGGACGCGGGATGGTCAACCTCATGCATCCTCCGTTAATTCAACCTGGTCCGATCTACTTTGTTTGATATCAAGAGATCCCGCAACAAACTGACACAGTACATGGCTGACTTCTCGTTGAAGAACAAATGCAACGTGGAGAGGAAGATGATGTTTACTCCCCGATATGATGAAGTCGACTGCTCCATGTTGATTTGGTATCGACAGCAACGTGCTGCTGGTGTACTGGTGCATGGCACGGAGCTGAAGACTGCTGCTGAGAAGTTTGCAAAGCTTCATGACGCCCTAGACTTCAAGGCATCTGAGGGTTGGCCGTTCGCGTTCAAGTATCGACATGGCCTTACCAACCGTAAGTCTCATGGCAAAGCTTTGGACGCCAACGAGGATGGAGTAGAGAAGTTTTGGCACAAGGTGAAGGGCTTGCTTGACAGGGAGGGCCTCACTCTCGGTCAAGTCTACAACGCTGATGCAACTAGTTTATTCTATCGCTCTTTGCCAACGAACACTCTAGCCAAGGAGATGAAGAAGCGTGTACCTGGCTGCAAGCTCTCCAAGCGATGGATATCGGCTTTGTGTTGTGCCAGTGCTAACAGCATGATCTGGCTTAAGCCTGTTATTGTTGGCCATGCAAAGCAGCCTCGGTATCTTCTGGGATGATGGATGTCCTTCCTGTCGTTTGGTACCATTCTTTGAAGGCATGGTTCACTGCCCAGATCTTCAAAGACTGGTTCCACCGCCATTTCGTCAAGGAGGTCATCCATTACCAGACGGAGAAACTGGGAATCCCGCGCGACCAGGTAAAGGAACCTGCCCACCCGTGCAACAAGGTCTTGGTGGCTGAGAATGGCAGCATTAGGTGCATGTTTATCCCACCTAATACAACTGCTCTCATCCAAACAATGGACCAAGGAGTGATCGTTGCAATGAAGAGGCTGTACCGAAGGAAGTTCCTGGACAAGGTGATGGTTGTTCCCGAGGACAAGGACGAGCGTAGGGAGGGGCGGGACACAGGAGGCCAGCGGACTTTGGAAAGCCTTTGCCGCTGCAACATCAAGTCTGCGATCTACAACTGGGCCAGTGCATGGAAGGAAGTCCCTGTCAAGACTCTAGAAAATGGTTGGTCTCGTCTGCTTCTCGGAACAGATGTGGAGCACGGTGTCCTAGGTTTTGACGTGGATGACTTCCATGCACGTCTACATGCGCATGGCGACGACGTTGATGTGGACGAAGTGTGTAAGTGGCTGGATGATGACGAGGGCGATCCTGGGTATTAGACCATGTCTGATATTGAGATCGCATCTTCAATTGCAGGTGTCAGTACCCAGCTTGAAGATTCTGACGAGGACCGTGACCATGATGTGGACTCCCCTCAGTGTGACACTACTCCAGCCATCCCCAAGCTGAGTGCATCCCGGGAACACGTAGAGTTCGTTCTCGACTACCTGGAACACCCAGACTACGACAGGGAGATGGGGCCCTTGGGACTTGTGGAGGAAGTGCGCACTTTCAGGTAGTGCATCATTAATCACCAAAATCGTCGTTCCTTGCGTGAATCAACCATTGACAGCTTTCTCAGACCCGTGACCCCAGCTGTGCCCAGCCCTGGCTCCACACCATTGCTTCCCCAAGACAGACCCTCATCCTCCGAGCCACAGCCCAGCAAATCAGGCACGGTGGAGTCACCACTGGACGTGAGTTTGCGTCTCTTTTCAGAGTCGTCTGCAGTGGATAGTCCATCATCACGTCCCAGCGATGCACCCCTAGGCCACCTGCATCAGCTACTCTCAGACATTGACCGTGAGTAAACAGCAAGGATTCGCCACTAGACCACATGGGAATTTAAAGAGTGGTACAGTGAAAAAAATCGTGCATAGTGTTAAGAAATTAGAATTCTGAGTGCAAAGACTTAAGTGCAGAGTGCAACACTGATTTTATTGACATTCATTGGAGTGCAAATTAGACTAGAGTCTGTAGTGTTAAGAAAATGGATTTATGAGTGCAAAGACTTAAGTGCAGAGTGCAACATTTATTTCATTAAGGTACAATGGAGCACAAGTAAGACTAGAATGTGAAGTGTTAAGAGAATGGAATTCTGAGTGCAAATGACTAAGTTCAGAGCAAGACTTCATCTAAAGTGTACTGCAGGTGCTTCAGGTACTCCTTTTTACTGTCAGAGTCTGAGAGGAGGCGGGTTATTAATCGAGATGGCCAGGGACTTGTTATGAGTACCCAGAATGTTTCATATTGTATTGTATTTTCCACACTTACCTCTAAAACCTCATTTCACTCTTTTCTATCCCTTTTTGGTGTGAATAGGGTTTTAGATGCTATGCATGTGCAGTAGGGAGGTGTTTGAGTTTGGCTAGGTTAGGGTCCATAAGTACCAGTCCAAGAGCCAGGAACTTGTTGTAAGTACCCAGAATGTTTAATATTATAAATACTCACCTCTAAAACCTCATTCTCTGGTCCTTTTGCATTTATTTCAGTTTTTTATGTCCCTTATTGGTGTGAATTGGGTCTTAAATAGGTGCTAAGCATGTCCAGTAGGGAGTTGTATAGGTGTTTTTCTGAGTCAGAGTAGGTTAAGGTTCATAATTACAGGTCCAGGAGGCTGGGGCCCACTTTCCGGACGGGACCACTTTCCGGACATGTTTTTGGCTCTATTACATCGGATAGTACAGGGATTACTATATATATATATATATATATATATATATATATATATATATATATATATATATATATATATATATATATATATATTTATATATATATATATATATATATATATATATATATATATATATATAATCCTTACCTTCTCTTCTTAAGTGAGACTCAGCTGTCTGAGGCAACTGATGGCAAACCCTTTTCTGTATCCTTCTACTTTCTCTACTCTGATTTCGAAGCCAAAGGTGGCTGTTGTGTATATGTATGCAACAACTTAACTTGCTCTTCTGTTCCTGAACTTGATTCTTCTGAACTCTCTACTCTCTGGCTTTGGCTTACCTGTCATTCTCTGACTAATTATATCTGTGTTGTTTGCTTAACCCCTAATTCTGCTATCAAAAATTCTTCGACTATCTTACTTCCACGATGCAACACATCCTATCCATGTCTCCTTTCTCTGACATCTCCGTTCTAGGAGATTTCAGTGTACCACATGACCCTTGGCCCTCTTGTCCTTTCACTGACCACCTGGTGAATAAGCATTATAAGCCTACATCTTTTCTGTCCTTCAAGACCTAAAGCAGCTTGTACAACACCCTACCCGTATCCCTGACCCTCTTGGAGAGAGTTCCAACATACGTGACCTCTTCCTTACAACTAATCCTCATGCTTATACTGTTCATCTTTCCTCTCTGTTGGGCTTCTCCAATCACAACTTTCTTACTTTAACTTATCTATCACTCCAGTAAGGACTGTGGACCCTCCAAATAAACGTCGGTTGTAGTAATTTGGATTTGTGGATTGGGAGGCACTCAGGCAGAAATTCTTTGATTTTCTCTAGAATGATTACTGCTTCCCAGGCCGTGATTCATCTGAGAGTGCTTGGCTCATCAAGGAGGTTATTCTTTCCAGCATGGAAGCATTCATACTCTTCTCATGTCCTTTGAGTAATGCAAGAAAGCCTTGGTTTAATCACGCCTGTTCTAATGCTGTCCACAACAAGGAGAGGGCCTATAAAAGGTACCAGAGCCATCCCACCTCTTAATCACATCTTTTAACTTTCTGCCCAGAATCATGCTAAGTCTGTTCTTTGCCCTGCCAAAAATAATTTCTTTTGCACTAAATGCTCTCAGCTCCAACTCAAATTCTTCCTGCTCCTTTTGGCACCTTGCCAAAAACCTTTCTACCAACTTTACCTCAACATCCTTCCCTCCTCTTTTCTACTCTGATGGCTCTTTAGCTATTTCTTCTATTTATAAACCAGATCCTTTGCTCAGACTTTCTCCTCCAATTCCACCTTAGACAGTTCCGGTGATATTTCTCCATCACTTCCCCCTTGTGACTTTTTCATGGCTGACATTAAAATTTCTTCAACTGATGTATTTTCTGCCATCACTGGCCTCAATTCTAACAAGGCTTATGGGCCTGATGGAGTCTGTTCTGTTGTCCTCAAGAACTGTGCTTCTGTGCTTACACCCTGCCTAGGCAAACTCTTTCACCTTTGTCTGTCAACTTACACCTTTCCTTCGTGCTGGAAAAATGGTCTCATTTAGCCAGTCCCATAGAATGGTGACCATTCCCAACCCTGTAACTATCATCCAATTGCTTTAACATCCTATGGCTCAAAAGTTTTGGAGTCTGTTCTTAACAGAAAAATTTTAAGGCATCTTTCCTATCATAACCTTTATTCTGATCGTCAGTATGGGTTCCGTTAAGGACGCTCCTCTGGTGATCTTCTCACCTTCCTTTCAGACTCCTGATCGTCCTCCTTTCGGGACTTTGGCGAAAGCTTTGGTATTGCACTTGACGCTTCAAAGACTTTCGATCGAGTCTGGCATAAGTCTGTAATTTCCAAACTGCCCTCTTACAGTTTCTATCATTCTATCTGTGCCTTCATCTATAGCTTCATTTCTGGTAGTTCTATAGCTGCTGTTGTAGACGGCCATTGTTCTCCTAGATCTATCAACAGTGGTGTTCCTCAGGGCTCTGTCCTATCACCAACTCTCTTCTTGTTATTCATCAATAACTTAAGTTGTACATTTAACCCTATCCACTCATATGCTGATGATTCCACGCTTCACCTTTGCATTCGGTTCTTGCAACGTCATCTCAGCAGTTCCTTCAACTAACAAAGGGTGAGACTATGGCACAGCTAATGGCTGACTTTGCTCGTATCTCTGACTGGGGTAAAAATAATCTTGTTTTTAATGTATCAAAGACTCTGTTCATACACCTATCAGCCCAACAAAATCTTCCATGGGAATACCCACTAATGTTTAATAATATCCAGCTTAATCCTGCATCTTCCTTAAACATACTTCGGGTTTCATTCTCTCATGACTTATCTTGGAAAGATCATATTACATCTCTTGTAAAAACTACTTCAAAAAGATTAGGTGTGCTAAGCCGACCCCATACTTTCTTTACCCCTGGAAAGTTGTTAACTTTACACAGGGGTTTTATTCGCCCCTGTCTAGAGTACAACTCTTTAGTGTGGGGAGGCTCCCCACATACAGCTCTTCTCAACAGGGTGAAGTCAAAGGCTTTTCATCTCATTAACTCTCCTCCTCTTACTGGCTCCCTTCAAGCTCAGTCTCTTTGCCACACTGTTGCATCTTTATCTCTTTTCTATCGCTACTTCAATGGTCATAGTTCCTCTAAACTGTCTGCTTGCATCCCTCCATCTGTATGACGGGTGAGTAGTACCCGTCTGGCAAAAAACCCTGATCCCTTTTCTGTCCAACTCTCTAATGCAAGAGTTAACCGTTACTCACAGTCCTTCATTTATGCAACAGGTCAACTCTGGAAATGTCTCTCTCTCTCTGTCTGTATTTCCTACTTCTTATGATCTCCAGTCTTTAAAATGCAGTGTGTCTAGGCATCTCAAAATGAACGGATCATGAATTTGGCTCTCTTTTGTATTGTTTTTGTTTTTTCTCTTGGAAGGAACAGTTTGCGGGCTCCTGTCCTTTGGTTCCTTCTTCCTTGCATAACATAGGTATATATATATACAATATATATATATATATATATATATATATATATATATATATATATATATATATATATATATATATATATATATATATATATATATATATATATATATATATATATATATATATATATATATATATATATATATATATATATATATATAACTGAAGGAGTTAAGCACATAAGTATATGTTTCTTGAGGGATGATATGTATACATGTTTATTAATTTTTCCATAGTAGCAAACTTTGGTGATGGTTCAGAACTATATATTCATTGCAGAATATGATGTATAGTATAACTGAATGGATTTAATCTGTATTTTGATAATGATCAGTAAAACTATTTTTAACTATTTTCATTCAGTTATTAATCGTAATTTTACTCAGACAACTACACTTACAGCATATAAATCACCTTGATAATAAACAATATTTCTCTTTGTGTCTTAGGTATCACTGAAATAAAATGTACAATTAAACACGATTATTACTTTCACCCTTGAATATAAGCTGAATAACATGTTTACACAGACTGTATGTCGAGAGGTTCAGGCGATAATAGAAATCATGGAGGGTATCGCTGACTTAGCATTATCATATTTGTCCAGTATTTGCACTAATAAGTTCCATGAATTAGTTTAGTTTATTCTCACTACGGTCATATAATTTTATTAACCTAATGACAGCCTCTGTAATCCTCCATTAGCCCATCCTGTCTGGGTGACATGTATAGATGTCCTGCTGGGGCTGTCCAGGGGTCATGTATACATGATCTACTACTGTAGTTCATGCCCTTGTTTGAATATTCAGCTAGTTATTTCTACCACATGCAGCCACTGGCAACCCTCTGGCATGCATCCCAGTCATACTCCAGCTGCCTGAGTACCTCCATCATGGATAGACCTATGCAAATAGTATTTCTTGTCACCGGGCCCTCAGTTGACCACCCACGACCACCTACTTCATTACCAACGAAGAGTAAAGGCCCTAGAAGGAAAGGCCTTAGTGATAGTATGATTGGGAGGGAGTTGGATATGCTATTATCAGCAATAGTGAGTGGGGAAAGTGACTCCTCCTCTAAGGAAAGTGACATTGGCATGCTGAGTGTGGAAATATATGCATCAGAGGAGGAGAGAAACTGTGAGCTCTCCACTGTGTGGCGATATTTTCCCTCTGCACGATCATCAGCCTTTTCTGATGATGAAGAAGGGTCAGATGTTATTGATGATCCTGCAGAGGGGGATATTCTCACAGTGGAGAAAGTGGAAGGGAAGGTACGGAATGAAGAAAGGGAGGAGGTGGAGGATGGTGGGAGAAGGAAATGCCACAGGCTGAGCCACACACCAGAACTGCCAACCATGGAAATTTCCACCCATCCTCCATCAACACTAGCCTTTCCCACATGGCCTGCATCTGTACCACCATCACTACGTGCCTCACCACGCCGGCCTGCCTCACTACGTGCCTCGCCATGCCAACCTTCCTCACCACGTGGCATGCCACATTGGCCTGCCTCACTACGTGCTTCACCATGTTGGCCTGCCTCACCACATGCCTCGCCATGCCAGCCTGCCTCACCATGTGCGTCCCCATGCCAGCCTGCCTCGCCACATGACTCACAATGCCCGCCTGCTTCACCACATGCCTCATTACCACTGCCACGTACATCAGGCTATGTTGGTGGAGGTGCACATCGGCAGGCACTTGCCCACCCACTCCTATCACCATCACCATCACCACCATGAATGCCATCACCAGCATCATCACCGGCCTCATCTAGTGGTGACTCAGTGGACTCGCCACCACACCGCAATACTTGGGGCCATGGCAGAGCACGAGGCAGGCCACGTGCACGGCAAAGGCAGGAATCACAGGTGGGTAAATTGGAAACTTTTGCCCGAGAGGAAGGCACGAGGTTTCCACCTGAGGTACCTGTGTTTGATGACACAAACACAGGTGTGCATTTAGAATTCCCATGTATTCAATCTTCTTCTGCAGTGGAATTCTTCCTTGTTTTTTTCACAACATCAGTGATGAACTTCATTGTGAAAGAAGTGAATGCATTCTGGGAATTCTGTTGCAATTGGGCTGAAACCTCGAACATAAGATAGAGTGCAAAGATGAAAGAATGGACTGTGACAAATGTTAGCAGGATGTATATTTGGCTAGCACTGAATATGTTGATGCCTCATGCAAGAAAGCACAATATGCATGATTATTGGCTCGTGGATAATAGTGCAGCTACCCCGACATTTGGTAAGTATATGCCACGGGACTGGTACCTGACATCCTCAGGTACCTGCATTTCTTTAACAATATGGGCCCACATCTGAATGATAGGCTGTGAAAGATTCGCTCAATTTTGGAAATGAAGGAAAAAATGTTATCCTTTTTTAGGCCATTCCAAAAGGTTTTTATGGACGAGTCGTTTGTTCTGTTCAGGGGACATCTTACCTTAATTCACAAGACTCCCTCAAAGAGACATCATTTTGGAATGAAGTTTTTTGTTTTGTGTGATTGCACGACTGAAGTACGTGTTAGACTTTATTGTGTATACAGTGATTAATGCGATGTTGTCAAAGTACAGTCCCCATGACATCTATGGCTCAGTTGTCAAGAAGCTGATGGACAGGTACTTCGGTGGCAACCATATCTTGTTCAGCAATAATTATTACACAGCACCAAGTCTTGCAAGAACACAAAATTGGATCGTGTGGCACTGTCCGTGCAAAGAGGAAGCATTGGCCATCCTATCCCAAAGGCACTGTGAAGAGGGGAGTGTAGGACCTTCAAATCAGGTAAGCTCCTTGCAATTCACTGGCATGATAAGAGAAAGGTAAATGTTCTCTCTATGGGCTATGAAGGTAAGTTGATTGACACGGGCAAGGTTGATGGGAGAACGAGGCAGCCAGTCTTTAAGCCTGATGCCGTTTATGAGTATAAGTTGAACATGCGACTCGTCGATAAATCTGATATGCAGATCAGCACCATTGACTGTCTAAGGAAGTGCTGTAAGTGGTATAAGAGGGCATTCTTACATGTACTGGACATCTGTGTACTGAATGCCTTCATTCTGTACAAGGAAGTTACACAGACAAACACATCCCTCAGACAGTTTGAGATGGATGTAATTTATGGCCTTCTGGAGAGATATGACCAAGTAATGCCTACTGTGAAACGGAGGCACAGTGTGCAGCAACTGCATGACTGGATGCAGTGCAGGGACTACCTCAGTAGGCATTACATGGAAGCGATGCTTCCAACACCTGCAGGCAAAGAAGCCTTCCGGTGTTGCTATGTTTGTGCCAATTCATCGCGCTGACCACAGCAATGCCGTATGATGAGGTGGTGGTGAGCTGAATGTGAGGTGGCACTGTGCACTAATTTTTTTGTTCGATTTTCACTCAAAGGTTGAGTTGTAGAAGCTGGGTATTATGCACAAGTTAGTGTTAGTTTTGTACATTCTGGTATGTTGTTTTTTGTGTAATTAAACAAAATGATTTTACTGCTCTGTGTATATTTATGTGAATAATGGAAGCAGAAAGTTTGTTTCATGATTAAGCCGTTCCCTTATTTTACCTTGAAAATATTTGTTTATACATATTTGTTGTGATAAAAAAGTACAAATCACAAGAAAGAAAAAGTCATAGTGGTATTTCCGATTATGGACAGTATATAAATAAATACCGGTGCTTTGTTCCCAATATTCTTTTTTATTTTTTTTTTGTTATAGTACTTGTAGTGGAAGTTGTAGTGGTAGTATGTGTAGTAGGTGTGGTAGTAATAGTAGTAGTCGTAGTTGTGCTAGTTGTAGTAATTGTAGTAGTGGTAGTACTGGTACTTGTAATAGTAGTAGTAGTAGTAGTAGCTGTAGTAGTGGAAGTTGTAGCATTAGTAGTAGCTGTAGTAGTGTAGTTGTAGTAGAAGTAGCAGTAGTTGTATTGGTGGTAATTGTAGTATTATTAGTAGTTGAAGTAGTGGTAGTTGTAGTAGTAGTAATAATAATAGTATTATATGTAGTAGTTGTAATACCCAGACTTCTAGTTGCACAGCGGTGCCAGAATCAAGCGACAATGAAAGTTAAACATACATCTGTGTGTGTGTGTGTGTGTATGTGTGTGTGTGTTCTTACCTAATTGTTCTTACCTAATTGTATCTTTACAGGAATGAGTCAAGCTCGTACTGTCCCGTGTCTTAAACCATATTTATCGTACATATCCTTAAATTTCTGAATTGTTTTGGGACACACTATTTCATTCTTTAGTGCATTCCACTGATCAATTGCTCTGTTTGGGAAACTGAATTTCCTCACGTCTTTATCACCTCTCTTCTTATGCAGTTTTTTGCAGTGTCCTCTTGCTGATGCTTCCCCATATGTTAAGTAATCATTTATGTCTATTTTCTCCTTTCCTGATATGCATTTATATAGCATTATCATGTCACCTCTTTTCCTTCTCTCCTGTAGTGTTGGTAGATTCAGATTTTTTAGTCTTTCTTCGTAGCTTAGATCCCTTAAGCTTGGTATCCATCTTGCAGCGACCCTTTGAACTTTTTCAATCTTGTCTATGTGCTTTTTGAGATGAGGACTCCAGACTACTGATGCATACTCCAGGGTTGGTCTGATGAATGATGTTATTATCCTTCTTAGCATGTCTGCATTTATGTAAGTGAATGCTATTCTCATATTTGCAAGCAGTGTATATATGTTCCATACTTTCTCACTGATGTGGTCAGCCGGAGATAGTCTCTTATTGATAATCACACCTAGGTCCTTCTCTCTTCTGATATGTGTAGGGTTTAATTTCCTAACGTATAATCCCAATCAGGTCTTTTTCCACTTTTACCAAACATGATTACATGACACTTGTCCACATTGAATTCCATTTGCCATGTATTACTCCAATCATTGAAGTTTATTTAATTCTTCTTGTAGCTCTTTACAAGAGTCTGTGTTAGTAATTCTCCTTTGTATTTTTCCATCATCTGCAAACACATTTAGATAGCTTTCATTTCCAGTGTTACTGTCTATATCATTTATATACACTAAAAACATGATTGGTGCCAGCACTAAGCCCTGTGGTACTCCACTAGTCACTTCTTTTCATGATGAGTTGTTTCCCCTTAGTACTGTTCTCATTTCTCTTTTTTTTTTTTAGAAAATCTTGCATCCAACAAAACAGTTTGCCTCGAATTCCTCCTTGATGGTACAGTTTCCATAAAAGTCTTTGGTGTGCTACTGTGTCAAATGCTTTCTTGAAATCTAAATAGATACTGTCCACCCATCCTTCTCTTTCCTGTATTGTGTCTGTTACTCTGTCATAGTAGCTCAACAGATTAGTAACACATGATTTTCCTTTTCTGAAACCAAACTGTCTTTCTGTTATCGTATTGTGTTCTTCTAGATGATTTACCCAAGCTTTTCTTATAAGCTTTTCTAATACCTTGCTTACAACACTGGTCAGTGATACTGGTCGGTAGTTGAGTGAATTTTGGCTATTCCCTTTCTTGAATAAGGGGACAATATTTGCTTTCTTCCAAATATCAGGTAGTTTACCTTGACTCAAGGATTTCTTGAAAATTAAAAATAATGGTTTACTTAACTCCTTTGCACATTCTCGTAGCACCCAACATGAAATTTCATCAGGACCATTTGCTTTTCCTCTGTCTAATTTACTTAACTCCTCCTGTATTGCTTTTCCTGATATTTGTATATCTGGTAGTATGCGTGGACATGCATGTTCCACATAGTCCCTCTCAAATTTTTTTTCTTCTGTAAAAACTGATTGGAAATTCTTATTTAGTGCTTCACAAATATCTTTCTCTTGTGTATTCGTGATTCCCTCGTAAGTAATGGATTGTATTAGATCTTATACTTTGGTTTTGCTTTTGATGTAGCTGTAAAATAGCTTCGGTTGATCTCTATCTATCTATCTATTGCCAGACGCCTCAATCCCGTTTGGGGTGGCCACAAACAAATCGCCTCCAAGTCGCCCTGTCCCCCGCCATTTCACTGCCCTGCTCCCAACTCACACACCCCTCTCTCATATACCTCTCCACCCCATCCCTCCATCTCATCCTCGGCCTTCCCCTCCCTCTTCCCCCCTCCACCTCACTCACATACGCTCTCTTCGTCAGTCTTTCACCCTCCATCCTCTCCACATGGCCAAACCACCTCAGTGTGGTCCTCATAACGCTTCCTATCACATCACATCAACACCACAACGCTCCTTTATATTGTCATTCGTCAGCCTGTCTCTCCACGTGACTCCACAGGCTCCTCTTAAATAACTCATTTCCACTGCTCTCACTCTTGACTTGTGTCCTTCCAACAATGTCCAAGCTTCACTTCCGTACGTTAGAGTTGGTATCACAATACTGTCATGTAGTAACTTTTTCACTTCCATGCTCACTTCCCTGTTTCTTATCACTGCTTTCAAAGAACCAGCAACCTTTCTTCCCTGCTGTACTCTTTCAAGCACTTCACCCTCCAAACCTCCATCCTTACTCATCACACTTCCCAAGTACTTAAACGTACTCACATTTTCCAATTCTTCACCATCCACCCTCGCTGCACATTCACTAACTTCACCTCTCTCAAAGACCATCACTTTACTCTTCCCTACATTCACCTTTAGATTCCGTTTCTTATACACTCTTTCAAACTCATCCACCAAGCCTTGCAGCTCCCGTTCGTCTTCACTGAACAACACAGTATCATCTGCAAACAACAGTACAGGGAGTTTCCAAACACTATCCTCTCTCACCAGGGCCACTCCAACATCCACTACCCTACCTTTATCCTCTTTTATTACCCCATCCATGTACAGATTGAACAACCATGGAGACATGACACATCCCTGTTTCAACCCAACTTTCAAAGAGAAAAATTCACTTAGTTCACCATCCACACGCACTGCAGCCTTCGCACCATCGTACATACTCTTCACAGCATTCAACAACTTTCCATCTACTCCATATATTCTTAACACTTTCCACAATCCTTGTCTATCCACCCTGTCATATGCTTTCTCCAAATCCATGAAAGCTGCATACAACTTTTTTTCCTTGTCTAGAAACTTTTCCACTAAAGATCTAAGACTGAATATCTGATTGACACAACCTCTTCACTTCGTAAAGCCTCCCTGTTCTTCTCCAACTAATTTCTCTGTTCTTTCTCTAACTCTGTCTATAAGTATCCTACCATACACTTTTCCTATTATACTAAGAAGACAAATGCCCCTATGATTTCCACACACTTCTTTTTCCCCTTTTCCTTTGTACAAGGGAATAATTATACCTGACTTCCAATCCTCCGGGACTCTACCTTCCTCCCAGGCCAATCTGCACATCTTCCACATCCATTCTACTACCATCTCTCCCCCATGCTTCAGCATTTCACCACACACTCCATCAATTCCTGGGGCTTTCCCCCATTTAACTTTCTTCATTGCTACCACAACTTCTATCCTACTGATTTGTTCCTGTCTTCTCACCTCCCTCCTTCTCCCAGCCATTCCCCAGCCCCTTATACTCGCATTACTTCCATCCTCTACGTTCAACAATTCCTTAAAGTGTTCTCTCCATTTGCTCATTTTTTCTCCCTTCTCCACTAGTAATCTACAATTTTTATCTTTCACTCCCCTGCTAACTTCATTTCCACCCTGTCTTACTCTTTTCACTTCTCTCCAGAACATTTTCTTACAGTCCCTCCACTTTACACTCAAATTCCTTCCAAATTCCTCATCCACTCTCTTCTTACTCTCTCTTACTAGTCTTTTCACCTCTCTCTTTCTTTCCACATATAACTCTCTCTTCCGCCTCTCAACTTCTTCCACGCCCCTATTTCTCATCCATTCATTGTATGCTTTCTTCTTCTGTGCCACAGCCTGTTTCACCTCTTCAGTCCACCACGCTGTTCCTTGCATCCCCCTCCGTCTTCTCTTCCTTCCACACACCACATCACATGCTGCACATATTTCTTCTGTAAATATCTTACACACACCTTCCACGTCTTCCATCCGCTCCAATTCATATTTGCCCAATCGTTCCTCCACTTCTCTCTTATACTCTGCCTTTTTCTCATCCTCTTGTAACCTTTCCACTCTCCTTGCAACTACTCCTTCCTCTCGTCTTTCCCTTCTTCTATTCCTCCATCTTACTTGCATTGTAATTCTGGCCATCAACAAGTAGTGGTCAGAAAGTCCACTCCCCCAACCTCTATACACTCTTGCATCCTTTACACATCTTCGCATCCTTTCATCCACACACACATAATCAATCATTGCCTTCCTTTCATTCAGTTCACCACCCACCCTTCTCATCACTCGCCATGTATACCTGTGGATCATTTTATGCCTGAAGAGGTATTGGCTATCACCAACCCCCTCCCAGCACAAATGTCCACTAACGCACTCCCATTCTCATCTATCTCAGCAGGCACACCCCACTCACCAAATATTCCATCCACCTTCACATTCCCAACTTTACCATTCATATCACAAATCAAAAACACTCTCTCATTCCTTCTAAACTTTTCCATGCACACTTCCACATTTGTCCAGAACTCTTCTCTCACTCTTCTAGCACGATCTTGCGTTGGTGCATACACACACACAATCGCCCACATTTGTATTCCAACTTTCAACTTTACCCACACAATCCTTGACCCAACTGATCCATACTGTCTTATTCTCCTCTTCCATCTTTTACTCACAACTATACATACTCCTTCCTTTGCCCTCTCATTCTGACCTACTCCTGCACATATACCCCATCCATACTCCCATTCTCTCACTACTTTTATTTATGATATCCTCCTCAAACTGTTTTTGGGCTTCCCTCCTTATTCTTGTATAATCGTTTCTTGCCTGTTTGTAATTATTATATTCCTTTTCACTATTGTGTCTTCTGCATCTACTCCACAACAAATCTCTTCTTTTTTTTGATTTTTTACATTCTGTATTGAACCACTTCTGTATTTTCTTATCTGCTTCTTTGTGCTGTGGGATGTACTTCTGGACTCCCATTTCGTAAAATTCACAGAATTTTTTATATACCCCATTTAAATCTTGTCCTCTAAGCTCATTTTCCCAATCAACTTCTAAGAAATACTTCTTTAGGTCATGATAATTTCCCTTTTTATAGTTTAGGCTCTTTTTGTCACTTTCATTGCTGTTAAGTATGTCATATGCTATCCTGAAGTTGCAGTTTAGTACGGCATGGTCGCTTTTGCCGAGTGGAGGGTGATATATTAAACTATCAATATCATTTGCTTCCTTGGGGGAAGCAGCCTAGGTATATAGATAGATAGATAGCACTGAAGGTACATTGAGTCCTCTTTTTCTGGTGGTTTCCCTCACATGTTGCATTAGTAAAATCTCTTGCACGAGATCCAGGAGCTTTTGGTCCCAACAGCTTTCTTGACTTATTATATCTAGAGTATTCCAACTTATATTTGTATTAAAGTCTCCAGTTAGTATAATTCTTTTCGATTTCTCTTCCATTTTATGTAGTAATGCTCTTAAACTCTGAATTGTACTCTCTACCAGGTCCTCATATTCGTCTCTTTCCCATGTGTTTGATCTGGGTGGCATGTACAAATTGGCTACAATTAATTTCCCTTCAGATGTGTTGATCTCTACTGCAACCAGTTCTACTTGTGATGGTATATCTAGTTTTATTTCATTGACTTTTAGATTTTTCTTAGTTAATATTATAATTCCTCCTCCTTTTTTTAAGTTTCTATCTCTTCTCCATATATTATATTTCTCTAAGTTTAGTATGTCATTTGATATCCTTGGTGTTAATTTTGTTTCAGTTAGGCATATTATATGTGGTTCATTTTCTCTTACATAATCATTCATCTCTAATAATTTAGATACCATTCCATCCACATTTGAGTACATGAACTTAATCATCTTGTTTATACTTGTCCTGACATGGTTCTACTACCTTCCTCCTTTTCATTCCCTCCTGGTTATGTACCACTTTCGTACCTGCAATCCTATTACTCTGTAAAAAAAATGTGTTCTCCTCCTCTGATCTTCCCTCATTTTTTGTTTTTGCTTCCTCCTTCTTCTCTTTCAGTAATTCCAGTTCCTCTTGTGTTAGGCATCTTTTTATCCATACATTTTTGAACTCCTCTTTTTCCATAAGATTCTTTGCATTTTTTAGTATCTCGTCCACGGTGTTTACACTCTGGAAAGTTACCTTTAGAGGTCTAGACTTGCTTTTCTCGTACTTCCCTAACCTTTTCAGTTCCTCTATGTCTTTACTACAGATTTCCTCTGATACTTCTTTCAACAGACTCATTACATTTGCCATCCCCTTTTTGTCTCTTGAGATCTTGTTTTTTACTTCTTCCTCTTCTATACCAGTGATTACTATAGATTTGTTGATGTCTACTGAATCTCTGACTAACTTTGGATTGTTTTGGATTTTTCTTTTCACTTCCTTTTTAATGCTTTTTTTCTTCCACCCTTGTTTCTAAGTCTTTCTTTACTTTCACCATTTCAGCATACGTGGTTTCCACATCATTTTTGTAACTTTGCACAGCTTCATTCACCTGTGTTATCTTTTCCTCAATATCACTGCTCTGGTCTATCAGACTGCTTACATGCCTAATTGTCTCTGTATCATTTTTGAACTCTTCCATAATACTCTCGTGGTTGACTACTGTACTTGCCATTTCACTCATTTTCCTCCTAAGTGTACTCAATTCCACTGTTAGTTCACATATGGTTGTGTCTTTCTTGTTGACCTCCTTTCCTAGTTTTTCTATTTCTTCTTTTTGCAAGTGCATCTGCTTCTTTATTTCATCCACTTCATTCTGGAAAGCCAACTCCAGTCTGTGTACACGCTCTACCAGTTTATTGTGAGTCTCCACTTGGTAGAAATCATCATCTTGCTTTCTACCTTTATCCCTTTTCTTTTCCAAATTTGCTTTACTAAAGTATGTGGCCATTTTGCAGTACTAAAAGCACAGAGTACTTACATTCGCTGGGGCAGTTGTAGTCTAAACAAACAATCAGCTGACTGAGCGCATTCTTTTGCTTCTCGGTTCTCTTTTCTGTTTGAACAAGTCTTGTTTAAACTTCTATTTTTTTTTTTAAATAATAAAAAACCATTTAGTCTAACCTGGTACAGAGCTTGACTCATATAAAGATACTGATTTAGGTACCGTGCTGGTTCGGTATGGAGCGCTGTCGGCCCATGTCTGCTCTCCTTGGTAGCTCCTGTGTGTGTGTGTGTGTGTGTGTAAGAGAGAGAAAGAGAAAGAGAGAGAGAGAGAGAGAAGAGCACGAGAGTGTCTGTCTGTAACTTGGGGTGGTGGTGGTGAGGCATGCAGACAGCCTGCCTCAAGGTCGTTGCTGTTGTTACTAGCCTCCCACCAACAAGTATTACCGATTATGGAAGAATTTTCATGTAAATAGTGTTTGTGATGGATTTTGGTCTTCTGGAAGTGTTATCGAAGTGTTATTATTGTGGAGGGCTAGTCTAAGCCATAGTAGTGTCAGTGAACCTCTGCCATTCATACGGACACTGGCAAAAAAAAAAAAAAAAAAATGCACTCATTCCCCACTCACTCATTCTCCTTACACGCACTTGACAGACCATCTGATGCAATCAGCTTGAAGTCAATGGATTGATGAGTATTATGACACCAGTTTATTTTAATATTTGGTTAAGTATTAACTGAGATAGGAAGGTGTAAAAATAGACGATTTTCACTATTTCTCTCAGGAATGCCTGTCTGTGGAAAGGGTTTGTGGAAATATCTGCTGGACGGGACCGGTTAACTAATATTATGTGAGATTTTACTTAGAGAAAGCGTATGATAGAATTGATAGAGAGGCTTTGTGGATTGTTTTAAGATTGTATGGACTTGATGGTAGGTTACTAAAAGGGGTGAAAAAATTTTATGTAAATAGTAAAGCTGGTGTAAGAGTGGGTTATACTGTGAGTGATTGGTTTCCCGTGAAAGCGGGGCTGTGGCAGGGAAATGTGATGTCACTTTGGTTGTTTAACATTTATATGGATGGTGTTGTAAGGGAGGTGAATACAAGAGTTTTAGGTGGAGGTCTGAGTCTGGTGAATGTTGATGGTAGAGAGTGGAATCTGAAGCAGCTGTTGTTTGCAGATGATACTGCACTGGTGGCTGATTCAGAGGAGAGATTGAGACAGTTGGTAGAGGAGTTTGGAAGGGTGTGTTAAAGGAGGAAATCGAAAGTAAATGAGAATAAGAGTAAAGTGATGAAATGTACGAGGTCCGTAGATGGTAGGAGGATGAATATAGTTTTGAATGGTGAGTTGCTTGAGGAGGTAGAGTGTTTTAAGCATTTAGGGTCACATGTTGCTGTGGATGGAATAATAGATGCAGAAGTGAAGTTTAGAATGAATGAAGTAAAAAGGTTCTGGGAGGAATAAAAAAAAGTGTTTAGATGTCGTTCGCTTAGAATGGATGTAAAGAGAAGGCTGTATGCAGGTGTTGTGGTACCGACTGCATTATATGCAGCTGAAACATGGAATATGGATGTAGCAGAGAGGAAAGGTTTGAATGTAATGGAGATGAGGTGTCTGAGGAGTATGTGTTAGTGACGCGTAAGGATCGAGTGAGAAATGACGAAGTGCGAAGAACTGGAGTTGTTCAGGAGATGGCTGATCGAGTTGAGCAGAGGGTGTTGCGATGGTTTGGGCATATGGAGAGAATGAATAATGAGCGATTGGTGAAAAAGATAACTAGATCTGATGTGAGAGGTGTAAGGCTGAGAGGGAGACCACGAATAGGATGGATTGACAGCGTGAAGAGAGCGTTGGAAGCAAGAGGGATGTCTGTTGAGCAAGGAAGAGTGCCTGTGCGTGACAGAAATAAATGGAGAAAAATTTGAATGAATAAATAATGACACAGCCCTGAGGGGATATTCTCCCACATTTGGTCTGTTCAGCTATTCAGGTCAGGTGCAGGTAAGGGGATGGGTCAATTATGAAGTGGTAGGAGTAAACCAGCTTTGCTGTTGGGCCCTGTTGCGGATGTCACTAATTGCTCTGCGCAGTTGATCCTCATGCGGTGTGGTGCGGTGAGGATCTGTCCCTTCTTTTTGGGGCTAAGATGTGAATGAATGCGTTTTGAGTGGATGAGTAAATTGGGAGTGTCCTGTCTCGGCTACCTCCCTTTCCTTGGGGGAAGCAGCCTACAGTCGTTCTATTTTATGAAGGTAGTTTGGGTGGGGCGATCTGGGACTTCACACTTTTAGCTCTGTTGTCACATCGCCGCCGACACACGTGTAATTATTTGTGCTCACCCCTCTCTCTGTTTCTCTCACTCTCCTATTTTAAGCTAGTAACTACTTATAAGTGAATTTTAAACACTCTGTATAGATGTAATTCAATAAAAAACCTATAGTATAGTATAAATCTCATGACTTGTCAGCGTTGCTTTTGCGACGTTGTCAGGTGGAGACACGAGGGACAGCCCTGCGTGAGCAGGTCATACTCTGTCAGTCTCCCACCATGGAAGCTATAAAAAAAAAAAAAACGCACCTATAGACTTTTACCTCAGGGGTGGTGTGGAAAAAAATTCGAAAACAAGAGAAAAAATAAAGAGAATACAATTAGTAGTAGTTCATATAAATATGAGAGAGAGAGAGAGAGAGAGAGAGAGAGAGAGAGAGCACGTGTGTGGCGACGATGTGGCAACAGAGCTAACAGAGTGAGGTCCCAGAGCGCCCCACCCAAACCGCCTTCATAAAACAGAACGACTGTAGGTATATAGATAGATTCCTTACACCAAGTAAAACTGTATGATTTTTGTAACTAGAGTATACAAGACTACTATTTTAGAGAGTGATTGTCCAGTATATTTCAGTACAATGCTCCCTCTCATCTTTGAAGCATACCAAAAGCTTTCTCGTATAATCACTTATTCTCTTTTCTGAAGTAATTTATCAGTGTATTGTACATGCTAAATCAACAGTAACATAGTCTGTCTGTTACGCTACCTTACTTACAACTCTAATGTGGTCGTAGAATTTAAGTTAATAATCGCTCTTTGTGGTGACTACTTTTCTTTGGTAGCTCTAGACTGCATATGGATTTAGTAAATCCTAGTCATGCATCACCTTTCATAAAACTGTTCTTCCTATTCAGCCCCAAGTACTTTACAAAATAACTGATTATTATAGTTTCAGGTTGCTAAGTATTATATATCAGGTTCCCCCATTTAGTAGTACCAATTAACCTGCCCCGTCCTGACCAATTTTCTACCACTGACTCCCCCCCAATCCCAACCAATTTTGGCAAAAAAATTTTTTGCCTCAAACCTCCGCTTTTGGTGAGAAACAGCAAAAGTTCATAGAGAAATCGCTCACCTGAGGTTTAAAATACTCGATACAGGTAGAAGTACCGCTTACCTTACGGGGTTTTCTATCAGGCTGGCTCCAAAGAAAACGAGTTCTATGGGAGGGTAACTATTCCACACCACTCATAAACGGTATTTACTTATTTATTTGGTACGAATTTATATGTAATACGAGAGTATATTGGTTTTCATGCAGTAATATAGACAATATAAGCATTGTTTCACTCACCAAACACATCAACATACCTCATCTTTTTTGGTGACATTACCTGATCATCATTTCTGACTGTTTCTTCCACTAATGCCATGTAAACTTTGTCCTCCACATTGTCATCGATTAGGGAATCACTCTGGCCCTGAATTTTGTACCGTGGCATGACTGTCTTTACTGGCCAGGTCACTGGTAACAGGGGAATTGCTGAGACAATGGCGTGTGGGGGGGGGAGGTCATGTGGGGTAAGGCATTGTCCCTGCCTGGCATCTTGTAGAAGAAGGTGTCCCGTGTATACGTACCAAAAATCACGCACAAATATTGAAAATTGTGCAAATTAGGGACCTTGCAATTGATGCACGTTTATGTACGTCAACGGGACTGACAGTGACAACACGCGTGGACATATATATACGTCAACGGGACACGGTGGGTTAAGGAGCTTTCACTGATGACGTCAGGATGTAAATGAACTCTGAGGTGTGGGCAACAGAGACAAGTGGCGGGATATGGTACTGGTTAATAACATCCCATGAATTTTTGTGGTCAATATGCTGAAAATAATGCAAATAACTAAGTGCATGCTGTTTCAGTCCAGCTACATATTTTTTTTTCATTCTGTAAGTTAAGTCCACCTATATGGTACCTTCGTGACCGCAGCACAAGCACTGTGGTAAATTTTTATACTTCAGCCTTCACCACAACATCATTATACTCCTTGTCGCTAACATGTCTCACACTCTTAATGTTATCAATGTTTTGTCCTGGTGATATAACTTCATCTAGTATGTCTCTTGGGACCGAAACGTCATAATTCAGCGAAGCATCATAATCTGCAATTCTGCCATATGCTGTCTATTTATAAGTAACCTGCTCCAAAGTAAGGCTTGTAATGCTAACAAACAGCATTGGGATTTAAATTCTGATGAATTTCACAAAACAATAGGGCCTTCATGCTTAAGTCAAGTTCAATCGCTATTTCATTATCGTTTTCCACTAACCTAACCTGACCTAACCTAACCTATCATTAATTTAACCCAACCTAATCTGACCTGAACCAAACCTAACAATGCAATCCTAACCTCACCTCATCTCACCTACTTAACCTAATCCTAACATCACTTTAACCAGTATAACCTGATCTGACCTAAATCTACTCATATCTGAAACTAACCTAGTCTTGAAAACCTTAAACAAACTAGTCTAATCTAGTCCATCCTGAGAAACGGCAATATAAAAACAGTTTTTTTTTTAATACCATGAAAACATAACAGTAGTCATCCCCAAAGCAGTTAGTGCATTTATTTCCTTTCCATTCTTTTAGGGATATGAGCCAAACAATAGAATGTTATTTATTTTGTTTTAGCTTTGTTATGTATCTTGCCATAGCCTGGCAGCTTACTCCCCAATCAAACTGAGAAGAGTCCATTACTCACACGCATGACGAAAAGAAGCTGTCAGTGTTTTGCCTACACCTATCCGAATGGTGATGGCATTTTTTTACTAACATGAATGTCCCCATATGGAAAAGTTGTGTTACATCACTGACTTAAAGGAGTGCCAGTACAGCAATATATATAAAAAATATGCTCTTATAACTGATTTAGAAAACAAATATGATGAATGAAAAATAACACAATTAAACATAAGTGAGGAAGGATAGTCACTTTGTAAGGAAGGGGATTGTTTCGAAAAAAAAAAAAAAAAAAAAAAAAAAACGGAGAATCGTGACGGACTACAAGCATTTTCTATCCTAGAGAAAACAACAAAGTTCTCCTTGCACCCAATAAGTTTCATGTAAAATTGTTACGTCCCCATCCCACACTGCCACAGGCTCCATCAACAGTAATTCAGTATAGGAAGGACATTGTCCAGTGAGTTGTTCTACCTAAGGTCTGCCTTTCGGTGTGGAAGAATATCAGCTCAGGCGTCGTAATTAAACAGTGGCTTCTAAAGTTCGCTGTCGTTGTTTTCCAAATAATTACACTTAATGCATGCCAGTTACACTTCACTGTTTTCACAAGTACCAGAGCTACACAATCTTCATTTACTGCACTGACACTGAACTAAACTCAGACTAAACTGAAACGAAACTGATTCCCCAAAGGGTGGCCGCAGACAAAATGCCTCCAAGTCGCTCTGTCACCCACCATTTGACTACCCTCCCCACAACTCACTCCCCCCTCCCTAATATACCTCTCAACTCCATCCCTCCACCTCATCCTCGGTCTACCCCTCCCTCTCCCTCCCTCCACCTCACCTACATACACCCTCTTAGTCAGTCTTTCATTCTCCATTCTCTCCACATGTCCAAACCACCTCAGTGTATTTCTCCTAATCTTCTCAACCACATCCACATCCACCGCACAACGTTCCTTCACTTCCTCATTCGTCAACCTGTCCCTCCATGTCACTCCACATGCTCCTCTCAAGTAACTCATTTCCACTGCTCTCACTTTTGACTTGTTCCCCTCTTGCAAGGTCCACACCTCGCTTCCATACGTCAGGGTAGGGATCAAAATACTACATGCAGTGATTTCTTAACTTCCATACTTACCTCCCTATTTCTCATCACTGCTTTCAGTGAACTAACAACCTTCCTTCCCTGCTGTACCCTTTCACGCACTTCATCCCCCAAAGTTCCATCCTTACTTATCATACTACCCAAGTACTTGAATGCACTCACATTCTCCATATCCTCACCATCCAACCTCACTGTATATTATGTGACTTCATTCCTCTCAAACACCATAACTTTATTCTTGTTTACTTTAACTTTCATATTCCTTTTCCTACACACTGTCCCAAATTCATTCACCAAACCTTGCAACTCCCATTCATCTTCACTCAACAATACTGTATCATCAGCAAACAGCGACACCGGAATCTTCCAAATCTCACCCTAATTCATTAGAGCCACGCCCATATCCACTGCCCTACCTTGCACCTCCTTTACAACCCCATCCATGTATATATTAAACAACCATGGGGACATCACACAACCCTGTTTCAGTCCCACATTGAGATCAAAGAACTCACTCAGCTCACTATCCACTCGCACCGTAGCCCTGACTCCTTCGTACATACTCTTCACAGCACTCAACAATTTCCTCTCCACTCCATATATTCTTAATACCTTCCACATACCATGCCTATCTATTCTGTCATAAGCTTTCTCCAAGTCCATGAAGTCAGCATACACTTTCTTTCCCTTCTCTAGATGCTCGTCCACTAAACACTTTAGAAAAAAATATCTGATCTACACACCCTTTCCCTTCCTAAATCCTCCTTGTTCTTCTCCAACTAGCTCCTCTGTCATATGTCTAACCCTTTCAGTGAGTATTCTACCACATAGTTTTCCAGTTACACTAAGAAGGCAAATACCCCAATGGTTACCACATACTCTCTCTCCCCTTTTCCTTTGTATAAAGGAACAATTTTACCTGATTTGCAGTCCTCTGGAACCCTTCCCTCTTCCCAAGCCAATCTACACAACTTCCATATCCACTCCACAACAATCTCAGCCCCATACCTCAGCATTTCACCACACACTCCATCAGTTCCTATAGCCTCTGCCATCTTGATCTTCTTCATTGCTTCCACTACTTCCGCCCTACTGATCTCTTCCTCCCTCCTCTCATCTCTTCTTCTCCCAGCCTTTCCCCAACCACTGACACTCGTACTGCTCTCACTCTCTACATTCAACAAATCCTCAAAGTGTTCCTTCCATCTCCTTAATTTCTCTCTCTTCTCCACGAGCAATCTATTATTCCTATCCCTCACTCTCCTACTATTTCCCCTTTCACACTGCCTTACTTTCTTTACCTCCTTCCAAAACAATTTCTTACTCTCCTTCCATTTCACACTCAGATTCCTCCCAAACTCTTCATCCGCTTTCTTCTTACTTTCCTTCACCAGTCTCTTCACCTCCCTTCTGCTCACATATGCCTCTCTCTTCTCTCTCTCATCTTCTCCCCTACCTCTACTTGTTAGCTATTCACTATATGCCTTCTTCTTTTGTTTCACAGCTCGTTTCACCTCATCATTCCACTATGCTGTCCCATGCACACCCCTGCATCTCTTCCTCACTCCACAAACCACCTCACACACTGCGGCTATCTTTCCCGTGAATATCTTACATACGTCTTCCATCCCTTCCATCTGTTCTAACTCATACCTTCCCAATCTTTCTTCCACTATGCTCTTATACTCTGCCATTTTCTCATTATCTTGCAACTTCTCCACTCTTCTCACAGGAGCTGTTTTCTCCTGTCTCCCCCTTCGTCTCTTCAACCATTTTCTTTGCAGCTTTACTTTGGCCATCACTAAGTGATGGTCCGAGACTCCATTCCCCCACCCTCTCCACACTCTTGCATCCAACGCTTGTCTTCTCATTCGCTGATCCACACACACGTAGTCTATCATTGCCTTCCATTCAACAAGTTCACCATCCATCCTCCTCATTACTCTCCATGTATACCTGTGGATCATCTTACGCCGAGAGTAACTGTTAGCTATTGCCAACCCCTTACCAGCACAGATGTCCAACAAAGCAACTTACAAAATACCTTTGCTCACAGTAGCAGGCTAACTGATAAATCTGACACGTAACTGAAAAATATGAGAAATACTGTGAACCTTCCAGTACTTAATATTTAGCAAATCCTACTTCTTAACACTACCCCCACCATAGTCCTTCCTCGTCCTGACAAAACTACACACTACTTACAGACTATCTATGTATTGCCAGACGCCTTAATCCCGTAAGGGGTGGCCACAAGCAAATCGCCTCCATGTCGCCCTGTCCCCCGCCATTTCACTGCCCTGCTCCCAGCTCACACCCCTCTCCGTCATATACCTCTCCACTCCGTCCCTCCATCTCATCCTTGGCCTCCCTCTCCCTCTCCCCCCCTCCACCTCACCATATACACTCTCCTCGTCACTCTCTCACTCTCCATGCTCTCCACATAGCCAACCCACCTCAGTGTGTTTTTCCTAACGCTTCCTATCACATCCACATCCACACCACAACGCTTCTTCACATCCTCATTTGTCAGTCTGTCTCTCCGTGTGACTCTACATGCTTCTCTCAACTCAGTTCCACTGTTCTCACTCTTGACTTCTGTCCCTCCAACAAGGTCCAAGCTTCATTTCCATACGTTAGAGTGGGTATCAAAATACTGTCATGTAGTAGCTTTTTCACTTTCATGCTCACTTCCCTGTTTCTTATCACTGCTTTCAAGGAACCACCAATCTTTCTTCCTTGTTGTATCCTTTCAAGCACTTCACACTCTAAACTTCCATCCTTACTCATCACACTACCCAAGTACTTAAATGCACTCACATTTTCTGTTTCCTTCTCGTCCAACCTCATTGTACATTCACTGACTTCACTTCTCTCGAAGACCATAACTTTACTTTTCCCAACATTGACCTCTAAAATGCCTTGTTTATACACTCCCAGACTCATCCACCAAGCCTTGCGGCTCTCCTTCGTCTTCATTTAACAAGACAGTATCAGCTGCAAACAACAGTACAGGGAGTTTTCAAACACTGCCCTCTCTCACTAGGGCTGCTCCAACATCCACTGCCCTACGTTTTGTTTCATTTGTAACCCTATCCATATATAGATTTAACAGTCTTGGATACATGACACATCCTAGTTTCAATCCAACCTTCGAAAAGAAAAATACACTCAGTTCACCATCTACACGCACTGCAGCCTTAGCTCCCTCATACATACTCTTCACAGCCTTCAGCAACTTCTCATCTACTCAATATATTCTTAATACCTTCCACAATTCTTGTCTATGCACCCTGTCATATCCTTTCTCCAAATCCATGAAGGCTGCTTACAACTTCTATCCCTTCTCTAGAAACTTTTCCACTAAAAATCTCAGAATAAATATACGATCTACACAACCTCTTCCCTTCCTAAAACCTCCCTGTTCTTCTCCAACTAATTCGTCTGTTATTTCCCTAACTCTGTCAATAAGTATCCTACCATATACTTTTCCTATTACACTAAGAAGACAAATGCCCCTATGATTACCACACACTTCTTTTTCCCCTTTTCCTTTATACAGGGGAATAATAATATTATACCTGACTTCCAGTCCTCCTGGACTTTACCTTCCTCCCAGGCCAATCTGTGCATCTTCCACATCCATTCTACTACTATCTCTCCTCCATGCTTCAGCACTTCAACACATACTCCATCAATTCCCGATGTCACTAACCAAGGAAAAACTGCCACTCTTCACCAGATTATTTAATTTTCGACATCAAAGTCGGTCAGCTAAATCCAGTTCATTTTATGTGCCCTCCTTGTCACTCAAGAGAAGGGAGAAATTATAACAACAATATTTTCCTCACCGCAACAAGGAAGAGAGGCTGTAATATAGTCTAATAGAATAAAGCATTGGTTGGCTGAGTCTACCATCTCGGTTTTGGGACGGTTATTAGTCTTGCTTTCCTTAAATACCGATAAGCTTTATTTTACATCCATTTCATGTATTTGTCCTTTAAAACAAAATAAATAGTGTTCTGAGAAACATGTAACGATTCTTCGTTAAGAAATATTAGCACGACATAGCTGAAGATCGTACGTTACGATTATAAACAATAACAAACTCACGTGTGTCCACTGCCCCGCCGGACCTGCTGTACAAAGATCATGGAAAACCTTTGCATAGAAAAATGAACAGTGCCTAGACTGAAGTTTTTCCTGAAGTCTAGAGGAATACCCTGTTCAGGGTTCACCAATGGCCTGTTGTTATGACTTTTTGTATGGTATTTTGGAGCCCTCAGCATCGTCGGATTTCGGCCGGCGGTCTTGTCTCTGCACGATTTCGACTTTAGACATTGTACAATTTTCATATGAAAAACTTTGCAGATTTTCTTCAGCATTTTGGAGATGAAGCATTGTTCTTTTAGAAAACTAAATTATATGGGTTTCAAACAAAAGGTGCAGCTAGAGACTTGTAAATATGTGATGAATGCTGTCACACCCGGTGTGATTTCATGGCTTCTATAGTAACATTTTCTTGCATTTATTGCAGAAAAGCATATCTAGGAAATTAGTATAACTACTAAAGAATAATATCATGAAGAGGTTACGTACGGTATGTCAATAACTATCACGGGAGATATTTTTAAAGATACGCGACTTCTGCGGTCTCTGCATGAGTAGCCTGACTTCCATATTGAACTAGCTGGTGATCAATGGACACTCTTGAGTTTGTGACGGTGGGAATTCCTGGGGCTTTCCCCATTTTAACTTTCTTCATTGCTTCCACAACTTCTACTAATTTCTACCTCTCTTCTCACATCCCTCCTCCTGCCAGCCATTCCCCAGCCATTTATACACGCATTACTTTCATCATCTATGTTCAACAATTTCTTAAAATGTTCTCTCCATCTGCCCACGATTTCTCCCTTCTTAGCTAGTAATCTACCATTATTATCCTTCACTCCCCAGCTAACTTCTTTGGTACCCTGTCTAACTCCCTTTACCTCATTCCAGAACATTCCCTCCACTTTACACTCAAATTCCTTCCAAATTCCTCATCCACTCTCTTCCTACTCTCTTTTTCTAATCTTTTTACCTCTCTCTTCCTCTCTACATATAACTCTCTCTTCTGTCTTTCAACTTCTTCCATGCCCCTGTTTCTCATCCACTCACTATATATATGCTTTCTTCTTTTGGGCCACAGCCTCTCTCACCTCTTCATTCCACCATACTGTACCCTGCACCCCTTTTCGTTTTCTCTTCACCTCACACACCACCTCACATGCTGCACAGATTTCTTCCATGAATATCTTGCATGCACCTTCCACGTCCCCATCTGCTCCAATCCATATTTACCCAATCGCTCCTCCACTTCCCTCTTATATTCTTCCTTTTTTTCACCCTCCTTGTATGAACTACTGTACATCCTCTTGTCCTTCCCTTCTTCTATTTCTCCATTTTGTTTGAACTTTGATTTTGACCACCACCAAGTGGTGCTCAGAAAGTCCACTTTCCTAACCTCTATATACTCTTGCATCCATTACACACGTTCTCATCATTTCATCCACCCACACATAATCAATCATTGCCTTCCGTTCATTCAGTTCACCATCCACCTTTCACATCACTCACCACGTATACTTATGGATCATTTTGTGCCTGAAGAGGGTATTTGCTATCACCAACCCCCTCCTGGCACAAATATCCACTAAAGCACTGCCATTCTCATCCATCTCTGCAGGCACACCCCACTCACTAACTACTCCATCAACCTTCACATTCCCTACTTTCCCATTCATATCCCTAATCAAAAACACTCCCTCATTCATTTCAAACTTTTCCATGCACGCTTCCACATTTGTCCAGAACTAACAGACATAACTCTTAATCCAAACTAACCATTTTATTATACACAAAATAATCCTTCAACTTGTCAGGTCTTCTATGCCACTTCTGACTACATCCCTGCTCCTCCACTCAGTCCACTCGCCCTAGAATGACTTGGTCCTCTACTTGATTCATTTCCTCCTTCTGGAAACTGTCAGCATCCTCGTGTATTCTACTGATTGGTCCTCCTCAACATCCTCGGCTGCGGGAGAGCACGATTCCTTGGAGAAGATGCAGCTGTACTGCCCTGGCCCATTGTACTGCCAGAGATAATTCACGTGTACCACCTTTGGATGAGTCTTCCTCCCTCCCTGAATCCGATTTGTTACATCTGATAGGCGGTCCAACACAGTGTAAGGCCCATTCCATGGGCTCTGCAGCTTCGGTGACTGTCCCTTCTTCCGCTGAAGATTAAAGTATGCCCAAACTTTGTCACCATCCTTGAAGCTCACCTTATTTGCCTTGGCATCATACTTGCACTTCATCACTTTGAAAACTTTAGAGCTTCTTGCACTTGATGATGTACCTCAGCTAGCCTTTCTTAAAGATGCTTTGCATAGCTGGAGGTGTCTCTTGGCAGCTCTTCACCAGGTGGTCTTCCCATTAACAGGTCAATGGGTAAATGTAACCCATGGCCCAGCATTAGATTTGCAGGGATGTAGCCAGCAGACTCATGGGATGCAGACCAATATGCCATCAGCAATGCAGGTAATTTCTGGTCCAAGTCCATTTGTCCCTCTGTGTAATACTTGGCCAGTTCTTGTCACAGGGTCCAGTTCAATTTCTCCACCATCACCTCTGACTATGGCCTTGGGCCGTCCTGGTCCTTTTGATCCTCAGTAACTTGCAGAACTGACGGAACACAAAAGACCCGAAGTTTCTACCTTGGTCCGAATGTAGCTCCTGTGGCATCCCAAAACGATGGAAAAATTGGTCAACCAACACCTGAGCAACAGTCGCAGCCTCTCGATCGGAGATGGTATAGGTTTCTTGCCACTTTATGAAGAAGTCAATGGCGACACACATATATACTGGTTTCCTCTTTCAGTGAATGGTGGAGAACCAGCAATATCCACCACGACGCTTTCCATCAGTGCACCCACCTGGTACAGATGAAGAGGGGCGCAACCACGTTTCTTGGGTCCCTTCTTGATACAGCATACATCACAGGACCAACATCAGTCTTCAACATCCTGATGTACACCAACCCAGTAGAACCTCTGTCACAGCTGACTTTGAGTTTTCTTCACTCCCATGTGCCCACTAGTGACCTGGATTAGACTCAACCAAGATCTCGGACCTCATTTTAATCGGAACCACCAGTTGCCCATACTTGCTGAAGCCATCAGGTGTCTCCCAATGACTCTCCAATAGTCCGTTGTTCAAACGAAGAAGGTCCCACTGATTCCAGTAGCTCTTAGTCACAGGTCTGAATCTGGAAACCTCTTCCCAAGATGGTCACACTGTACTCTGCTACAGCCACTCAACCACTGGTTGTAAATCTGATTCTACCACCTGCATCCTCTTCAAATCATCAACTGACACTGGCCCTGTCACCACAGAACTGCTGCATTTCTTGCCATGCCCGTCTTTTTTACTACACTGCAGCACTCTGGATCACAAGGCTGACGACTCAGGCTGCCAGCAATGCCATGTACCCACCCAGGACAGTGTTGCACCTCATAGTTATGCTGATCTAGCTTCCCAAGCCAGTGTGCCAGTTGTCCTTGATTTTTAAAAGTCTTCATCCACTTGAGTGCCATGTGGTCTGCTGATGATGAAATAAGACCCATATAAGTAGGGATGGAAAAAATCAAGATACTTCATCAGTGCCAAGAGCTCTTCCACGTGTTACAGTAGTTGCACTCTGGTGGGCTGAAGTTCTTGCTGTAAGAAGCCACCACATGCTCTTTTTCATCTTTCTTCTGCAACAGGACTCCACCAATACCTTGGTCTTTAGTGTCAGAATCCAGGATGAATGGCTGACTCTGATCTAGGTACGGCAACACTGGAGTGCTCGTCAACACATGCTTGAGTTCACTGAAGGCCTTCTAAGTCACTGTAGTCCATGTAAACTTCTGCTTTTTCCCCAACAACTTGTCCAGAGGTGCACCTGTCATTGCAAAGTCCTTGGCAAAACACTGATAGCAGGTGCACAAGCCCAGGAAATGCCATAGTTCCTACACACAAGTTGAAATTGCCCAGTTGTCCACAGTTGCCACCTTTTCTGGGTCAGAGCAGGCGCTGCTGATCCCTACAATGTGTCCGTTCCTTTTGGAACGGGTAGCACTTCCTGGGGTTCAGCTTGAGGTGCACTGTTCGGATCCTGTTAACCTCCACTGCCAACCTCTCCATTCCTGTTCAAAAGTCCATCCAAACACAATTACATCATCCAGAAAGATGAGAGCTGTCTGCCAGTGCAGGCCTTCCAGTAAATAATCCATGAGACACTCACACATAGCCGGGGCATCACTTTACATTGTCATAAACCTCGCCCTTAAGAAAAGACTTTTCTCATTGTCCTTCTCTATAACCTTGACCTGATGATATCCTACCTCCATGTCTAGGGTGGAGAACCACTTGGCACATGACAGAGCATCCAGGGTGTCATCAGTTCTTCGCAAGTGGTATGCATCCTTCACTGTCACTTCATTCAGGGCTCGATAATCTACACAGCACTTTACTGAGCCATCCTTTTTCTTTACCAGAACCATTGCTGATGCACAAAGACTGTTGGACTTTTCTATCACTCCATGGCTCTGGAAAGACTCCATCACCTCAATTTCTTGCTGCTGGGCTGGTGCCATCCTCCACGCTGATTGTTTAACCAGGCAGTGATCCCTGTTGTCTAAACAATGCTTCATTGGATCAGTGCACCCTAGATCTAGGTCTCTGGTGGAAGACAACAGCAAACTTCGTCAGCAGATGCCTCAACTTCAGCACTTGCGAGTCATCTAGGCATTGGCAACTCCATGAAAATAGGTCTTGTAAGTGGTCTGGAAGATACCCATCTTGTCTGACTACACTCCTTTTTATAGGCCTTTCTCTGATGTAATTCTGGGTCCACCGCCTGGAACAAGCCCACAATTCTCCCCCATTGATCTTCTGTGGCTCACAGGAGATTTTGGCTGTTACAGCCAACACTTCACTTGCGCCTGTTTCCACCAAAGTTCTGGCCACCATCACTCCAGCCTTTGTCTTGCACAGTACATCAGGCTCCACTACCCCTAGACAGCTGCCAAAATACGAGTAACCAGTCATCTTGAACTGGAGCATTCGTTCTAATTTTGGGGGTATCACTGTAGTGCGGAGCGCCCTCACCTTGCCACAAGAACTGGTACATCTCACTGCCTTGAAGGCAAACTGACTTCCCTCGAATCTTCAGCTTCATGGAGCAGAAGTTGAGCTCACAACCCATGGGCATTAGATACTCCAGATCAAGAATGCAAGGATCCTCCATCTCAGCTACTTAGATTGGAAGCATGGCCTCTTGCCATGCCACTTCAATCCGGACATCCAAGGGTCTTCTCAGCTCTACGCAGTGCCCAGTTATGGCACACAGTTGCTCTAATGACTCAGGCAGATACCGATGATGTAACACATCAGGCATCATGCTAACTCAATGTGTCCCGTTGACGTATGGATACGTCACCATGTTTTGTCACAGTTACACCCAATGATATATCCATATGTTTTGCAATTGTGAGGTCTATGATTTGCACATTTTTCAAGTTTCGCAGGTGATTTTTGGTAGGCATATGTGGGAGACCTTCCTGGGATACTGCCTGGCCCCATGTGACGTATCTCTCTCCACCCCCGCACGCCATTTTCTTGGCAACTCACCTGTTAGCAGTGACCTGGCCAGTAAAGACATGTTGCATCACAGTCTCTCCGATGAAGAAATTCAAGGCGAAAGTGATTCCTGAGGTGTAGGACAAAGGAAGAAACATCCCAGAGGAAGAAAAAAGCAGAAGTGATGAGACGGTAATGTTGTAAAGGAAGGTGCGGGATGTTGATGTGTTTGGTGAGTGAAACAATGCTTATATCACCTATATTATTGTGTAAAAACCAATATTCTCCTGTACTACATATAAATTCGTACCAAATGAATATATATCTACCTATTCTGAGTGGTTTGGAATAGTCACCACTCCAACAGCAAACATCTCCTCTGGAGCAGGACCCATAGAAGACGGTACCAGGTATTCGGAGGGACACCTGTATAACGCACTTACAAGCTCAGCTGAGCACCTTTTTTTTGGCATTTTCCAATGTTTCTCATAAAAAGCAGCAGTTTTAGCCAAAAAAAAAAAAAAATCTGAAAATCTGCTGGAATTCGGGGGGCGGGTCATTGGTGAAAAATTTGCCAGGATGCAGTGGGCTAAAGTCTGCTCTGAGGTTGAATCAATACCAGGGAACACTTCATACCGTCTATTCTTCTCTCTACTCACATACTGTCAATCAAAATTTTCTTGCATTTTCTCAGTGGTGAGGCTACTTGGGAAAAGCTAGCTATTGGCCTTACCACCAGCTTCCACTAGTTTTCCCCTTCTTTTTGGTCTTCTTTAACTTTTTTCTTATCCTCCTTTTTCTTCTTTGTACACCGAGAATTGAAGTATCCCACCTCACTACATGTTCAACACCCTTTGTTACAATTGCAGATTTCCTTGCATTGCTCTGTTCATGCTCCTTCTTCCATTTGTAACAATCCTTCTTCTTGTGTCCCAGCTTCCTGCAGAACCAGCAACCTCCTTTGGTCGTCTCCTGTTCCCTCTTCCACTTGTAGCAGTCCTCTTTCCTATGTCTTTGCCCTTCACAGTACCAGCAACTTCCTACAAATGTTTTCGCTTCATGTACCTGTCCCTTTCTAGCCTTGAATCCCACACCACGACCTGCCTGAAAAGTGGATGTACTGGACCTGATGTAGGACTCAATTTCTAGAGCCCTTGCTAGTGCTTCTTGCATGCTTCTTGGTTGTGCCTGCTTCACTTGCATTTTCAACTCTGCACTATCTACAGCATCAATGAACATGTCCCTCAGAATAGATAACAGATTAGGTGCTGCTCCCGGGTACACCTTGTGTGCCATACTTTCCAGGTCTTGAGCGAGCTGCTGTAGGGATTTCCCTCGATCTCATACATAGCTCTGGAATCTTGCTCTGTAAACCTCAGTCTGGTACATGGTTCCGTGTCTGCACTCCAGTACTTCTACTAAGGACTGATAACTGTTCCTTTTTAATGACATCTGACCCAGAGTTTCCATTGCGGCAACTTTGTGGCTAGTACCAAGCTGTACTGTCCTTTGCCTATCATCCAAATCATTCTGATCAGCAAGTAACTCAAACTGTGCACAGTAAGCTTCCCAAGATACCTTGCCATTAAATTCATGAGGTTTATTTTTAGTAGGACCCCCATTATTGCCATGCACTTTACTGATTTTGGGCCTAAAAACTAGGGCATCATAATTAAGACCAGGACTTAAAACTCCTACATTCTGATTATTCACCCCTTTACTGCTACTTTTAGATGCTTGGGACTCGTCAAGATTCATCATATACTGTCCATTCTTTTCATATGCTCCCTGTACACTAACCTGAGAGTCAGCAGTGCAATATTTCTCTATAGCCTAAATATTTTCACTAATTATTTTCACATGGTCGACTACATGCTTCAACTGGTTAGCTACAGCTGTCTGCACTCCATCACTATTCCCTCACTAATATTCAGCTGGTTGTCTACATGCTGTCTGCACTCCGGCACTATTCTCCCACTAAGCTTCAGCTGGTTGTATACATGCTGTTTGTCCTCCACCACATTGCTTACCTCATACTTCTGCTGCTGTAGCTCAGCGAATACTTCCTCCTTCAACTGTTGCTGTTCTTCTTTCATTTCCCCCATGAAGAAAACCCCCATTATAGCAATGCACTTCACGATTTGGGGCCTAAAAACGAAGGCATCATAATTACAGTAAGACTAGGACTTAAAACTCCTACATACTGATTATTCAACCCTCTACTGCTACCTTTAGATGCTTGGGATTCATCAAGATTCACCATACTCTGTCCATTATTTTTCATATGCTCCCTGTACACTAACCTGAGGCTTAGCAATGCAATATATCTCTGCAGCCTCAGGTTTCTCACTACTGTAATTATCTTCACATTGTCGACTACATGCTTTAGCGTATAGTTCCTTCTTCAACTGTTGTTGTTCTTCGGTCTTCCTTCACTTCCCCCATGAAGAATCTAGCTATCCTTGCATCCTCAGTTGTAGCTCCCTCCGTTGCTCCAGCAATGCCTCTAAAAGTCATTCATACCACTCTTTTTGTTCTCTCTCTGCTTCTAGTTGTTGACTTTTACCTTGATGTTTTTCACATTGTGCTTGTAATTGCTCTTTGACTTCTTTCTGCCCTTCATTCTATGCCTGTAATTGCTCTCTGAGTTTTTTCTGTCCTTCATTCTGTGCCTGTACATTTTCACTGAGTTCTTTCTGTCCTTCGTCTTATGCCTGTAATTGTTCTTTGAGTTCTTTCCAGCGTGCATTCTGTGCTCGTAATAGCTTCAAAATTGCAGCCAGGGACACATCCTCCTGCCCAGTTCGGCTCCTTGTCTGCACACCCCCTTGCTCAATGTCGATGATTTGACTCACTGCAGCACTTTTTTAAAGGTCCACACTCATGACACCGCTGTTGCGTCCCCATCCCACACTGCCACAGGCTCCAACACCAGGAATTCAACATAGGAAGGAAGTTGCCCAGTGGGTTGTTCTTCCTCTGGTCAGCCTTTCGTTGTGCAACAAGATCAGCTTAGGTGCCATAAGGAAGCTTAATGCTTGCCACCAACACAACTCAAGGTGCCTGGAACCACTGTCTGACTCTTTTCTTCATTTCTGCAACATTCGTGGCCTTTCCTCTAACTTTCGCTCTGTTAAGCACCACCTCTCCTTCTCTAAACCTCATCTTTTTTTCCTAACTGAGACTCAGCTGTCTGAGGCAACTGACGGCAAACCCTTTTCTGTATCCTCCTACTTTCTCTATACTCATTTCAAAGCCAAAGGTGGCTGTTGTGTATATATACACAACAACTTATCTTGCTCTCGTGTTCCTGAACTCGATTCTTCTGAATTCTCTACACCCTGGCTTCGGCTTTCCTGTCATTCTTTGACTAAATATATCTGTGCTGTTTACTTATCTCCTAATTCTACTGACTATCAAAAATTCTTTGACTATCTTACTTCTACGATGGAACACATTCTGTCCATTTCTCCTTTCTCTGAAATCTCTATTCTTGGAGATTTCAATGTTCACCACCACCTTTGGCTCTCCTCTCCTTTCACTGATCCACCTGGTGAACAAGCCTACACCTTTTCTATCCTTAATGACCTAGAGCAGCTTGTACAGCACCCTACCCGTATCCCTGACCGCCTTGGAGAGAGCTGCAACATACTTGATCTCTTCCTTACAACTAATGCTTCTGCTTACACTGTTAAACTTTTCTCTCCATTGCGCTCCTCCGATCACAACCTTATCACCTTAACCTGTCCTATCGCTCTAGTGCGGCCTGCGGACCCTCCAAAAAAACGTCGTCTCTGGCACTTTGGAGCTGCAGATTGGGAGGCCCTCAGGCAGTACTTCTTTGATTTTCCCTGGAATGATTATTGCTTCCATGGCCGGGAGCCATCTGGGTGTGCCTTGCGCATTACGGAGATTATTCTCTCGGGCATGGAAGCATACATTCCTTTCTCATATCTTTTGACTAATGCACGAAAGCCTTGGTTTAATCACGCTTGTTCTAATGCTGTCCGCAACAAGGAGAGGGCCTACAAAAGGTACCAGAGCCAACCCACCCCTGAATCACATCTTTTATACATTTCTGCCCGGAATCGTGCTAAGTTTGTTCTTCACTCTGGTAAAAATGATTTCATCCGTACAAAATGCTCTCAACTCTAACTCGAACTCTTCTCTCTCCTTCTGGCACCTTGCCAAAACCTTTCTAACAACTTTACCTCATCATCCTTCCGTCCTCTTTTCTACTCTGATGGCTCTGTATCAATTTCTTCTACTGATAAAGCAGATCTCTTCACTCAGACTTTCTCCTCCAATTCCACCTTAGACGATTCCGGTGATGTTCCTCCATCACTTCCCCCCTCTGACTTCCTCATGGCTAACATTAAAATTTTTTCAGCTGATGTATTTTCTGCCATTGCTGGCCTCAGTACTAATAAGGCATATGGGCCTGATGGAGTCTCTCCTGTTGTTCTCAAGAACTGTGCTTCTGTGCTTACAGAGTGCCTAGGTAAACTCTTTCGCCTTTGTCTGTCAACTTGTACCTTTCCTTCTTGCTGGAAGTTTGCTCTCATTCAGCCGGTCCCAAAGAAGGGTGACCATTCCCAACCCTCTAACTATCGTCCAATTGCTTTAACATCCTGTATCTCAAACGTTTTTGAGTCTATTCTTAATAGAAAAATTTTAAAGCATCTTTCCTATCACAACCTTCTTTCTGATCGTCAGTATGGGTTCCGTCAGGGACTCTCCACAGGCGATCTTCTCATCTACCTTTCAGACTCCTGGTCATCCTCCTTTCGGGACTTTGGCGAAAGCTTTGCCATTGCACTTGACATCTCAAAGGCATTCGATCGAGTCTAGCATAAATCTTTAATTTCCAAACTGCCTTCTTACGGTTTCTATCCTTCTATCTGTGTCTTCATCTCTAGCTTCCTTTCTGGTCATTCTATAGCAGCTGTTGTAGACGGCTATCGTTCTTCTCCTAGATCTATTAACAGTGGTGTTCCTCAGGGCTCTGTCCTATCACCAACTCTCTTCCTTTTATTCATCAATGACCTTCTGAGCTGTACATCTAACCCTATCCACTCATACGATGATGACTCCACCCTTCACCTTTCCATTCAGTTCCCACAACGTCCATCTCAGCAGTTACTTCAACAGGCAAGATATGAGGCTATGGCACACCTAATGTCTGACTTGGCTCATATCTCTGACTGGGGTAAAAATAATCTGGTTGTTTTTAATGCGTCAAAGACTCAGTTTTTGCACCTATCAACCCGACAAAATCTTCCACAGGCATACCCACTTATGTTTAATAATACTCAACTTAATCCTGCATCATCGTTGAACATGCTTGGGGTTTCATTTGCTCGGGACTTGTCTTGGAAAGATCATATTACATCTCTTGTAAAATCTGCTTCCAAAAGATTGGGGGTGCCAAGCCGACTCCATTCCTTTTTTGCCCCTGCACAATTGTTGACTCTATACAGGGGTTTTATCTGCCCCTGTGTGGAGTACACCTCGCATGTGTGGGGAGGCTCCCCACATACAGCTCTTCTCAATAGGGTGGAGTCAAAGGCTTTTTGTCTCATTAACTCTCCTCCTCTTACTGACTCCCTTCAACCTCTGTCTCTTCGCTGCAGTGTTGCATCTTTATCTCTTCTCTATCGCTACTTCAATGGTCACTGTTCCTCTGAACTGTCTCCATGCATTCCTCCACTTTTACGACGGGCGCGTACCACCCATCTAGCAGCAAACTCTCACCCCTTTTCTGTTCAACTCTCTAATGCAAGAGTTAACCGTTACTCCCAGTCCTTCATTTATGCAACAGGTCAACTCTGGAACTGTCTCCCTCTGTCTGTATTTCCTGCTTCCTATGATCTCCAGTCTTTCAAACGCAGTGTGTCAAGGCATCTCGAAATGAATGGATCTTGAATTTGGCTCTCGCTTGTATTTTGTTTTTCTCTTGGAAGGAACAGTTTTGCGGGCTCATTGCCTTTGGTTCCTTCTTCCCCACATAAAAAAAAAAAAAACAAATTCAGTCGTCACAAACTGCATTAACATTGAGCAAAGCTGAAACTGAACTGGAATGAAAATACTCCCCTCGGCTCTTGCATCTCCTTATATAGCCTTGTATTACACTCGAAACTTCTAGTTGACCACATACATTTACCAAATCATAGACATCCAAAACATGCCAGAGTTTTCTTACACTGCATAACAATGTAAATTATTTTCCATAAAAACTGATATAAAATAACATATTTTAACCAACAATCAAATTAATCAAACATTACAGAGAAAAGGAGCACAAAAATTAATGCACAACTTACAAAATAATTCTGCACATAATAGCAAGCTAACTGGAAACTTTGGCATGTAACTGAAAAGTCTGAGTAATACTGAGAACCTTCCAGTATGTCCTGTCTAGAAAATCACGCTTCTCAACACTATATTACGTTGGCAGCAAAAAAAGATGTTTTACGTGGATTCTTGTGTTCAGATTTCCTGATGTTTAACTGCTGTTTCAGTCAATGTGACCTTACTGCCTTCTTTAAAACTTGCCACAGATCATTGGTAAATCAGCTACAAAACAACTAAAACTTCCAAGTTAAAGTGGATAAATTAAAGCAGAGAATCTTATTTTATAACAGAGAGTACAGTATGTTACTGTAGTGTCACATCTTAAATACTTAATTTATGGCAAGGACCAATAATAACAGAATATCATAAGAACATAGGAATGATGGTGCAATTTTTGAACCATTCAGTATTTGTACATAGCTCATAAATGATTTCAAGACTGAAACTTCAGTTGATGCCTGCAATGTATAGAACAAACACTTATTAAATGCTACCAGATGTAAATGAATATAACAGAGAAGGAAAAAGATGGCACAAAAACATACATAAACAGGATTCAACTTTCATACATAATATGTACATATTTCACTCAAAAAATCATTGATGAATGTGCTTGGTGCCCATAGAAAAAATGGGAAGATATAGTAAAAGTCTCTTCACATACCTGAAAGACTTTACCTTCCGTACACGATTATGTGTTTGTCGTCATTAGTGTCTTTCCTCGTAAATGCACAATGACGCCTTTCATGTTTTAACCCTTTCATACACGATGATGTTTTTGTCATCATTGGGGTCTTTCCTCATGAATGCACAATGACGCCTTTCATGTCATAAATCCATTAAATAATTCACAAAAAAAGTTTTTGGTCAATTTGTGTCATTTTCTGAGACGTCATAGCTTGCCTGGCGCACATCAAAAGTAATGAGTTGGCAACAGTAGGTCCTGATACCTGCGACAGTGCGTACAAGTTTTTCAGTACCACACAAGCTGTAGGCGGGGAAGGTAGTACGCGGTCTCTTGTCCTTTTAAGTCCTTTATTAACCCCATCCTGGCCATATGACATATTTCAAATATCAATAGTGCTTATGTATAGTTTTGGGGCACTAGTGTGATTAGATTTGGTGTTTGCAATAGGAAAATTAGTGTTTGTAAAGCATTCGTGGCTGTTATCAGCCATTGGGCCAATGAAGACTTTGCTACTGTTTCTACCCCTGGCCCCAGAACTACACTGCCACAGACGATGTTTCTTTGAAGGGTCCACAGGCCATACCAGAGTGATACGACAGGTTAAGGTAATAAGGTTGTGATCGGAGGAGCCCAATGGAGAGAAAAAATTAACAGTGTAAACAGAAGGATTAGTTGTAAGGAAGATGTTAAGTATGTTCGAGCTCTCTCCAAGGCGGTCAGGGTTACTGGTTAGGTGCTGTACAAGCTGCTCTAGGTCATTAAGGATAGAAAAGATGCAGGCTTGTTCACCAGGTGGATCAGTGAAAGGAGAGGAGAGCCATAGGTGGTGGTGAGCATTTAAATCTCCTATAATGGAGATTTCAGAGAAAGGAGAAATGGATAGAATGTGTTCCATTGTTAAAGTAAGATAGTTGAAGAATTTTTGATAGTCAGTAGAATAAGGGGATAAGTAAACAGCGCAGATATATTTAGTCAGAGAATGACAGGAAAGCCGAAGCCAGAGTGTAGAGAATTCAGAAGAAACAAGTTCAGGAACATGAGAGCAAGATAAGTCGTTGCGTATATATACAGAACAGCCACCTTTGGCTTTGAAATTAGTATACTGTAAAGTCGGAGGATACGGAAAAGGGTTTGCTGTCAGTTGCCTCAGACAGCTGAGTCTCAGTTGGAAAAAGGTGAGGTTTAGAGGAAGAGAGCTGGTGCTCAACAGAGCGAAAGTTAGAGGAAAGGCCACGAATGTTGCAGAAATGAAGAACTGTGTCAGCCAGTGGTTCCAGGCAGCTCGAGTCGTCACCGGGAGAGTGGCGAAAGGTGAGGGCATTTATGCCCCCCCCCCCCGACTTGGGACTCCAAGGCTATGTGTTGTGAAGCCATGATTTTTTTTTTTTTTTTTTTTTTGGAAAAGGAAATGTAGTGTGTACTGTGCATGTAGTTTGGTATTGATAGAGAAACTTGTATTGGACAACATGCCGGCCTAATCTCTGTTACTGGGACACTGAAAAAATTCAGCAAAGGGGGATGGTCAGGAACTAGTCCCGAGGGCTGATGAAACGGGAGCTCCAGCTCTCCCTGTTATGGAATGTTTAAGAAGCGTTGGCCATGAGTTAATAAATTCCAGCAGGCGGCCTCACCACGCAGTCAGTTGGTTGTGCAATGTGCAATTATGGATACTGCATTGCTCACTCGTGAGGAAAAATTATGTGTGTGTGTGTGTGTGTGTGTGTGTGTGTGTGCAGCTTGCTTTCCTCCATTTCAAGTTGAGTTTCTGTTTGCTGGTGATATGGCTACAGCCACAACACGAAGCAATGCTTCTGTCTGGTTGATTGGTCATCCTGAAGAGACGATCACTGGTTGTCGACTACCATCTAAGGGTCAAGTGCTTAGGCTTTTATTTCATCACCAAGTAATCCTGAAGAAAACCAAGTATGACAGTGCATCTGCATTGACTAACACTGTTCTTTGTTTCTGGGGCTCAGCCGATGTTCCAACCTCGACCGTCTGCTACTGCAAGAGGAAGCTTCTGAGACTAGTTGAGCAGGATGAAAAACTGAAAAAAAAAAAAAAAAAAAATGACTGAAGGACTTAGAATCATGTCAAATGAAGGAAAACATCTTTTTTGGAGACCTTGAAGAACTTTTTGTCATCTCTAAGCGGAAGACCAGGGTTTCCTAATCTGTCTACAGGAAGATCGCATGCAATCGACAGTGGAAGGAGTCGACCAGCTACTCCAGAAACCCTGTGAGATGAAATGCAAGCAAATGGAGACATAAGAGAAGAGAAAGAAAAAATATAATACAGACAAGGAAGCTATGGTTGTGACAGTCGATTAGTCGAAAATTGATTCCCTCTCTTCTTCTTCGTCATCACAAGCAGATGACATTGGAGATCTGGAGTTTACCTCCAATCTCTGTCGAACAGCAAGCACTCAAAAGAGGGTCAAGGAGACTACCCATGCTTTTCTTTCTTCTGTGGTGACTTCGACACTGGGTCGAGTAAAAATATCAGACAGGACAGTGATGTTTGCGATAAGAGCCTTGGCAAAAGTAACTGGTCAAGACTTGAAAGAACTGACGCTCTGCAGAAGCTCTATCCGTCGCCATCGAATTAAGAACCGTGAAATGACAGCAGCTTTTTTTTTTTTTTTTTTTTTACGTGTTCGACTCTGGGCAAAGGCTTCAGGACCTATTTCTCGGGGGCAGTGACCTATCCCAAGGCCCAGTAGTCCTCCTGCACCTCCACATGTCACCACTTCGGCGCTAACACCCACCATCCATATTGAATACAAGCTAGGGCTGTCTCATACTGGATTGGTGTATTGGTATTAGCGGGGGTATTTTTACGACATGTCGGCGGGTCATCTGGTAGATCAGGAAAGTCTGCTTTTAGGAAATTCAAATCCTTAAACTGTTCCCTGCCCCAGCCGGGATTCGATCCTGGGTCCATTAGGACCGCAGGCTGCCTCTCTACCGATTTAGCCACAATATACAGCATCAGCATGACATTCTGTGCTGCTCGAAGGAGGTTTTCATAGAATAGCATGTTCTTAGAAAAATAACAGGGTTTGCTGGGCCGTAATGGCTTTTCTGAGTATGTGCTTACCTTTCATTTTAACATTGATGACAAAAACTTCCGTTTTTATGTTCAGTGTTCATGTCGTCTGTGGTGCAGTACAATAATGTGATGGTAACAAAAAGTGAACACAGTAGCGACCTCTAAATATTAAGCTAGAAAACTGAAATTTTGCAAGTTCGTTTGATTAAATAAAAGTAAACAGAAATAACTTGTGTTTTTCATGCTCTCCTGTTATTTTTATTTTCAGCCCACCCTAACGTGTGTGTGTGTGTGTGTGTATATATATATATATATATATATATATATATATATATATATATATATGAGGTGGACCCAAAAATTCTTGGAATTGTTATTAAGATATTTCATTGCAAATTAATGGCAAATCTATTTTAGCTTCCTTCAAAGCACTCCCCTTGAGATGCTCTACACTTGTTCTAATGCTTTTTTCATTCCTGGAAATAGTTACTGAAGTTGTCTTTTTCCATCTTGTGAGACTCCCACGTTTTTTCCTGGATTTCATCTAAGGCGTCATATCTGGCTTTCAGTACTAACTTAATCTCTGGAACAAAAAATACCAGGAGGAGAGAGACCTGGCGAGTACTGGGAATGCAGAGCAACAACGACGTTGTTTTTGGCCAAAAATATCTGAACTGACAACACAGTGTGTGATGGTGTTTTGTCGGGATGTAGGTACGATTTCTGCCTACCCTGCTTTTCTGGACATTTGAGCCTGATACTTTCCCGTAGATGTCTCAGCACTATCATGTAAAACTGCTGGTTCACACTGTGTCCAATCAATCAATCAATCAATCAATCATTTCCTGTGGCACCCTCGGGGATGCATAGGGCCTCGATGAACTCACACCACCACATCCTATCTTGTGCTAACTCCTCAAGATCTCCCCAACACTCATCTCCAGCTTCCCGTCTCATTGTCCTCACCCACGTCTCTTTTGGCCTTCCTCTACCTCTCCTACCAGGTGCCACCCACCCTGGTGTACCTCGTACTATTCCCTGTCTCCTATACACATGTCCTAGCCACTTCCATCGTGAGAATCTAACATATTCATCGATCGGCTGCACTCCCGTTATTTCTCTAATTCTACTATTTGGTATCCTTTCCCACCACTTAACTCCTAATATTCTTCTAAGTGCTTTATTTTCAAACACCAGGAATTTATTTTCCATAGTCACTGTGCTGTACCAAGACTCGTGCCCATAAATTAAGATACTCCTAACCATTACCTTATAAAGTTTGATTTTTGTATGCACAGAGAAATTGTTATTATTCCAAATATTTTTAAGCATTCCCATTGCCTGATTAGCCTTCTTTAACCTTTCCTCGAATTCAAAGTTCAAAGAACCATCCTTGGCTAAATAAGTACCTAAATATTTAAACCTATCAACTTGCTTTACAACCATACCTCCAATTACACATTCCTGCGCATTTTCCATATTCATATTGATTATTTCAGTTTTTCCACAATTAATAACCAAACCCACCTTGCGACCTTCACTCACCAAACAGTCCAACACTCTCTGCATCTCTTCTGGCCCATCACAAATCAAAACTATATCATCTGCATAATCTAAATCCAAAAGTTTCCTGTTCTCTCCCCAAAGTATACCTGCACCGGTTTCTGTTCCAACACGTTTCATAATGTAATCAATGACCAATATAAATAGTAAAGGCGATAGAACACCACCTTGAATTACTCCGGACTTGACTTCAAACGAATCACTCAGACAACCATCAACCATCACTTTACAAAATGTGTCCTCATGCATGTTCATAATGACCCTCACAAACTCCTCTGGTATTCCATAATGTCTCATGATCTTCCCCATAGACTCTCTCGAAACACTATCAAAAGCCTTTTCAAAATCAACAAAACAAAGACTTAACGGTACTCTCATTTCATTAACTTGCTGCATCAAATGCCTAACTATAAAGATCTGATCATTGCAACCACGTCCCTTTCTAAAACCAGCCTGTTCATCCCTCAGAATACCCTCAACCACCGGCTCCAACCTATTTAACAACACTCTACTGAAAACTTTCAAAGCTATCGGTGACAAAGAGATTCCCCTCCAATTACCACATTCACTCAGGTCTCCTTTCTTCGGAACTTTAACAATTACACCATTCTTCCAAACTGATGGTAGTAACCCCGTCACCCATATCTTATTGAATAGCTTGGTCAAGATCATTATTAATCTATCCCCCTCCACTTTAAACATTTCCGGAAATAAACCATCCTCCCTGGTGCCTTATTATTCTTTAACTGTTTTACTGCTTTCTCCACTTCTGCAAGCCTCAACTCTCCTGTTTCTATATTTAAATCTTCCTGAGCAGACGGTATATCCTCTTCTGGTGGTATTGGTCTATTAAGAACTGTCTCAAAATGCTCTTTCCATCTATTTTTAATATCTCCATCTTTGGTCAATAAATTTCCTTCCCTGTCTCTAATTGGTATTTCCTTGCGTTTACCTGCATTACCACTCAGTTCTCTAATCGATTCATATGCTATTCTTTGACTCTGTCCATCATTTTTGTTTATTAGGATTTCAGTCTCTGCAATCTTTTCATCCACACATCTTCTTTTATCTCTCCTAGCTAACCTTCTTACTTCTGAATTCAAACTCCAGTACGCAGCTCTTGCTAATTCAATCTCTCGTTCATCAACGCATTGCATCTCACTCCTCAATTTAGCCTCACCTCTCTTTTTTATCATATCCCACGTTTCCTATGATATCCATTTCTTTCTCCTGAATCTATGTCTCCTTCCAATCGTACATTCAGCAGTCTCATGCAAAACTTTGTTCACATCCTCCCACATCTCATCTACACTTCTCTCCCCCTCTTCCAACGTTTCCAACACCAAAAACCTATTTCTGCATTCTAATCTGAATTCCTCCTTTTCTTCTCCTTCTCTTCTAAGCTTAACAATATCGTATCTACCAACACCAGATTTTTCCTTCTTCTGATTTTTAAGTTTAAACCTTATTTTTGCAATGCTGAGTTGATGGTCACTACCAATATCCGCTCCCCGTTTAACATGAACATCTAGCAGAGAACTTCTATGCCTCCTACTGATAGCGATGTGATCAATCTGATTTTTATATTTTCCACACGGCGACACCCAAGTTGTCTTGTGTATATTGCAATGCTGAAAGAGTGTGCCCCCGATGACTAAGTCATTTGCTAGACAGAAGCTTCCAAACCTCACTCCGTTTTCACTCATCCTACTACCAACTCCCATCTTACCCATACATGCCTCAAATCCCTCATTTGAACAGCCCATTACTGCATTAAAGTCTCCAACGCAGATCAAAACATCATGTCTAGGTACCCTTCCTACTCCTTCTTGCAACTTTTCATAAAATGTGTCTTTCCTTTCATCGAGTGCATCATTAGTAGGTGCATAACACACAAACAGACTGATGTTGCCATGATTTGATTTAAACCGTGCGTATAGCAATCGCTCATCTATAGGATCCCACTCACATAAAGCCTTATTTGCTTTACAACCCAGCAACAATCCTACTCCCTGATAATGCATTCCGTCCTGTCGGCCAGATATCAATAAACGTATACCATCCTCCAAATCCAACTTATCGACTCCAGTTAATCTAGTTTCTGTCAGAGCACAAATATCAAGTCCGTAATTTTGAAAAACCTTCACTAACTCATCGATTTTACCGTCATGATTTAGCGTTCTCACATTCCAGTTACCAATTTTAATTGTATTTTTTGAATTGACAAAGAAATTAGATTGTAACTGAGGCAACCGTGAGATTCTTAGCACCCCCTGCCCATTTAAGGGCTGCACGGGACTGGGGGCCATTATTGTTCTTTCAGAGTCCATCAAGGTTTCTTTGGCTAACTTCCTGAACACCTCGCCATTGTGTTGCAGTCGCAGTAGGCAGCTAACTTGCCTGATTGCCCACACCCGAAAGACCCAGCTATGCTGTAGCCAGTCACGTGCCGGCATGCTTACCAGCCATTTCACTCTCAAGGAGTTCCTCTGCCTGAGAAAGCAACCACCCCCCTGCTCCCGAGGGCTTTTGATCTGTGTAGGTAGAGGGCGATCACTCCCTCACTAGCCATATACGGTGTATATACAGTGTATAGGCTACACTCACCACTGTGTCCACAGGGACCAAATTCTTTATGTTAACTCTCTCAATAAAAAAAAAAAAAAAAAAACGAGAATATAACTGTTCTGACGGACTTGACGTGACGTACTTTTTACGGTCTTGCAGATGTTGGTGGCTTACACTGACTGGACTGTTGCTCGGTTTTGCAGTCATACCCTAGACCCTGGTCTTGTTACCCATAATGATATTTGAAAGAAATTTTGGGTCATTTTTCAACTGTTCTTTCAAGTTTTAACACACATTTACACAATGCTTTTTTTTTTTTTTTTTTTTTCAAGACTGGAGAATAATTTTTGCGGACTCTGTACATACCATGATATTGTGTCCAAATCAGTACTGTTCTTTTAAGTTCTAACACACATTTACACGATGTTTTTTTTTTTTTTTTTTTCATTTCAAGACTGGGGAATAATTTTGCCGGACTCTGTGCATACCAAGATCTTGTGTCCAAATCAATTGGACTGAACTTCCAAGAAACGACTGTCCTCCACCAGTTTGTCAATAGTGCGACGACGATCTTCCAAGTTTGCCTGCCGAATTTTTTGCTTTCATCTATTCGTGAGATCTAAGGACAGCCAGAACGTGGGGAGTCTTGGACAGACGTTTTGTCTTTCCTAAAACGTGCATAGCATTTATAGACTTGTTTTACAGCACTGGAACAGCATCAGCCTTTCCTGAGCAAAAACCAAAATTTGATACACATTCTTTGCTCATTCAAATCTACCATTGTGGTTTGAGGACGATAATTGCAAAAGTCAGCTCATGACCGAAGAAAAAACGTCAGAAATATGGACTCGACCCTCTCAGTCCAATACCACGAGGCAGAAGGATTTACCAGATTGCGCACAATTGGTGCCAACTGGCATAACATGGTACTATTTCGTTCTCCTGTGCTATCGATCTATCCGGGAATTTATAGGTACCCCTTCGTATCTTACTTTCGTGTTCCTGAACTTGAACCTTCTTAATTTTCTACTTTCAGCCTGCGGCTATCCTGTCATTCTCGTACTAAATAAACCTGATTCTACTGACTATGAAAATTTCTTTGACAGTCTTACTTCTAAGATGGAACACATCATATCAATGTCTCCTTTCTCTGAAACTCTATTCTAGGCGATTGCAATGTTCACCACCACATATGGCTCGCTTCCTCTTTCACCAATTCACCTGTTGAACAAACCTACTTCTTTTCTATTCTTAATAAGCTTGAACAGTTTGTACCACACCCTACCCATGTCCCTGACCATCTTTGAGAGAGTTCCAACATACTTCACTTTATCTGTACAACTAATCCTTTTATTGATGCTGTTTATCTTTTCTCTCCGTTGGGCTTCTCTGATCACAACCTTATCACCGTAGCCTGTCCTAAGGCCCATGGACCTTCCCGAGAAGCGATTGCTTTGCCACTTCGGAGCTGCTCATTGGGAGGCCCTCATGCAGTATTTCTTTGATTTTCCCTTGAAATATTATTCCTTCCATGGCCATGAACCATCTGAATGTGCCTCACTCATTATGGAAGTACTTCCATTCCTTTGTCTGATCCTGTGACTAATGCAAAAAAAAAAATGGCTTAATAAGTGTTGCTCTAATGTTATCCACAACAAGCAGAAGGCCTTTAAAAGGTACCAGAACCAACCCATTCCTGAATAGCATCTCTTATGTTTCTACCTGGATATCGCACTAAGTCTGTCCTTTGCTATCCTATAAATCATATCATTCGTACTAATTGCTCTGAACTCTCCAAGTCACATTCTTCCCACTCCATTTGGGACCTTGCCAAAAACATTTCTATCAACTTTTCTTTATCATCCTTCCTTCCTCGTTTCTGCTCTGATGACTCTGTAGCTGTTTTTTCTACTGATAAGGCAGAACTCTTCACTCAGAATTTCTCTTCCAGTTTCACCGTAGATGATTCCAGTGCTATTCTTCCATCATTTTCCCTCTCTGACTTCCTCATGACTGACATTAGAATTTCTTCATCTGATGTGTTTTCTGCCATCAGTAGCCCCAGTACCAACAAGGCATGTGGGCCTGATGGGGTCCCTCCTGTTGTCCTAAAGAACTGTGATTCCATGCTTTCACGCTTCACTTTTGTCTTTCAACTTGTACCTTACCTTCTTTCTGGAAGTTGGCCAAATTCAGTATGTCCCCCAAAACTGTAACCATGCACAGCCCTCCAACAATCGGCCAGTTGCTTTAACATCCTGTATTTTTAAAGTTTTTGAATCTATTCATGACAAAAATATTTTAAGACATCTTACCTGTCATAACCTTCTTCCTGGTTGTCTGTATGGGTTCTGTCTGGATCGCTTCACTAGCGATCTTCTCATCTTCCTTTCAGACTCCTGCTCATGCTCCTTTCGGGACTTCGGCGAAAACTGTGCCATTGAAGTTTACATCTCAAGCTTCCGATCGATTCTGGCATAAATCCTTAATTTCCAAACTGTCCCCTTACGGTTTCTATCCTTCTATCTGTGCCTTCATCTCTAGCTTCCATTCACGTCGTTCTATAGCTGTTGTTGTAGACGGCCACCGTTCTTCTCCTAAGGTTATTATTAGTGGTGTTTCTCAGGGCTCTGTCCTATCACGAACTCTCTTTCGTCTGTTCATCAATGACCTTCATGGTTGTACATCTAACCCTAATCACTCATACATTGATGACTCCACCCTTCACCTTTCCATCCTCTTCCTGCATCATCTATCTCAGCAGTTACTTCAACAAACGAGGGATGAAGCTATGGTACATTTATGTCTGACTTGACTCGTATCTCTGATTGGGGTATAACTAATCTTGTCATCTTTAATGGATCAAAAACTCAGCTCTTACATCTTCTGACCATCAAAATCTGCCATACGAATATCCTCTGATTTTTAACAATACCCAACTCAGTCCTGAGTCATCTTTCAGCATACTTTGGGTTTCATTATCTCAAGATTTTTCTTGCAGAGACCATATAACCTATTGTTATACACGGGTTCTATTCGCCTCTGTTTAGCGTACATCTCTCATGTGGGGAGGCTATCTGCATATATCTCTTCGCAACAACGTAGAATAATAGGTTTTTCGTTATATTAGCTGTCCTCCATTTACTGGTTCACTTCGGATTCATTCTCATCGCCACAATGTTGCATCTTTACCTCTTTTCAATTGTTATTTCAAGTATCACTGTTCCTCTGAAATGTCTTCTTCTATCCCTCCGCCACTACGGTGGGCGCATAGCGCCCATCTAGGAGCAAACTCTCATCCATTCTTAGTCCAGCTTTCTAATGGACCGTTACTCCTAGTCTTTCATGTATGCAACAGATCAACTCTGGAACTTTCTTTCTCTGTCTATACTTCCTAACAAGTATGATCTCCAGTTTTTTAAACAGTGTGTCCAGGTATCTCGAACCGATCTTGAAGATAGCTCCTTATTATCTTGTTTTTATTATTCTCGGACGCAACAATTTGTGGACTTCTTTCCTTTCATTTCATCTTCTTTGCAATAAATATATATATATATATATATATATATATATATATATATATATATATATATATATATATATATATTGTTACATAACCTATGATTTCATCATCCTTTGTGTAATTCTAACGTACAGTATGCTGCATGTTTGATCACGAGCTTGTTCTACCTCACTCCCCCCTTCTACCCTTATAGTAGAGTAAGTCGTTCTTTCTGTTGTTCAGAACAGGAGTGTCAACTCTTTGTTCCCTATGGCTTCATTTGCACGTCCTTCTTACAAGTTGTATCAAGCTCTGCCGGCCCCTATATAATGAGCTCAGTCACTGCATTAATTGCCACTTAGATCTACTCCTCATTTTGTTCACATCTCTGTCCTCCCCTGTACAGTTGTTATTATTGTGAGTGCTCAAGAAGTCTCCAACCATCTAGCTGCTGTGTAATTTGAGTATAAGTGTTATTGCATTTTTTCTTGTACTGTATAGCATGGGGTGTTAATTCGTAGGCCTAGTGAGGTTTTTGTGATTCATGTGTTTTAAGTGTCAGCCATTATTGATAATATTTTGTATCTGTAATAATATATCTTGCATTCACTGAGCATTATCCGGTTTTCTCATTTTATCAGGGCTGACTTAGATAAATTTACACTTGCTAATTTCGTGTTAATAGAGGCTATTGCAGTTAACCATATATTTAACCTGTTTTTTGCCATTACATTATCCTTATGAGTACTGAATGTTCAGTTGTTAGTTTGAGCATTAAACTTTAACTTGTAATTTTACCTAACTCTTTTGTTTTGAACCTGGAACTTTGCGGGACAGTTTTCTCTGTTCCGGAACATAAATTTGGCGACCTCTTATCAGGATATTCAGGATATTATCATAAGGATATTGCTTGATATTTTGTGACTGTGATTTATTCATGATGTCTACTATTACTACGCTTGATGAAGCCAAAGATTTTTTGTCAAATGTGCAAACAGTGTGTGATGTAGAAAACAGAACAAAGGACGAATTAAGCTTGTTGCTCAACAATTGGGAATTGCAGTTCACTCTCATCATTCTAAAGATCAAATTGTTGGCATGATTAATAAAAGCTTGTTTAATGTAACTCCTCCAAATAAGCAAACGCAGATTGAAATAGTTAAGTTACAGCTAGCTCTGCAGGAGGCTCGTGTTAAGGAGGCTGAGTTTCAGGCACGTACTAAGGAGGCTGAGTCTCAGGCTAAGGAGGCTGAGTCTCAGGCTCGTATTCAGGAGGCACAAATTGAACTTGCTAGGATTCAGGCAGACAATGAGTATCGCATGAAACAAGGTGGAACTGGATCATGTAGCTCTGATGATTTTGATGTGGCTAAAAATGTTAAACTTGTCCCTCCTTTTAATGAATCTGATTTAACAAAGTATTTTCAGTTGTTTGAGAGGGTAGCTACAGGTTTTAATTGGCCCAAAAAGTATTGGCCAGTACTCCTTCAAACTGTTCTCACCGGCAAAGCTCAAGTAACTTATGCATCTTTGCCTCAGGATCAATGTGATAATTATGATGTAGTTAAGAGCTTGATTCTTAAGGCCTATGAGCTTGTTCCTGAAGCCTATAGAGTAAAATTTAGGACAACTTATAAGCAAGATAAGCAATCCCATGTTGAGTATGCAAAAATCAAAGAAGATCTGTTAGAGCAGTGGTTAAATTCTAAGAATGTGGATTCTGATTTTGACAAATTTAAGCAGATGATTTTGCTGGAGGACTTCAAAACGTGTATTAATAATGATGTAAGCCTATATCTTGATGAGAAAAGAATAGATAATTTGTCTGATGCTGCAGTTTTAGCTGATGAATATGTTCTCACTCACAAGAGATATTCTAGAGAAAGGAGGAAAGCTGAGAGTAAGTACGTTGCCTCTACTCAGAGTACAGGTAACAGGAAAGAGAATAAAGATGATGTTTCTCAGGAAGTAAATACCAGCTTCACCTCTAGATTTCAGAAAAGTAAATGTACTTATTGTAGTAAGCTTTGTCATACTACGGAGAAATGTTTCAGGAGACAGCGTGATGTGAACAAAAAGGAGTCTTTAAATATTCAGTCAATTGGTCTAGTGTCCACCCTTGAGAGTTCCCAGAATTCTTTAACTAAGTTAACTGAACCTGCTTTGAGGGGTAAATTAAATTCTCATGATGAAGCTCCGCTTTTGAGCAGTAACGTGGGTGACACTCTCAAGAGTTCATGTGCTAATTTCCTGTCTGATGGTTTTGTCAGTCCTCTGGACAGTAATGACAGGAAATCAGTTAAAATATATCGTGATACAGGTGCTTGCCAATCCCTTATGCTGACCAGTGTTCTAGGCTCTAATGTTAATTCCTCTGATGAAACTGTAATCTTACAAGGTGTAGGGAATAATTACTTCTCTGTCCCTCTGTGCAGAGTGAATTTAGAGTCTGGTTTTGTTATTGGTTTCGTTATGGTTGGGTTGGTTGAGACACTCCCAATGTCAGGTGTAACTTTCTTACTTGGAAATGATATTGGTGGAAGTCAAGTGTGCCCAGCTCCTCAGTTGTCTAGTGAGCCAGTGGCTGTGACCCGGGATTGTGATGTCCCTGATGTGTTCCCTGCATGTGCAGTCACTAGGGCTAAGTCTAAAGTTACTGGTGACTTAGAGGATAATGATGATGATGATGTTATCCTAGCTGACATTTTTCTTCCTAATTTGGACCACTCACCAGATGAGGCAGTACCGCATAGTGTTGATAATTTGTCTCGTCAAGAGTTGGTTGAGTTGCAAGTTGCTGACTCTGAGTTGAAAGGTCTAGCTAACTCTGCTTGCAGTGAGGAAGAGTCAGCTGGTGCTTCTACTTGTTAGTATATAAAGTCAGGAGTACTTATGCGGAAGTGGAGACCCCCAACAGTATCAGCCGACTGTGAGTGGGAGGTTGTACATCAAGTTGTCATCCCTCGTGCTTGTAGGCAGGATATCATTAGAGTGGCTCATGATTCCAGTTTGGCAGGACACCTTGGAGTGAGGAAGACTGTGGCACGCATTTTGAAACACTTCTACTGGCCAGGTATCTTCAGGGATGTTTCCTGGTATTGTAAGTCTTGTCACACCTGTCAAGTTGTGGGGAAGTGTAATCAGACTGAAAAGGTTACACCTCTAGTTCCCATTCTTCCTTTTGAGACGCCATTGACCCGTGTGTTGGTGGATATTGTGGGCCCTCTTCCTAAGACTTCTTCAGGATTTTCTTATGTGTTGACCTTGATTGATATGGCTACTCGTTATCCTGAAGCCATTCCACTTAGAAATATCTCAGCAAAGAACGTGGTTAAGGAAAGGTTAGGGTTCTTCACAAAGTTTGGTCTGCCCAAGGAGGTACAGTCAGACTGGGGAAGTAATTTCATGTCAAATGTTTTCAAGCAGTCTCTGAAAGAGTTGGGCATCACCCAGATCACGTCTTCAGCTTACCATCCCCAGACCCAAGGAGCGTTGGAGAGATATCATCAAACACTGAAATCGATGCTCAAGAAATACTGTTTGGAACATCAGAAAGACTGGGATAAAGGTCTTCCATTCGTTGTATTTGCCGCAAGAGAATCTCCAAATGAATCACTGGGCTTCTCACCTTTTGAACTACTGTTTGGCCATGAAGTAAGAGGACCCCTTAAGTTACTCAAGGAATGCTGGCTGTCGGAGGAAGATGACGTCAACATGCTGGAGTATGTGATGAAGTTCAAAGAACGGCTGTCCACTGCTTTACAGCTGGCAAGAGAGAATTTAGGAGCTGCGCAGGAGAAGATGAAGACTTGGTATGATAAGAAGTCCAGGTTACGCCACTTTCAGCCAGGAGATCAGGTTTTGATTCTGCTACCGGTGCATGGGCAACCTCTTCAAGCCAAGTTTAGTGGTCCTTATTTCGTGGAGAAGAAACTCAGTGATGTCAACTATGTCATTGCCACACCAGATCGTAGAAAGAACAAGCAACTTTGTCACATCAACATGATAAAGATATATCACAGGCGGGACGAAAATAACCCAGTCTGCACTGTAGCTGTTCCACCCGAGTCTGCAAGTGAAGTTCTCCCATGCAGCATGAGCCTGAGTGATAGTTTGGGGAAGAATCCTGATATCATGAATGATCTCCAGACTAAGCTTTCTCATCTAGCTCCCGAGGAAAGGCAGGAGTTTTCGGCATTACTGCAGGAGTACCCGCAAGTGTTCCGTGCCACTCCAGGAAGAACCACTGTGTTGATGCATGATGTCGATGTTGGAGACGCAAAGCCAATTAAACTGCCTCCTTACCGTGTGAAACCAGTGAAAGTTCCTCTCATCCAGAAGAAGCTTGGCTACCTGTTGGACCACAAGATGATTGAGCCCTGTCAGAGCAAGTGGAGTTCTCCTGTCACTCTAATCCCTAAGCCAGGTGGGTCACAGCGGCTTTGCATTTACTACAGACGTGTTAACCAGATAACCAAAACAGACACTTACCCTCTCCCTCGCGTGGAAGATTGCATAGACAAGATCGGAAAGGCTGGGTACATAAGTAAGTTTGATTTGTTAAAGGGATACTGGCAAGTACCTATGACTGAACGTGCTAGGGAGATCTCATGTTTTGTAACACTAGGAAAGACTTTTGCATGTTCTGTAATGCCATATGGTATGAAGAATGCACCAGCCACTTTTCAGAAGCTCATGAATGTTGTAACAGAGGGTTTGGCAGGGTGTGTTGTTTATATTGATGATGTATTAATCTTCAGTGACAACTGGAAAGATCACCTATGCCATGTCAGTAAATTTCTTGAGCGTTTGGTTCAGGCTAAACTTGTACCTAATTTATCAAAGTGTGAGTTTGGTCAAGCTAAAGTTCAGTACCTTGGGTACGTAATTGGTGATGGACACGTTGCACCACCAGCAGCTAAGGTTCAGGTTATAAGTGATCTTCCCAGACCTAAAAGTAGGAAAGAGCTAAAAGATTTTTGGGAATGGTAGGTTATTACAGGAGATTTGTTCTTAACTTTTCAATTCTTGTATCACCACTTACAGACCTACTGAAAAAGGGAGTTAAATTTGTCTGGACCGATAACTGTGAATCCTCTTTCAGCAAACTTAAAGCTATCCTATTAAGTCAGCCAGTGCTCGCTACTCCAAATTTTGCTAAGCCTTTTAAGATGGCTGTTGACGCAAGTGATACAGGAGCTGGGGCTGTTTTGCTGCAAGAGGATGATCAGGGTATTGAACACCCTGTATCTTATTACAGTAAGAAGTTCACTCCACCTCAAAAGAACTACTCAGCTATTGAGAAAGAGCTTTTGGCCTTGATTTTGGGTTTACAGCATTTTTCATTTTATTTGTGTTCTGGTTTTGACCCCATAGTCATTTATACCGATCATAACCCACTGAAATTCCTTAGTAAGTTTAAAGATAAAAATCAGAGATTGACAAGATTGGAGTCTACTTCTTCAGGAGTATTCATTAGACATACAACATGTCAAGGGGAAAGAAAATGTTATTGCAGATTGCTTATCTAGACTTTAGACAGACTGCTTTAGAGTAAGAAGAAATTTCCTTGGTATTTTTTTTTTTTTTTTTGTGGGGAGATGTTACATAGCCTATGATATCATCATCCTTTGTGTAAATCTAACGTACAGTATGCGCATGTTTGATCATTAGCGTGTTCTACCTCACTCCCCACTTCTACCCTTATAGTAGAGTAAGTCGTTCTTTCTGTTGTTCAGAGCAGGAGTGTCAACTCTTTGTCCCCTATGGCTTCATTTGCGCGTCCGTCTTACAAGTTGTATCAAGCTCTGCTGGCCCCTATATAATGAGCTCAGTCTCTGCATTAATTGCCACTTAGATCTACTCCTCATTTTGTTCACATCTCTGTCCTCCCCTGTACAGTTGTTATTATCGTGAGTGCTCAGGAAGTCTCCAACCATCTAGCAGCTGTGGAATTTGAGTATAAGTGTTATTGCATTTTTTCTTGTACTGTATAGCATGGGGTGTTTATTCGTAGGCCTAGTGAGGTTTTTGTGATTCATGTGTTTTAAGTGTCAGCCATTATTGATAATATTTTGTATCTGTAATAATATATCTTGCATTCACTGAGCATTATCCGGTTTTCTTATTTTATCAGGGCTGACATAGATAAATTTACACTTGCTAATTTCGTGTTAATAGAGGCTATTGCAGTTAACCATATATTAAACCTGTTTTTTGCCATTACATTATCCTTATGAGTCCTGAATGTTTAGTTGTTAGTTTGAGCATTAAACTTTAACTTGTAATTTTACCTAACTCTTTTGTTTTGAACCTGTAACTTTGCGGGACAGTTTTCTCTGTTCCGTAACAATATATATATATATATATATATATATATATATATATATATATATATATATATATATATATATATATATATATATATATATCCCCATTGTGGTAGGTGGGGAGCTCTCCATCCACTCACTCCATGTAGTGTTGCTTTGTGTGTCTGCCCTTTCCTCTCTTCTTTCCTTCCTCTTCTGTCGTTCTCTTCTTCATTCTTTCCTCTTTCTTCTGCCTATGGGTGACTTACCACTCCCTCTTGTGTCTTTCGTTCCTTCTTTCCTCTTCATTCTGTCCATGGGTGACTCTACACTGAGTGACAAGCCAAATGGTTTCCTGTACTCTAGGAAACCATTTACTGCGCTGGATGGTAACCATATAACCAAATTACGGCGCCTGGTGGTTTAGTGGGTAATTAAGGTGCTTCAATCGGATTGAGATGTGGAGGTTTATATCCAAGGGATGATTGGAGTTTATTGCTCACATAATGCCACTCATGGATGACTGAGGCTAGTCACTCTAATTTTAAATGTCAGGACCAACTTGCCTAGTCCCGGGCTCACACGCTTTTCATGGGGCGACATAGGATTGGATGATGGATGGATGGATGGATGGATTATCCCTATGTAGCTCGGCAAGCTACCTCGTAGTTTTAATCTATCCCAGTCAGTACACAAGCGTCTTCCTATTTGTTGGAGAAACACACAATATACGTGCGTACATATATGAAAACTGCCTGGCTGTTATCTAGGGGTCCCGGGTACGATTCCCAGCTAGAAATATATAAAATTTACATATCTATATATATATATATATATATATATATATATATATATATTTATAATGTATATATATATATATATATATATATATATATATATATATATATATATATATATATATATATATATATATATATATATATATATATATATATATATATATATATATATATATATATATATATATATATATATATATATATATATATATATATATATATATATATATATATATATATATATATATATATATATATATATATATATATATATATATATATATATATATATATATATATATATATATATATATATATATACAATATATATATATATATATATATATATATACAATATGTATATATATATATATATATATATATATATATATATATATATATATATATATGTAATGAGGGAAAAAAATTTTGACAACCGTGAAATGATGAGAATTGGTCACCAGTGTAACGGTCAGAATTTTAGAGATTTTGGGAAATGGGGTAGCGTGATCTTATCTGAGAGTGCGTGAGCCGATAGATATTAGTACCCTTTGCAGGCCACTCAATCTCGTCTGTTCTGCTCCTTAGAGTAAAGCAAAATTTAAACTCGAAATAACCTAAGATTTACAAAGCATTAAGAACTGAAAGACAGATTACTCTTGAATTGTTGGTGAAAAAAAGCTAGCAAAATATAATCAGGATCTACATCTCGAGAAATAAGAATCTTTACAACTAATTTAATATTCAAGGTAAACTGTTGTACATGGATAAATAAACCCCGTGGTCTCTGACGGATTCTCCGGGAGGAATGCTAAAAACTTTACCACCAAAGATTATTCTCTTATGACTAAATATGTACACATACTCAAGAATCACACACAAATAAGATAGAGTAATCAACTCGATCAGCTGATATACACTTGGATTACATGAACTAAGAAAAAGGGGAGGTGATTTAGTGTTAGATAAGAGGTTAGGTGGTGGCTGGAACGCTCAATCTCTGTGAACAATATGGAGACAAGCGATTTCATTATTCAGTACAAGCGGGATTAGGAAAAATATCACCAGTTTAACTCACGGACGTATATAAGGACTTATTACACGAGGGAGAAAGGGGGGAAGGGGTGAGAGGTTGGCATAACCTGTGAGCAATATGGAGAGGAGTGGCAATCTGATTGTTTGGCGCCGTTCCCCGCCTTTTATACGCATCCATCACAGTATCAGGAATCGGCTAAAACTTTTACTGATTACCTGGTAATATTATTGTCTCTTCTAAGATCTCCAAAGAATACGAAAAATACGTTTGCACTCGACATTCATAGAAAAATGACACGATGCTTAAAATTTTTGCAATATGTGTACAGGAACTTTAATCATAGCAAAGCCAAAACAAATAAGAATCCGGACAATTTATTTCCATGCCGGTTCATGTGCCTGCGCGACTGTCGACACGACTCCAATAACATGAATTTTGCACTTCACAAATGACTATCATCAACAATCATATCTCAGACAACTCTCAGTCTACCACTACATAGTTGAAAAGGGAAGCACTATTAACTTCACCATGTAAATCTCTAGATCAGAATATGAAGGAAGACATTCGCGATTGTTAATCCCTACTAAAACTTCCACGGTTATACGCCTTTGCTGGAAATGGCTGGTTCATATGTATAAAAGTTATTCATATTTGAACCAATACTCGTCTTAGTACTATCAGTATCAGAATCATGCTCACATTATGAATATCATCTAAGACTAAACTTAAATAGAGGACTTAACGGTTAAAATGAACTGTACAGACTACATTTACAACAATACCTAAGCTTAAGATTACATTTACAATACTAGCTTATACTAACTTATACTTAAAATATGGCACTACACAGATCCTTCCTCCAGAAAAAAAAAAAAAAATCACATCGGAAGTCAACATTCAATTCATTCATCTACATTTCCTAGGGACATGGGTGCAGACGGGACAGACTTACCCAAATTATGACTGTGAACCTCTCTAAGAACTCTAGAATGAGATAAAGATTTCCCTGACTCTTCCTCCAATAAGTGGCACCTGTCGGTCCACAAGTAAACTCCTGTACCCCAGGGGGTCGCTTCTTTGTCACGATAAACTCTCAAAATTCAGTGAAGAGATGTGCCCCAGCCAACCTCCCTCATGGGTGGCAACATGGTCGTCTCACCTGGACTGACCCGTACTCTCGCTGCCAGGATCATCCCAGGGGTGCTTCCCATTCATATAACCTACTAACTAATCACATTCACGTTCCCATCCACTCATTCTTATGCTTCCAGCTCTCCACCTAGTAACTGACGAATGCCTGTCAGGTCCTGAAGTCACTGTTTCCCCCTAGACTGTGTTGACTGTAACTTGAGGGGGTTCCTAGGTTTTCCTTCGAATTAAGGCAACCTAATATTCCCACTGAACTGGGCTGTGCCCATTACCCTAACTCCTATGAACTCTAGACACAAGATGAAACTCTTTGAAATCTCGATAGATGAAACTTCCCTTGAACTCTAAACTGTCACAGTCAATAGTCAGAAAGTCCGACCCACACACATTTCCCTATCCATCTCTTAACTTAATACTGCAACAACCAACTTTAAACACTCAACATTCTTCAATAAGTCTCTGGGGAAGGCATCTCTCACAGGGTAGTAATTGTTCATCAATCGGATCAGGTTCAAAGGCCTCTTCCAGGGGTTCTAAGAGCCACTATTCTCCTCCATAATAGGGCTTCACTTGTCCTGCGGATCTTTGTATCCTTTTCCCTGTGAACACATTTTCTACCACATACACACTTCCGTCCATCAACACTGCCACTACAGGATACAGACCATCCCATTTCATGTTAAGTTTTTGGTACATACCGGGTGCCACGGTTTCCTTTTTAATCCACACAAGGGTTCCAACTCCAACTGTTTGATTCTTCTGCCTTCGGTTAGCGACGTCTCTATACTGATGCGTCATCTTCTGGTGTGTTTCCCAAATGAGGGCATGGGCAACAGCTATCTCGTCTTCCTCACCATCCACAGAGGGTAAGGGTGCACCGACCGCCTAGGTGGATGATGAGAGAAGAAGGCGAAGTAGGGTTGCTGTCCCGTGGATGTATGGACCGCCTGATTCATGACGATCTGACATGACTGGAGCAGTTGGGGCCATCAAAGAGGGTGGCCCTGACACAGGGTGGAGAGGACCGACTTCTGGGTCTGGTGCATCCACTCAGTGACGCCATTCCCTTGGGGATGATAGGGGGTCGTGTAGTAGAGGGTGATTTGGTGTCACTGGCAGAATCGCTGAAAGTCTCTGCTAGTGAACTCACCTTCGTTGTCCAGGATGATACTGCGAGGTGTGCTATTGTCTGCCACATACTGCCCGAGTTTGTCTGTGATGTGTGTGGGCTGTTTTGTTTTGAGAGGGAAGAACCTAACGAATCGGCTACAATGGTGCACTGCTATAAGAACATAATGGTAACCCTGGACTCCAGCAACCATATCAGTAAGATCTATTCCAATCCTCTCCAGCGGCTTATTCACTGGAGGCAATTCAATCCACTGTTGATGCAATCCAGTGTCCCCTTTAAACCTTTGGCAAGTCACACATTTTCTGACATATTCACATACATCAACCTTAAGATTTTGCCAGTAAAATAGTTCTTCAGCCTTTTTGATAGTTTTCTTTTGTCCTAGATGACCAGTTAACTCATGTGCATGCTGAAGGGCCTGTACAACCAAGGCAAAAGGGACTATGAGGCTGTAATGAAGACTTCCATCTGTCTTCTCTCACACAAAATATAACACTTCATCTATGAAGGCAAATTGATCTAAGGTGGTTTTTGTAGTCTTTTAGCGGGAACTCTACCACCTTCGATATACTGTGCTAGTTCTCCCTGCACAGGTTCTCTTTGAGGGGCCTTTATATGTTCTCGCTTTAACCCAAGCTAGGTAGCTTCAGGTGGACGGACTACTACTTGAACTGGGCGTGACAACTGATCTGCTACAAATTGTTTTTACCCTTGAGATACTGGATCCCCTAGTTATATTCTTGCATTTCTAGGATCCATCAATTCATTCGAGGTGAATTAGTCTTCCGCTTGAATATACTAGTGAGGGGTTGGTGACCAGTAACTGTGGTAAAACGGGTACCCCGCAGATAATGATGGAAGTTAGGGCACGCAAGGACTATAGCTAGGGCCTCTTTATTCATCGCTGAATATCGAGTCTCACAGGGGGTCAGCTTTTTTGAGAAATACCCGATCAGCTTCTTGGTACCGTCTGATTGAACCTGGCTCAGGACTCCACCAACATGAGTGTTACTAATGTCCGTAGTGAGAATAAAGGGTTGTCCCACCTGACCTCTAAGACAGGGGCATTCATGAGGCAAGACTGGAGATGTTCAAAGGATTTCTGGCATTCGTCCATCCAGATGAATGTTACTCAAGATTTAGTTAAGTCGGTGAGGGGTGTAGCAATTTTTGCAAATGATGGAACATGTTTTCTGTAAAACCCGCACATTCCTAGAAATCACTTTACTTCCTTTATAGTGGTGGGAGGTTTCATCTTTGCGACCGAGTCAACATTCTTCTGATCAGGTTTGCTTCCTTCAGCAGAAATCTGACGACCTAGGAAGGTGACTTCTTTAAGGCCGAATTTCATTTACTGAAATTTAATTTTACTCCATTTTCAGTAAGTAACTGGAAAAGCTGCCTCAGGTGGTCTAGTAAAGTAGGGAAGTCTGGCCCCCAAAGAATCAAATCGTCTAAGTAGTTTCTGACCCACCCTTTCTGTAGGAGGGGTGCCAGTACCAAAGCCGGGAATACCACCAGTATTAGTAGCAGCGCTACATAGCGCCGCTACTATTTCAATAGCGATGGTGGTAATGCCATTACCTTTTTTATACAGTAGCGGAACTGAGAGCGCCACTACTTTTTGGCCGTACTCACGCGTTACCGCGCTCCTCACTACTCATGGGACGAATACAGATCCGGAGTCGGTGAGTACATACAGAGATGCCGACGGTTTGGTTGTATTTATTAATGACAAAAAATAATACTTTCGTCAATTCTGTCAATTAATGATGTTTGATCTGCATTACATCAGTAATTTATTATTACTTAGTAATGAGAAATAATTAGACAGGAATTTGCTAGTTAATTATCGATCATTTAAATTAAGTAAAGATAAATAAGGATGTCAGCTAGATGTAGGCAATGCTAACACACACACACACACAGGGCACTGAGTGGTGCAGACGCACGTCACCACCACTCCATACCTGGCCAACCTGGCCAGTGGCATTACCTAAATTAGTATCTTTATATGAGTCAAGCTCTGTACCAGGTTAGACTAAATGGTGTTCTAATATAAAAAGAAGAAGTTTTAAGTGAGACTGGTGTTCAAACAATAAAGAAAACAAAGTAGCGCAAGAATGTGCAAAATCAGCTGATTAGTTGCTATCTCTGTGACTTCGCACCAAGGAATGTAAGTAGTATATGTGCTTTTAGTACTACACAATGGCCACCTACTTTAGTAAAGCAAATTTGGAAAAGAAAAGGGATAAAGGTAGAAAGCAGGATGATGATTTCTACCAAGAACTGGTTGAAATGGAGACTTACAATAACCTGATGGAACGAGTAAACAGACTAGAGATGGCTTTTCATAATGAGATTGATGAAATTAAGAAACAGATGCACTTGCAAAAGGAAGAAATAGAAAAATTAGGAAAGGAAGTCAAGAAGAAAGACACAATAATAGATGAGCTGACAGTAGAGGTGGGTTCACTTAGGAGGAAAATTTGTGAAATGGCAAGTACAGCAGTCAACCACGAGAGTATTTTGGAAGAGTTCAAAAATGATGCAGAGACAACTAGGCAAGTGAGCAGTCTGATAAATCAGAGCAGTGATATTGAGGAGAAGATAACACAGGTGAATGAAGCTGTGCAAAGCTACAAAAATGATGTGGAAACCACATATGCTGAAATGATGAAAGTAAAGAAAGACTTGAAAACAAGGGTGGAAGAAAAAAGCATTAAAAAGCAAGTGAAAAGAATAATCCAAAACAATCCTAAATTAGTCAGAGATTCAGCAGATATCAACAAATCTATAATAATCACTGGTATAGAAGAAGAAGAAGTAAATAACAAGATCTCGAGAGAAAAAGGAGATGGCAAATGTAATAAGCATATTGAAGGAAGTATCAGAGGAAATCTGTGGTTAAGACATAGAGGAACACAAAAGGTTAGGGAAATATGAAAGATACAAGTCAAGGCCCCTAAAGGTAACCTTCCAGAGTGTAAACACCGTGGAGGAGATACTAAAAAATGCAAAGAATCTTATGGAAAAAGAGGAGTTCAAAAACGTATGGATAAAAAGATGCCTAACACAAGAGGAACTGGAATTACTGAAAGAGAATAGGGAGGAAGCAAAAACAAAATATGAGGGAAGATCAGAGGGGGAGAAGAATACATTTTTTTTTTACAAAGTAATTGGATTGCAGGTACGAAAGTGGTACATAAACAGGAGGGAATAAAAAGGAGGAAGGTAGCGGAACGAAGTCATGACAAGTATATAAATACGATGATTATGTTGTTGTACTCAAATGTGGATGGAATGGTATCTGAGTTATTAGAGATGAATGATTATATCAGAGAAAATGAACCACATATAATATGCCTAACTGAAACAAAATTAACACCAAGGATATCAAATGACATCCTAAACTTAGAGGAATACAATATATGGAGAAGAGATAGGAACTAAAAAAAAAAAAAGGAGGAATTATAATACTAACAAAGAAAAATCTAAAAGTCAAAGAAATGAAACTAGATATTCCCTCACAGGTAGAACTGATTGCAGTAGAGATCTGTACATCTGAAGGGAAAGTAATTGTAGCCAATTTATACATGCCACCCAGATCAAACAGATGGGAAAGAGGTGAATATAAGGATCTGGCGGAGAGTACAATTCAGAGTTTAAGAGCATTACTACATAGAATGGAAGTGAAATTGGAAAGAAATATACTAACTGGAGATTTTAAGAAAAATATAAAGTGGAATACTGTAGATATAATGAGCCAAGAAAGCTGTTGGGACCAAAAGCTCCTGAATCTCGTGCAGGAGATTTTCCAAATGCAACATGTAAGGGAACGCACCAGAAAAAGAGGACTCGATGCTCCCTCAATGCTAGATCTTATATTTAATAGGGAAGAAAACGATATTGACAATTTAATATATCAACCTCCATGCAGTACTAAATTGCAACTTCAGGATTGCATATGATAAAGTTAACAGCAATGAAAGTTACAAAAAGAGCCTAAACTATAAAAAGGGAAACTATCATGACCTAAAGAAGCACTTCTTAGAAATTAATTGGGAAAAGGAGCTTAGAGAACAAGATTTAAATGCTATATATAAAAAATTCTGTGAACTTTATGAAATAGGAGTCCAGAAGTACATCCCGCAGCACAAAGAAGCAGAAAAGAAATTAAAGAAATGGTTCAATACAGAATGTAAAAAATCAAAAGAAAAAGAGATTTGTTGTGGAATAGATACAGTAGACACAATACTGAAAGGGGATATAACAACTATAAACAGGCAAGAAACGATTATACAAGAATAAGGAGGGAAACCCAAAAACAGTTTGAGGAGGATATCAGAAATAAAAGTAGTGGTCAATCGAAGCGATATTACAGCTACATCAGAAGCAAAACCAAAGTAAAAGATAAAATACAATGCATTACGGATGAAGGGATCACCTATACACAAGAGAAGGATATTTGTGAATCACTAAATAAGAATTTCCAATCAGTCTTTAGAGAAGAAAAGAATTTTGAGAGGGATTATGTGGAACATGCATGTCCACACATACTACCAGATATACAAATATCAGAAAAAGAAATACAGGAAGAGCGAAGTAAATTAGACAAAGGAAAAGCAAATGGTCCTGACGAAATTTCTTGTTGGGTGCTATATGAATGTGCAAAGGAGTTAAGTAAACCATTATTTTTAATATTTAAGAAATCCTTGGGACAAGGTAAACTACCTGATATTTGGAAGAAAGCAAACTTTGTTCCCTTATTCAAGAAAGGGAATGGACAAAATCCACTCAACTACCGACCAGTATTATTAACCAGTGTTGTTTGCAAGGTATTAGAAAAGCTTATAAGAAAAGCTTGGATAAACCATCTAGAAGAGCACAATATGATAACAGAAAGACAGTTTGGTTTCAGAAAAGGAAAATCATTTGTTACTAATCTGTTGAGCTATTATGACAGAGTAACAGAACCATTACAGAAAAGAGAAGGATGGGTGGACAGTATCGATTTAGATTTCAAGAAAGCATTTGACAGAGTACCGCACCAAAGACTTTTATGGAAGCTGTACCATCAAGTAGGAATCCGAGGCAAACTGTATTGTTGGATGCAAGATATTCTTAGAAAAAGAGAAATGAGAACAGTACTAAGGGGAAATTACTCATCGTGGAGAGAAGTGACTAGTGGAGCTCTGCAGGGCTCAGTGCTGGCACCAATCGTGTTTTTAGTGTATATAAATGATATAGACAGTAACACTGGAAATGAAAGCTATCTAAATATGTTTGCTGATGATGCAAAAGTACAAAGGAGAATTACTAACACAGACTCTTGTAAAGAGCTACAAGAAGAATTAAATAAACTTCATGAATGGAGTAATACATGGCAAAGGGAATTCAATGTGGACAAGTGTCATGTAATCAAGTTTGGTAAAAGTAGAAAAAGACCTGATTGGGATTATAAGCTAGGAAATAAAACCCTACACACATCAGAAAGAGAGAAGGACCTAGGTGTGATTATCAATAGGAGACTATCTCCGGCTGACCACATCAGTGAAAAGGTACGGAACATGTATACACTGCTTGCAAATATGAGAATAGCGTTCACATACATAAATGAATATATGCTACGAAAGATAATAAGAGCATTCATTAGACCAACCCTGGAGTATGCATTAGTAGTCTGGAGTCCTCATCTCAAAAAACACATAGACAAGATTGAAAAAGTTCAAAAGGCCGCTACAAGATGGGTACCAAGCTTAAGGGATCTAAGCTACAAAGAAAGACTAGAAAAAATGAGTCTACCAACACTACAGGAGAGAAGGAACAGAGGTGACATGATTATGCTATATAAATGCATATCAGGGAAGGAGAAAATAGACATAAATGATTACATAAACTATGGGGATGCATCAGCAAGAGGACACTGCAAAATAATGGATAAAAAGAGAGGTGATAAAGACGTAAGGAAATTTAGTTTCCCAAATAGAGCAATTGATCAGTGGAGTTCTCCACCGAATGAAATAGTGTGTGTCAAAACAATTCACAGATTTAAGGATATGTACGATAAAAATGGTTTAAGACACAGGATAGTACGAGTTTGACTCATTTCTGTAAAGATATAATTAGGTAAGAACACACACACACCCACCCACACACACACACACACACACACACACACACACACCTCTAACTATCCCCGTCTCTATCTCCCGCTCTCTCTCTCTCTCTCTCACTCTCTTTCAGACAAATTTTTACTCGCTTCCTTATTATTTCGTAACGGTATGTTATTTTCAGTTTAAAGTAATGGAAAAAACATTGCTATTTTATAAATAGCCTTTTAAAGAAAGCCCCAGTTCATTTTTACTTTCGTTTTCACACATATCTTCAACAGGTATTATCGAAAATATAATAAATCTTTATAATATGTATCAATAGTAGGCCACATTTTTTTGCCTTTTATTTACGTATGTTACTTTCAGTAGGTATACTAGGTAACAATGTAAAAGAACATTTTGTGGGAAATATTTTCCCCCAGGGCAGTTGCGCTCTCTACTTTTATCATAGTTGCCCTTGGTTAAAAGCAGAGGAAAACTTGAGACCGTTGTTAATTGTTCAAGTGGTTTTTATAACCCAGAAATTACGTTCTCTTTAATAATTCTTGTTATTGATAAATAAAATGCTACTGCGTTTAACCCTCGTGGACAAGTATACATTGTAAATACATGTAATTATATGGAATTTTCCACTGACCTAAACTGCGTCTGCACGTTAGATGACGTGGCGAGGATGAAAAGGATCTTTGTGTTAAGCAGATGTGGAATTAAGATATTTGCACAGTTAAAGGGAATATTTGGTTTAACTTTAGGTTAATTAAAACTAAGATTAATTTGTTAGATTCGCCCTGTACATATCATGATGTAATCTAACTGTATTTAGTGCTGTAATTAAATAACAGTTGGCAACCCACAATCCGATGAAGACTTGGGGCTTGCCGCATTCACTCACTCTGTTCCTAGACATAGTTAAGCTAGCACGTTGTATATAAGCACCTACAGGACGCTTGATGGCTCAAGCAACTTACACGAAGCAGCCCATCGTCATCGGTTATCGATCACTCCCTCTTCATTAGCTAAGTAAGCTTTACGAATTGGCCATTTCAAGGGGGTATTAGCTATGAGATAGAAGAGAAATAGTTGTTGTAGGTGAGTCAAGGTTAAGTTACGTTTCACCTAACTCTATGAGACTTGTTTGATTTACTCAAAGACAACTTTATGGAAGAGTAACGACCTACGAGTTGTTTATCAGAACTACTGAATATTTTTCACAATTTATGGTGCCCCGAGTGAGGAGAGCTGATGTGTGCAGAGGCGCTGAATGTGTTGCTTTTGTGAGACACAGTTTACTACCACGTTCGGTTGAAGTGGAAGACGTGGACGTACGTGTCTATAGAGCTCCGGGAGGAACAGCAAGAGCTTTCTCTGAAGATAAAAGGCTGAATACCGTGCTACACTGGGAGCAAGACCATACGGTCCTGTTCCTTGGAGGAAATGATATTCATGAGGATGTGGAGGTCAATGAAGTAGTGGAGAATATTTTAGCAGTAGTAGGAGCCATAGAGTGCTCTGGTAAATCCTCAGTAGCCATAACTCTCCTCGAGCCAAGGAACCTGCCATATGGCTCTCCAGTTTGTTATGGAACATATAAATTAATTAGCAGAGCTGTGAACAGGAAGTTGCAACGGATCAGGAAGGGGAGGGATTTTATCCATTTTAATGCCAAGCCCTTCCAAGCAATGTTGAAAGCTGATGGTATACATTGGAACCGTCATGGTAGGGAAGCGGTTCTGCAGAAATTTATAAATTATGTAGAACATAAGAAAGGAGAGGTCTATGCTGTACAAGCTATGGGTGGGCCTATGGAGTATTGAGGTAATTAATTCTGAGCTCGGGGAATATGGGTGTCTTGGCAAATGAGTGTGGGAATGAAATAGAACCCTAGAGGTTTAATAACCCTGGGGGATAGGTTGAAATTAAAGACCTAATCCCTACACTCCTCAAAATTAAATGAATAATTAGCTGAGCTGTAATGAATATTTGGAAATTGAGTGGGGGGATAAATGCAACCTTAGAGGCTTAATAACCCAGGGGGATAATTTGCACAATGAGGACTTAATCCCTACCCTCTACAAAATTTAAAATAATCAAATCATTACTAAGTTGAGGTAAATATGTGGTTGGAATTCATAATTAAATTATTAAATTAGAATTCAGTCAACATGTCTGTTTCTTTATTGCAAAGATCTTCTAGTAGTAAGGCAGGATGGGTAACTAGAGCCATAAATGATTGTAACCAGTTGTCGGACCAAATACCTCTGTCCAAGGAGAAAATAAATAGTCTCCTGAATATCCTGAAAGATCGATGGCATAAGTACGAAGAGAGTTACATAAGTTTAGAAGCGGCTATAGTAAAGGCTGAGAATAAGGAACTCTTAGAGTCAGAAACTACGAAGTTTAAAACAAATTAGATGAATACTTAACTGTAGTAAAGACACTAGAGTCAAAATTAGCTGACACTGCCGCGGAAACACAAGTTGTGGCACAGCAGAGTAGAGCTGTGTTACCACAAATAACGCTTCCAGAGTTTGATGGGGAGCAGAACTGGAAATCCTTTTGGGACCAGTTCAAATACTTGGTACACGATAGAACAGATCTCCCTAAAATCGGCAAACTAACGTATCTGTTAGGACAGGTCAAAGGAACACCATATCAACTGATAAAAGAATTACCAGTAGAAGAAAATAATTATGAGGTGTCTTTGACCATCCTTAGACAAAACTACGAAGACAGGGAGCAAGTTATTACTCAATTTCTGAAGGCTCTAATTGAATTACCCACACCTAGACACGATTTTGATTCCTCGCAAAACTTTAGGATTGCACTAAGTTGTAATTTAAAGGCCTTAGGTACTTACGAAGATATTAAGACATCAGATTGGGTGCTTTCAAGAATTGTGCCCTTAAAGCTACCACCGAAAACCAAGGATGCTTTGTATGGTAGGTACCAAAAGGATAATTTCTCCTGCGAAGAGATTGAGGAAGGTTTGATGCAACTCTGTAAACATTTGCAAGGAACAGTAAAAACTACTGAGATCAAACAGAAGACTGAAATAAAGAAAAAAACCATTAACCAACTGGTTGGGAAATCTAAGTCAGAGAAGACTAAGTATGTGCCTAAAGAAGAGATAGGTACTTTCCTTAGCTCCTTGAAGACAGAGGATAAAGTATTAAAGCCAAGGAATGGACATGCTGAGGATATTAAGGAAGTAAAACCTTCCATGGTAAAAGAGAGAAAAGTTTGTGTACTTTGTGGTGATCAACATTCCAGTGCATCTTGTCAACAGTGTCCTTATTATGCTTCTAGAGTAGGAAAGCTTCAGGAACTGGGGTGTTGTATAATCTGTATGAACTCCCAACATACTGCTGCGGTCTGTAAGACTAAATTAAATCTTTGTTTTAAATGCAAAAAAGATCAGCATCAGAGTGCTTTATGCCCTAGGATGAAAATTGAGGTTCCTAAACCTGCAAGCGTCAATATGACAATTGCAAAAGGGAATGCTCCATTAGTAATGCCAGCTGCACTACCAATATCAGATGTGAAAGTATTGTTTGAGAATAGAAACCAATTAGTATGTTCCCTGTTTGATATGGGTGCTCAGAAAACTTTCATTTCTGCAAACACTGTGAAGAAATTAAAGTTACCAATTATTGGCAAGGTAAATCTAGCCATTATAGGATTCTTAACGACTAAGAAAGCTCATTCTTTTGATTTAGTTAGACCTGTAATACAATTAGGCATATATTAATGCCGTATAACAGCAGCTGTGCTTGATAATATGGAGACAAGTATATACTTAAAGGGATTGAAGGAAACCTCTGATCATCTACAAAGCACAGGGATAAAGTTGGCTAAACGGAATGTGGAATCAGATACTGTGGGCCCCATAGTTCTGATTATTGTGAAAGATTCCTACATAGGACTTTCAAAAGGAATAAGGTACAGTTGTTCAAGAGTCCGGGAGGTAACCTTATTATGGATCAGTTGCCTTTTCCAAAACAAGTTAAAGGAGAGGCAAAACTAGTAGACTCAGTCTTTGTTACCCCCACACAGTCATTGATGGTGGCTAGAATAGGCGCAAAATTAGAACCTACTCAGATAAATGACTTGTTGGATGAAAATATTGAACCTGTACATAAACTGTGGGGACCTAGACAGTGTAGGAATACACTCTGAGGAACCAACCCCTGAAGATAAAATAACCTTGGACTTGTATAATCAGTCTGTGGAATTTAAGGATGGACAGTATTGGGTAGGATTACCATGGAAACTAAACCATTCACAGTTGCCAACAAATTACCAAGCAGCTAAAGCTCAGTTAAATTCTCTTCTAAGGAAGTTGAGAGATAAACCAGAACATTTAACCATATATGATAATATTAAAAAGAATCAATTGAAGAATAAATTTATAGAAGAGGTAGAATACCCTGTTAACCACAAAGAAGGACACTACCTACCACATCATGCTTCAAGCAAGGATTCAGTAACTACTTCCATAAGGATGGTATTCAACTGTAGTAGTAAAGCGTCCAAGGGATCAGGTAGCTTGAACGATTGCCTATACTCTGGACCTACACTAACAGAGAAGTTAGGGAATGTGTTACTAAGATTTAGAGAGAAACCTTATGCTTACACAGCAGACATTAGTAAGGCTTTTCTCAGAATAGGACTGAGAGAGGAGGATAGGAAATTTACAAAGTTCCTCTGGCCTCATGATCCTCAAAATGAGGATAGTCCATTGAAAACTTACTGTTTCCGATCGGTGCTCTTTGGCTCTTGTGCTAGTCCTTCCCTAGTTTGCAACACATTAAAGCATCATTTTGAAAATGCCAAATGCCCAGAAATAGGGCAGGCTTTTTACATGGATAATTTGCACGGTGTTACTGAAACAGAGTCGGAAGCTTTGAAGGCTTATGAAGTAGCCAATTCCGAACGTGGGAAGGCAAATTTGCCGTTACAGAGCTGGAATATAAATTCACCGCTTTTGAGGAATAAAATACAAGAGGACTATCCAGATTCTGACATTCCCAAAATTCAAAATGTGTTAGGTCTTAACTGGGATACAACAGCTGATGTAATAAGTCTGAAACCAATTAAGTTCTCTGATGTCACTCTCACCAGGAGGTTCTTGTTAAGTCAGGTTTCCAAGCTAATTGACCCATTAGGATTGGTCAGTCCTATAGTTATTAAGGGCAAATGTTTAGTACAGGAGGCTACAGGAGGCTTGGGGAGAAAAGTTAGACTGGGACACTGAATTGAGACATATGTGGAACAATGGAAACAGATTAGAAAGGAGTTTGAAACCACATCAAGCATATGTATTCCCAGGGAAATGAACAGTAATGAGAAGTCGCACTTACACATATTTTGTGATGCTTCTCAAAAGGCCTATGGAGCAGTAGCTTATTGCGCAACAGGAGAGGATAGTAAGATTATAATATCCAAAGCCATAGTTGCGTCAATTAAAGGAAGAACCCTACCTCAAATGGAATTGGCTTCCTTAGAAGTAGGAACTAAAATGGCCAGGTATATAACCACTACTCTTGATACCCAGTTTGAGGATATTTACATATGGACTGACAGTGAGATTTGTCTTTACTGGATAGGGAAGGAAGACAGTAAAATTCCTTTTGTCCGTAATAGAGTGAAGACTATTAAAGAGCTGTCTTCCAAACTTAATTTCATGCATGTGTCCTCCAAACAAAATCCAGCTGATCTGCTCTCGAGAGGTTCGTTCGTAAGGAGACTGATCAAAGATAATTTGTGGTTTAAAGGTCCTAAATGGTTACTCACTAAGGACTGGCCTGAACAGAAACAGTACAGTATTGCTGAGATTAGTGTAGTGAACTTGGATCCTATAGTATCTGAGCCAGAAGTAATTGACATCAGCCGATTCTCATCGATAAGACTAAATACTACTAAATTGGTTGTTGAATTTTTGAATAAGAAGGTGGGGTTTCAGAAATTAGATCCTCTAGAATACTGGCTGAAAGGAGTACAAAGAAATTCTTACGGGGAAATATATAAACTTTTAGGCCAAGACACTGGGAAAGGGAATAAGCTGATGAAGAATTTAGGCTTGTTCTTCGACGGAAAGGGTCTAATAAGATGTCGAGGCCGACTGGTAATGGCTGACTTGCCCATCCATACCAAACATCCCATTTTATTACCCAAGAGCTGATGCTTTGTACAACTTATTATAAAAGAAGCCCATGATTCCACTCTCCATGGAGGTGTACCGCAGACCTTAGCCCAAATTCGGGAAAGGTACTGAATTCCTAAGGGTAGACAGGTTATTAAAAAATATCTCAAAAACTGCATCATTTGTAGGAGGTATGACCAGCGACCTTATAAATACCCAGGACATCAGCCCTACCGAAGGAAAGGGTGAGCATAAGTCGGCCCTTCCATATAACAGGAGTGGACTACGCAGGGGCTATAACTGCTACGGGTGAGGAAACTCCTCATAAAGTTTACATTTGTTTATTTACTTGTGCCTACACAAGGGCAGTCCATCTAGAATTAGCGGAAGACCTAAGCTCAGAGACATTCAATGTCTTTCGCAGATTTGCCGCTAGAAGGTCTTGTCCTGGCAAGTTAATAAGCGACAACGGAACTAATTTTGTTGGAGCAGCACCCTTACTGTTGAATATATTGAACGACCCAAAGGTTAAATCGGCACTGGGAATCCGAAATTGTATTGGACAGTTCACAGCTCCAAGAGCTCCATGGCAAAACGGATTTACCGAAAGAATGATTGTTATTGTCAAGAACTGCCTGAGGAAAACATAACATAGAACTAAGATCACGAGAGAAGGTTTAAGAGCAGTAATAACTGAAATTTAAACCAGGATTAATAATAGACCTTTGACTTATCAAGATGACACTAGCGATTCGCTAGAGGCCTTAACACCGGCTCATATGTTATATGGCAGGAAGCTCCATCTGATGCCTTGTGTGGGTATCCAGGAAGAAGTTGATGATCCTAACATAGGAAGTAATGATTTAGGACATCTTCGGAAAGGATATCAACGTCTGAAAAGGGGGTTGGATATCTGGAATAGACATTGGAGCGAGGAGTATCTTTTGAGCCTACGTGAGACGTTTTATGGAGCTCAGGTTGCCAGCAACAAATCAGTTATTAACATAGGAGATGTGGTCTTAGTGAAGACTGAACAGCCAAGATCCCAGTGGCCATTAGCTAAAGTGATCTCCACACACCCAGATTCTGAAGGGGTACTGAGACTCGTAAAAATAAAATGTAGGGGACATACAAGTATAAAAACTATTGATAAACTGGTACCCCTTGAGTTAGCAGCCACTCCGGATCCAGTGGATGGTGAAGTTCAAACGGGTCAAGAGGCACGACCTAGAAGGGCCGCAGCACGGGGTTCTTGAGAACTATGGAGGGAACTCTTGGCTAAGGGTCATATTATATGATACAGCGTATCATTTTCCGCCCTCCCCAAAACTGTGGGAAATATTTTCCCCCAGAGCAGTTGCACTCTCTACTTTTATCATAGTTGTCCTTGGTTAAAAGCAGAGAAAAACTTGAGACTGTTGTTAATTGTTCAAGCGGTTTTTATAACCCAGAAATTACGTTCTCTATAACAGTTCTTGTTATTGATGAATTAAATGCTACTGCGTTTAACCCTCGTGGACAAGTATACATTGTAAATACATGTAATTATATGGAATTTTCCACTGACCTAAACTGCGTCTGCGCGTTAGATGACGTGGCGAAGATGAAAAGGATCTTCGTGTTAAGCAGATGTAGAATTAAGATATTTACACAGTTAAAGGGAGTATTTAGTTTAATTTTAGGTTAATTAAAACTAAGATTAATTTGTTAGATTCGCCCTGTACATATCATGATGTAATCTAACTGTATTTACTACTGTAATTAAATAACAGCTGGCAACCCACAATTCGATGAAGAGTTGGGGCTTGCCGCATTCACTCACTCTGCTCCTAGACATAGTTAAGCTAGCACGTTGTATATAAGCACCTACAGGACGCTTGATGGCTCAAGCAACTTACACGAAGCAGCCCATTGTCATCGGTTATCGATCACTCCCTCTTCACTAGCTAAATAACCTTTACGAATTGGCCAATTCAAGGGGGTATTAGCTATGAGATAGAAGAGAAATAGTTATTGTAGGTGGGTCAAGGTTAAGTTATGTTTCACCTAACTCTATGAGACTTGTTTGATTTACGTAAAGACAACTTTATGGAAGAGTAACAACCTACGAGTTGTTTACCAGAACTACTAATTATTTTTCATACATTTGTTACATTGTACAGTAAATAGCTTCTTCCTGTACCTTCGGCTGTAAGCTTCAATAAAGTGACACCAACATGTATATCATTTTTTTTTTTCAATACAATTATGTACTGACATTACTGGTACACAACATAACCACTCAGACTGACTAATATTATCAAAACAGTATATAGTGTATTGCTGTATCATAGATTTTTGTTAACCTTTCCTTCATGTACCTTTTTCTTATCCAAAGTAGCAGGAGCGAAAGCGGAAGCACCACTACTTTTCGTATCAAGTACCGAAACTAGTAACGCCACTACTTTTTCGAGCTAGTAACGGGAATGGGCGCGCCGGTACTTTTTATTAGTAGCGTTCCCAGCACTGGCCAGTACTGAAGCCATCCGCCTGGAAAAGATCGCAGGGAAGCGATTAAGTCCAAATGAGAGTCGTTTGAATCTATACAGGGTAACCCCATCGCTAAAAGTGGTGAGGTCGCGGCTCTCTTCATCTAACAGGGTTTGGAGACAGGCCTCTCGCATATCAAGATTGACATAATACTGATGTCCGACCGCTTGTTCAACTAGTTCATCCAACCGTGGGAGGGGGTAGATGTCAGTCGCGAGGTGTTGATTAACATGACGATAATCGAGACACATAAGTTTGCTACCATCCGGCTTATTTACAAGTACAATTGGATGAGGAATTTGGAAGGAATTTGAGTGTAAAGTGGAGGGACTGTAAGAAAATGTTCTGGAGAGAAGTGAAAAGAGTAAGACAGGGTGGAAGTAAAGTTAGCAGGGGAGTGAAAGATAAAAATGGTAGATTACTATTGGAGAAGGGAGAAAAAGTGAGCAGATGGAGAGAACACTTTCAGGAATTGTTGAACGTAGAGGATGGAAGTAATGCGAGTATAAGCGGCTGGGGAATGGCTGGGAGAAGGAGGAAGGTGAGAAGACAGGAAGAAATCAGTAGGATAGAAGTTGTGGAAGCAATGAAGAAAGTTAAATCGGGGAAAGCCCCAGGAATTGATGGAGTGTGTGGTGAAATGCTGAAGCATGGGGGAGAGATAGTAGTAGAATGGATGTGGAAGATGTGCAGATTGGCCTGGGAGGAAGGTAGAGTCCCGGAGGATTGGAAGTCAGGTATAATTATTCCCTTGTACAAAGGAAAAGGGGAAAAAGAAGTGTGTGGTAATCATAGGGGCATTTGTCTTCTTAGTATAATAGGAAAAGTGTATGGTAGGATACTTATAGACAGAGTTAGAGAAAGAACAGAGGAATTAGTTGGAGAAGAACAGGGAGGCTTTAGGAAGGGAAGAGGTTGTGTAGATCAGATATTCATTCTTAGATCTTTAGTGGAAAAGTTTCTAGAGAAGGGAAAGAAGTTTTATGCGGCTTTCATGGATTTGGAGAAACCATTTGACAGGGTGGATAGACAAGGATTGTGGAAAGTGTTAAGAATATATGGAGTAGATGGGAAGTTGTTGAATGCTGTGAAGAGTATGTACGATGGTGCGAAGGCTGCAGTGCGTGTGGATGGTGAAGTAAGTGAATTTTTCTCTTTGAAAGTTGGTTTGAAACAGGGATGTGTCATGTCTCCATGGTTGTTCAATCTGTACATGGATGGGGTAATAAAAGAGGTACAAGGTAGGGTAGTGGATGTTGGAGTGGCCCTGGTGAGAGAGGATAGTGTTTGGAAACTCCCTGTACTGTTGTTTGCAGATGATACTGTGTTGTTGAGTGAAGACGAAGGGGAGCTGCAAGGCTTGGTGGATGAGTTTGGGAGAGTGTGTAAGAAACGGAACCTAAGGGTGAATGTAGGGAAGAGTAAAGTGATGGTCTTTGAGAGAGGTGAAGTTAGTGAATGTACAGCGAGGTTGGATGGTGAGGAATTGGAAAATGTGAGTACGTTTAAGTATTTGGGTAGTGTGATGAGTAAGGATGGAGGTTTGGAGGGTGAAGTGCTTGAAAGGGTACAGCAGGGAAGAAAGGTTGCTGGTTCCTTGAAAGCAGTGATAAGAAACAGGGAAGTGAGCATGGAAGTGAAAAAGTTTCTGCATGACAGTATTGTGATATCAACTCTAACGTACGGAAGTGAAGCTTGGACATTGTTGGAAGGACACAAGTCAAGAGTGAGAGCAGTGGAAATGAGTTATTTAAGAGGAGCCTGTTTAGTCACATGGAGAGACAGGCTGACGAATGAGGATATAAAGGAGCGTTGTGGTGTGGATGTGGATGTGATAGGAAGCGTTATGAGGAACACACTGAGGTGGTTTGGCCATGTGGAGAGGATGGAGGGTGAAAGACTGACGAAGAGAGTGTATGTGAGTGAGGTGGAGGGGGGAAGAGGGAGGGGGAGGCCGAGGATGAGATGGAGGGATGGGGTGGAGAGGTATATGAGAGAGGGGTGTGTGAGTTGGGAGCAGGGCAGTGAAATGGCGGGGGACAGGGCGACTTGGAGGCGATTTGTTTGTGGCCACCCCAATCGGGATTGAGGCGTCTGGCAATAGATAGATAGATAGACAGACAATGGGTGACAGCCAAGCTGTGGTAGATCGTTCTATGATTTCTCTGTCCTCCATATATTTTAGTATATCTGCAATGATCTGTTTCGCTTGTTTGGGATAGTGGTACATGAGTCCATGACTGGGTTGAGGATCAGCTACTTTAATATGAGCAGGAGGGCCACTGATGAGTCCTAACTCATTTTCGTCGAGAGTAAAGAGAGGGTTGTGGATAAGGATTAACTGAGATAAGTCTTCTTGCTGGGCAATAGTGAGATCCCCACAAACACATGAGTAATGGCCCAATTCTGGAAAACATTGATTTCATTATGTTTATAACGGGTTATGGAATGCAGGAAAATGGATTTGTATCGGCCCAATGCACGATTTACATTATCAGAGAGTATTAGCAATCATGATCTGGTTCCATAATGGCCCAATACATGCTTCAAGATATTGGATGTTAAGGAATTGGATCTTTATTGGCATAATATATGATTATCAATATCAGGCAGCATTGAATACCAAACACCGAAATCAATGGATATGGCTTACCTGTATACACTCTTGTGTAATATAAGCATAAAGACAGCTTCTTAGAAAAATTTGTAACAGAAAAAAATATATATATAAATTACACTAACCGGGATTCGAACCTGCATCATTACATTGAGACAATCGTTCTTGTATCCACTTGACCACCATGTCATTCTAGGTCCATAGGCTTGAGAGTAGATATTTCCTTTTTATTTTCGTTCAATGACTGTATATTAGAAACTATATGCTTATTTGATATAAATCGTCTCTTATTAATTTTGTAAAGCTACTATCAGTACCCAATGTCATGCATAAAGTTAAATATCATTCATCACAGACCATATTCTCACATATAGGAACAACAAAATGTCAATATTTGAAATGGCAGAATATTCCAAAAGCAAATACGTATTTTATTAATATTTTATGGAACTCCCTGCTTCAGTTATAAGGATAATAGTTTCTGCTATGCTGTTCCTACTTAAATTGGCATCTTTTTCTCATGAATAATGCGTTATAACAGAATCTAATGCATTAGAATATGCTGACAGTTACGATCGAAGATAGACAGGATGTAGTTAGAGCCCTATTATTGTCTTATTCTGCCACTGAGCTAAGTGAAGAAAACCTGTAACAGGCAGGCTATGTTTATAAGGCATTTAATTTACACTCCCCAGAACCACATATATAGTAGAGAGGAGCGTAAACACACACACACACACACACACACACACACACACACACACACACACACACATGTGTATATATATATATATATATATGTATATAAAGTTAGGAATGTGAAGGTGGATGGAATAGTTGGTGAGTGGGGTGTGCCTGCTGAGATAGATGAGAATGGGAGTGCGTTAGTGGACATTTGTGCTGGGAGGGGGTTGGTGATAGCCAATACCCTCTTCAGGCATAAAATGATCCACAGGTATACATGGCGAGTGATGAGAAGGGTGGGTGGTGAACTGAATGAAAGGAAGGCAATGATTGATTATGTGTGTGTGGATGAAAGGATTCGAAGATGTGTAATGGATGCAAGAGTTTATAGAAGTTCGGGGAGTGGACTTTCTGACCACTACTTGGTGGTGGCCAGAATTAGAATTCAAGTAAGATGGAGGAATAGAAGAAGGGAAAGACGAGAGGAAGGAGTAGTTGCAAGGAGAGTGGAAAGGTTACAAGAGGATGAGAAAAAGGCAGAGTATAAGAGAGAAGTGGAGGAATGATTGGGCAAATATGAATTGGAGCAGATGGGAGACGTGGAAGGTGTGTGCAGGATATTTACAGAAGAAATGTGAGCAGCATGTGATGTGGTGTGTGGAAGGAAGAGAAGACGGAGGGGGGTGCAAGGAACAGCGTGGTGGACTGAAGAGGTGAAACAGGCTGTGGCACAAAAGAAGAAAGCATACAATGAATGGATGAGAAATAGGGGCGTGGAAGAAGTTGAGAGGCGGAAGAGAGACTTATATGCAGAAAGAAAGAGAGAGGTGAAAAGATTAGTAAGAGAGTGTAAGAAGAGAGTGGATGAGGAATTTGGAAGGAATTTGAGTGTAAAGTGGAGGGACTGTAAGAAAATGTTCTGGAAAGAGGTGAAAAGAGTAAGACAGGGTGGAAGTGAAGTTAGCAGGGGAGTGAAAAATAAAAATGATAGATTACTAGTGGAGAAGGGAGAAAAAGTGAGCAGATGGAGAGAACACTTTAAGGAATTGTTGAACATAGAGGATGGAAGTAATGCGAGTATAAGTGGCTGGGGAATGGCTGGGAGAAGGAGGGAGGTGAGAAGACAGGAAGAAATCAGTAGGATAGAAGTTGTGGAAGCAATGAAGAAAGTTAAATCGGGGAAAGCCCCAGGAATTGATGGAGTGTGTGGTGAAATGCTGAAGCATGGGGGAGAGATAGTAGTAGAATGGATGTGGAAGATGTGCAGATTGGCCTGGGAGGAAGGTAGAGTCCTGGAGGATTGGAAGTCAGGTATAATTATTCCCTTGTACAAAGGAAAAGGGGAAAAAGAAGTGTGTGGCAATCATAGGGGCATTTGTCTTCTTAGTATAATAGGAAAAGTGTATGGTAGGATACTTATTGACAGAGTTAGAGAAAGAACAGAGAAATTAGTTGGAGAAGAACAGGGAGGATTTAGGAAGAGAAGAGGTTGTGTAGATCAGATATTCATTCTTAGATCTTTAGTGGAAAAGTTTCTAGAGAAGGGAAAGAAGTTGTATGCGGCTTTCATGGATTTGGAGAAACCATTTGACAGGGTGGATAGACAAGGATAGTGGAAAGTGTTAAGAATATATGGAGTAGATGGGAAGATGTTGAATGCTGTGAAGAGTATGTACGATGGTGCAAAGGCTGCAGTGCGTGTGGATGGTGAAGTAAGTGAATTTTTCTCTTTGAAAGTTGGGTTGAAACAGGGATGTGTCATGTCTCCATGGTTGTTCAATCCGTACATGGATGGGGTAATAAAAGAGGTACAAGGTAGGGTAGTGGATGTTGGAGTGGCCCTGGTGAGAGAGGATAGTGTTTGGAAACTCCCTGTACTGTTGTTTGCAGATGATACTGTGTTGTTGAGTGAAGACGAAGGGGAGCTGCAAGGCTTGGTGGATGAGTTTGGGAGAGTGTGTAAGAAACGGAATCTAAAGGTGAATGTAGGGAAGAGTAAAGTGATGGTCTTTGAGATAGGTGAAGTCAGTGAATGTACAGCGAGGTTGGATGGTGAGGAATTGGAAAATGTGAGTACGTTTAAGTACTTGGGTAGTGTGATGAGAAAGGGTGGAGGTTTGGAGGGTGAAATGCTTGAAAGGGTACAGCAGGGAAGAAAGGTTGCTGGTTCTTTGAAAGCAGTGATTAGAAACAGGGAAGTGAGCATGGAAGTGAAAAAGTTACTACATGACAGTATTGTGATACCAACTCTAACGTACAGAAGTGAAGCTTGGCCGTTGTTGGAAGGACACAAGTCAAAAGTGAGAGCAGTGGAAATGAGTTATTTAAGAGAAGCCTGTGGAGTCACATGGAGAGACAGGCTGACGAATGAGGATATAAAGAAGCGTAGTGGTGTGGATGTGGATGTGACAGGAAGCGTTATGAGGAACACACTGGGATGGTTTGGCCATGTGGAGAGGATGGAGGGTGAAAGACTGACGAAGAGAGTGTATGTGAGTGAGGTGGAGGGGGGAAGAGGGAGGGGGAGGCCGAGGATGAGATGGAGGGATGGGGTGGAGAGGTATATGAGAAAGGGGTGTGTGAGTTGGGAGCAGGGCAGTGAAATGGTGTGGGACAGGGCGACTTGGAGGCGATTTGTTTGTGGCCACCCCAAACGGGATTGAGGCGTCTGGCAATATATATATATATATATATATATATATATATATATATATATATATATATATATATAGATCATCTCATCTCATCAGCTGATTGAGTGTCCACTGCAGGAACGGCCTATCCCGACCGAAGTGGGGACGATACAGCCAATGTATCTCTACCAAGTGGCTTAGGCTATCTGGTAGAGATTGTATGTATGGTGAGAAGTGCTTGTAAGTGTAATTGTAGTGTTGGAATTGCTTTGAATGTGTATGTAGTCTGTGATCCAAGTGTAATCGGCCCGCACAAGCCGACTAGGTGCAAGCATACTTTATAGTATGCGACACTGGTTCAACCACAGCACCCCTTATGTCCGCCAATGCAGTACGTGGCCACAAGAACGGTCCTAAAGTTTATTACCCTGGCAGGGTGCGAACCCTCGTTCTTCAGTGTACGAATACGCACATTTTACCACTATATATATATATATATATATATATATATATATATATATATATATATATATATATATATATATATATATATATAAGTAGGTCTATAAAATGATTAAACTTGTCACTACTAGTTCAGGGTCTCTGATGGTGCAGTGGGCAGCGTGCTGGCTGTGAGTTGCGAAGATGCAGGTTCGAAACCTCCCTCTATATGTAATTTAAATTCTCTCATTTCAGACATCGTTGATTGACGGCAGTGCAGGAAGTAAGGAGAGCTTGGCTCGATATCATGCGGTGTTGGCAAATTAATGAAATCTGGATGAGCTCCATGAAAAATGAAGGCATTAATTTACATCTTATCCGTATCGGATATTGGAACTATAATGGAAGACAATAACTGCCCCATAATCAGATTGATACATTGCCGTTAATGGGCTGGTGTGTAAATGGATAATGGATATACATTGGCCCATTACTGACAGTCGAATCTGGAAGTATCGGGACAATACTTGATGTACAGTAAAACCAGTATAGGGCCATTATTGTGCCAATAGTTCAGTGTTATCTGGGATGTTGCCAGTTTAGTTCTCCAATCAATTCTTTCAACCCCTGAACACGTGTTTCGCTTTGTCTGACGATCATATTCTGGGAATAGGTCAATGTGAATTTTAGTAACATTAACCCTACCAGGAGGTGGATTATCAATTCTCTCGTACAATCCAATAATTGTGCCCTTACGAAATACTTTCTTCTTAGTCGCATTAGTGAGAGGGAAGTGGATTGAATTCTTGGAACTGACTTTGACCAAATATGGGTGACTCTTATGACTGACCTTAGGTTGAGGATAAATGATAAGGTTAGTGTCTGGGTCTTCTCTTACAGGGATGGGCATAAACTCAGACTGATGTGAGTCTACTTTCATGGTGGTAAGAAGATTGATTTGCGAGAAGTGTTGTGATGGGTTGGAGGGCTCGACTGGGTCAGCCTTCACTCTTTTGATTTTGTTCCTTTGTTGGTGAATATGATTTACAACATAAGGGGTGCCTGCCCATACCATGACTCTCCTTACTCCATCCCACATGAGACGAGCTTGACCTACTAGGCTACATCACACCCTAGGAGCAGATCTGTATTAATATAAGAATTTGGCACTACATGGAACCATTGTTTATGGATCTTCTCATCTCTAACTCCAATTTCTGCCTGCAGCATTCCTAAAATTCTCAAAAGGGCTCCTGTGACTCCATGTAAACGAGCCGTGTTTGGCCATATACTTACTTCTCCCACTATTTGCTGGACAGCTTATTCCTTAATTAGAGTGGAGCTACTCCTGGTATCAACTATAGCTTCTACTATCTTTCCATTAATCACTACATTGATGATGGGGGATGTATGACCACCGGTTAGTCATAATTTCTGGGGTGGATCTTCTGAAGCTTTCGATTTAGGGTCATTTTGTTCTGGAGGTTTATAGTTATGTCCAGGACACCCACATTCTCCACGACGACATCCAGGTCTGTGGCAGTCAAAACAATGTCCGGGAGGAGGTTTCCGCCAACACTCTTGGAGGCTATGTGATAAAGCTAAACAGTGGGCACAATATTTACCACTAGATGTTTAGGAGTTGCTATATTGCCCTTTATTTACTTGTGCTAGGCTAGATTTGAGCTCACAGATCTGGCGTTTTAATTCTTCCACTTCGTCTTTTGGCCCAGCTGGACTTGAGTGATCTGTCTGGTTCACTGAGGTGGACGGCAACGGTCGAGTCTTGAGTTTCCTTTCCTTGACGTTATTCTCGGCAGGCACCGTATTGACACGAGGGGTCTGACTCACTTCCAACAATTGATGTTCATGTTCAACTCTGTCTAGGAACTTCTTTAATGGGAACTCGTCGTCTGGGAATCTCTCGAGTTTTTCTCGTGATGGGAGAGGTAAGCCATACCACAGGTTCCGTTTGATTGCTTTGTTGCAGTTAGGAAACTTTTCGTTAGGGAATTTATGTCCTATTGCTGCATGCTGGCAGATGAAATGGTGCATGAAAGCCTGGGGTGATTCTATCCAATTATAACACATTGATTCTAATTCCTGCTGGGCCCGATCAATACTGACTTCAATGGCAAACTCCGTTTGAAGAAATTCCTAAGCCGCTGGCCATGAAACTACTCGATGCTTTGTCTGGTTGTTATGAATGAAAATGGCAAGTTCAGGGCTCACTGTACCCTTTGCAATCTGCATGCGCATCACATCATCAGAATCACATTGTTCAGCTAATTCAGAAAACATTTCCAGACATGCTGCTACATCGATACCCTGTAGCTGAGAGAATTCCAGAACTGGATTATTGTGAGGCTTTGGGAGGCTCCCTTTTGCTCTCATTGTTGGATGAGGGTTAAAAAATGGAGGATAGAAAGGATTCGTGGGGGGCAGTTAAGCTTCTAATTCATCTGATTCATTCACTACCCAAAATATAGATGAAGGTTTCTCCTCCTCCTCTTTATTTTGAAAATTCATACAATCTCGCCAGCTCATGGTGTTAACCCTCCCAGGCACACTGACGAGAATCGCATTCTTTGTGGTTTGGCAGATAAATGCACCTTGACGCGAATCGCGTGAAAAAAGTAGAAAAAAGCCGTAGAAAGAAAAGCTTTCAGCCGATTTGCATCAAATTTGGACACATTCTAGTGGGCATGTTTCTTTTCTGAGGTAAAGAATTGGCAACACTGTACTGCCTCCCAGGAGGCTGCCCATAGCAAGAAACCTCAGTCGATCCCAAGGAACCAGGCTGTGAGGCTGTGTCGTGTGTGCTGTCCCCTTACCCTGCCCCATCCCGGCCGATTTTGCACCACTAACTCACCGAATCCTGGCAGATTTTGGATTTGTGTTTTTTTTTTGTTTTTTTTTGCTCAAACCTCCGCTTTTGGTGAGAAATGATGGCAGATCACAGAGAAAGTGCTTAGCTGAGACTAGAAATGCTCAAAACAGGTGAGTCACCATGCACCTGGTACCGTATTCTGTCAAGGCACTTGGCTGCTGTCCCATTTTCTATGGTTTAGGTACGTATTAGACATCACTCAGAATTGGTTGATATTAATTTGGAGCAAAATAACATGTAGGACAAGAATTTACTGGTTTTCACACCAAAATATAGGCAAAATAAGCATTGTTCCATTGAGTGAGCATAGCAAAATTGCCCAAATCAGTCACTCATGATTCGCTATGACTGTTTTTCAACATACATTTCATTTTCTCTACTTACATAATACTTTTCCACTAACATTTGACCAGTTTCCACTTTATAGAACTGATCCCACATATTTACAGGCCTTATGATTATATTTAGCATAATATTAGTGTATATTTACATAGTGAGCGAACTCGCCATGACTGTTGTTTCAACTTACATTCTTTTTTTTTTTTCAACTTATATAATACGTTTCCACTAACATTACACCCCTTTCCACTTTATAGAACTGTTATCACATATTTACAAGCCTTACGATTATATTTAGCATAATATTATCGTATATGTACAATGAAAGATAAAACTATCTTCCCAGTTCCATCCAGAGATAATTTACACCTGGCGAAGTACAATGAAAACCCAATGTCTACTATTGGATGTTGCAAATGGTTTAATTTTTCCACTATATGTTCGTCAAACTTTGGGAAGATAGTTGTGTCTTTGTACGTAGTGAGGGAACTCGCTGTGACTGTTGTTTCAACTTACACTCTATTTTTCAACTTAAATATTACTTTTCCATTAACATTACACCCGTTCCACTTTACATCATTGTTATCACATATTTACAGGCCTTACTATTATACTGAGAATCATATTATTGCATATGTACACTGAAAGACAAAACTATCTTCCTAGTTCTGTCCAAAGATAATTTACACCTAGCGAAATACAATGAAAACCCTATCTTTACTACTGCGTTTTGCAAATGGTTTGATTTATCCACTATATGTTCTTCAAAAATTGGGAAGATAGCTGTACCTGTATGTAGTGAGTGAACTCACTATGACTGTTGTTTCGACCTACACTCTGTTTTTCATCTTCTACAATACTTTTCCAATAACATTACACCCATTTCCACTTTATTATATATTTACAGGCTTCACCATTATACTGAGCATCATATTATCTCATATGTACATAGTGAGTGAACTTCCTATGACTTGTTTCAACTTACAATCTATTTTTCAACTTATATAATACTTTTCCACTAACATTACACCTGTTTCCACTTCCACTTTATATAACTGTTATCACATAATTACAGGCCTTACTATTATATTGAGCGTCATATTATCATATATGTACAGGGCTGACTTTTACAGTGAGTGTCATATATCGGTAATCGGAAGCACACACAGTGTCAGTAATGTAACAAGGTGTGACATTCCTTGTCAGGGTGGGGAAGAGAGGGTGGTGGGGGAGGTTGGGGAGGTGGAGAGTGGCGCCTTTCCCCACTCATGCTCCTCTTCCCTCTCCCTTTTCCTTTCCCCTTTCCTTTCCCTTTCCTTCCTTTCCCCACATTACGAGGCTGTGGGGAGAAAGTGGGGAATACTGCGGGGTGAAAGACATGCTAGGGAGTGGCTCCTTCTTGTCTGCCTACTGCCCACGTACATCACGTGCTCGCACTGCCTCCCTCCCACCATCACTTTCCCTTTCACCACTCACTCCCACCACACCACTTTCCCTTTCACCCCTCACTCCTGCCACACCACTCGTGCCTTCCCCAGACAACACAGAAGGACCATACCTTATTTTTCTTCTCACTGCACCTTGTCTGCATATATGTACCAAAAATCATGCGCAAAATTTGAAAAATCTGGAAATGATGGACCTCGCAATTGCAAAACGTATGGATACATCGTCAGGTGTCACCGTGACAAAACATGAGAACGTATCCATATGTCGTCGGGACGTGTCTGGTTAAACACCACTAATTCTTCCCCTCCCGCCTGAGTCAAAGCCCCAATGGACTGAGTGTGATAATATATTATTTCTGAGAATAATTTGAAGTGATTTGGTCGATGGAACATAGACATATGTCTTGAGGAGGAATGGTGCCCATTATCAGTCATTAGGCCTAGCGGCAAGATGCGTGTTCACTGTTGTGGGGTTTCACCACTCCGTGTTCCCTGGGACCTATGCTGTGACTACACATACGTATATAGAAAAGCCAGTTCCTAAACTGTATAGTGTGTGAAAGCTATAGTGGTTTGCTTTGTGATACATTGGAACTAGGATGCTTTACTTACACCATAGCCTGAGTGTGGAATGGGGCAGGCGTTACCTGTACGCCGTATTCGGGAAGAGATTATTAGAGGTGTTTAGGGATGGCTGTTGTGATTGTCATACTGTATATGCATATGAATTTGTGTGAAATATAAGGACAACATGCTGCGACTGTTTGTGAAGGAGTGTTGTGTGTGCCAACATAGCGGTGCATCGTAACTCTTGAGGTGAAAGTGCTGCATCATGGTCATGTTGTACCATAGTAAAGAACGTAAATAATTGCGAAGATAGGGGTGGAAAAATTGTGATAGTCATGTATTTGTGTATGATTTAATGAAAAATGTATGTGAATTGAGCTGCGAGTGTTCGGGAAGGGATAATTTTAGGGTGTGTAGCGCAGGTTAGCAATACTTTAGCGGCAGGTGTGCAGGTGATGTCAGGATGCCGGGCAACAACGTGAGTCATTGAACAGGTACTGTAACTTTCTAAGGCATATAGAGAGAAGTTATACTTTATGTACAATGAACGTGAAATGTGCTGCGAGTGTCCGTGAAGGAATTCTGTGGATGCGTAGTGTAGGTTAATGACACCATAGTGGCAGGTGTGTGGGAACGTCAGGACGCTAGGCAACTTGTGTCCTTGAACAGGTACTGTAACTTGCTAAGATATCTAGTGAGAAGTTATACTTTATGTACAATGAACATGAAATGTGCTGCGAGTGTCCGTGAAGGAATTCTGTGCGTGCATAGTGTAGGTTAGCGATACCTTAGCAGCAGGTGTGTGGGGACACCAGGAGTCTGGACAATGTATGTCATTGATCAGGTACAGTAACTTGCTAAGACATTTAGCAAGAAGTTATACTTTATGTACAATGAACGCAAAATGTGCTCCAAGTGTCCGTGAAGGAATTCTGTCCGTGCATAGCATAGGTTAGCGATACCTTATAGGCAAGTGTGCAGGTGATGAAAGGACGCTGGGCAACGATGGACGTCGGTGGATAGGTACTGTAACATGCTAAGACATTTGTTGATTATTTATGATTTATATAAAATGTTTGTACTATGTGTCACGAGTGTTCGTTGTTGGATGTGGGTGCATAGCGTATGTCAGTGATACATTAGCGGCAGGTGTGCAAGTGTTGTAAGGACGCTGGGCAATGACGGACATCAGCGGACAGGTACTGTAACATGCTAAAACAATTGTTGATTATTTATGCTTTATAATAAAATGTTTGTGACATGTGTCACGAGTGCTCGTCCAGAGATATTTTCATGTGCTATATATATATATATATATATATATATATATATATATATATATATATATTATATATACATATATATATATATATATATATATATATATATATATATATATATATATATATATATATATATATATACCTAGGCTGCTTCCCCCAAGGAAAGGGAGGTAGCCGAGACAGGACGACACACTCCTAATTTACTCATCCATTCAAACACATTCATTCACATCTTAGCCCCAAAGGGGAGAAGGAACAGATCCTCACCACATCACACCGCACAAGGGTCAACTAAGCAGTGCAATCAGTGATATCCACAGCAGGGCCTGACAGCAGAGCTAGTTTACCCCTGCCACATCATAATAGACCCATCCCCTTACCCACACCTGACCTGACTAGCTGATCAGACCAAATGCGGGAGAATATCTCCTCAGGGCTGCGTCATCATTTATTCATTCACAATTTCTCTCCATTTATTTCTGTCACAGACAGCCACCCTTCCATCCTCAACAGACATCCTTCTCGTATCCAGCGCTCTCTTCACACTGTCCATCAATCCTGTTCGTGGTCTCCGTCTCAGCCATATACCTCTCATATCAGATCTAGTTATCTTTTTCACCAATTGCTCATTTTCCAATCTCTCCAAATGCCCAAACCATAGCAACACCCTCTGCTCAACTCTACCAGCCATCTCCCGAACAACTCCAGTTCTCCTTCGCATTTCATCATTTCACACTCGATCCATATGCATCACTCCACACATACTCCTCAGACACCTCATCTCCATTACATTGAAACTTTTCCTCTCTGCTACACCCATATTCCATGTTTCAGCCCCATATAATGCAGTCGGTACCACAACACCCTCATACAGCCTTCTCTTTACATCCATTCTAAGCGAACGACATCTTAACACTTTTTTCATTCCTCCCGGCACCTTACCTACTTCATTCATTCTAAACTTCACTTCTGCAACTATTCTTCCATCCACAGCAACATGTGACCCTAAATACTTAAAACACTCTACCTCCTCAAGCAACTCATCATTCAAAACTATATTCATCCCCCTACAATCTACCAACCTCGTACACTTCATCACTTTTTTCTTATTCTCATTTACTTTCAATTTCCTCCTTTCACACACCCTTCCAAACTCCTCTACCAATTGTCTCAATCTCTCCTCTGAATCAGCCACCAATGCAGTATCATCTACAAACAGCAGCAGCTTCAGATTCCACTCCCCACCATCAACATTCACCAGACTCAGACCTCCACCTAACACTTTTGCATTCACCTCCCCTACAACACCATCCATATAAATATTAAACAACCAAGACGACATCACACATCCCTGTCGCAGCCCCACTCTCACGGGAAACCAATAGCTCACAGCATTTCCCACTCTTACACACGCTTTACTATTTACATAAAAACTTTTCACCCCTTTTAGTAACCTACCATCAAGTCCATAGAAGGTCAAAACAGTCCACAAAGCCTCCCTATCAATTCTATCATACGCTTTCTCTAAATCTATGAACGCCCAAAACACATCCTTGCCTTTCGCTGAATACTTTTCACACATTTGTCTCATGGCGATCACCTGATCTATGCATCCCCTTCCTCTTCCAAAGCCACACTGCTCGTCACCAATCACTCCCTCTTTACCCTGTCTAACTCTCATAATTTACACTCTACCATACACCTTTCCTACCACACTCAACAGACTTATACCCCTAGAGCTAGTACATTCATACTTATCACCCTTGCCTTTATACACCGGGACCACACAAGCACTTGCCAAGTCAATTGGCACCATACCTTTCACAAAGCACACATTCAACAACAATACTAACCAGTCAACAATAGTCACTCCACCACCCTTCAGGCATTCCACGGCACACCCATCCATACCTGCAGCTTTCCCTGTTTTCATCTCCTTTACTGCCTTCTCCACTTCCTCCTTCGTGATCAAAGAATCATTCAACTCTCCCAACACATTTATTCCTTGCACCCTTCCATCCGCCATAATCTCAGCCACCCTTTCTTCCTCTACATTTAGCAATCTTTCAATATACTCTGCCCATCTCTTCCTTACTGCATCCATCTCAATTAACATCTTTCCATCCTCTGCTTTTACTCACTCTTCCTTCCCAGACTCTCCCTTTTGCACCCTTTTCACCTCCTTTTAGAACATTTCCTTATTCTGTTGAAAATTCTCAGTCAGTCGCCTACCCCACCTGTCATCTGCTGCCACTTTAGCATCACGCACAGCCCTTCTTGTCCTATTCCTCTTTTCCTTATACCTCTCATATGACACCTCATCCTTCCTCTGCAGCCACTCTTCATATGACGTCTCTTCTCAGCCACAGCCATACTTCCTCGTACCACCATTCAATTCTTTTTCTTACACCACCACCTACACGTTTCACACCACACACCTCTTTTGCATGCCCCACCACAGCACTCTTAAACAACTGGCATTCCTCCTCCACACTGCCATTTTCCTGATCTTTCGCTGCATTCCACTCATCTTTCAATTTCTCCTGATATTCTATAATTTTATCTCTTTTATACAGTTCTCTCACTTTGAAAACCTCCTTGCCACACCTAACCCTCCTAGCTCTCACCCATCTCTTACCTACTCTTAACTTTCCCTCCACCAGGTAGTGGTCAGACATACCTCCACCCTCCCCTCTCAGAACTCTCACATCCAACAATCTTCCTATTACATTCCTAGACACAACCACATAGTCCATCAATGCTTTATCCACAACCCTTCCACCCTCCTGTCTCACCCATGTATTCTTGTAAATATCTTTCTTCTCGAACAGCATAATTCCAATCACCATCTCTCGCTCAACACACATCCCTATCATTCGTTCCCCAGTTTCATTTCTTCCAGGCACACCATGCATACCAACTACACCTTCAACTGCTACATTTCCCACTCTAGTATTCATGTCTCCCATCATTATCACATTCACATTCGCTCCAAAACTCTGCAGACACTCATCAACATCATTCCAGAAGGACTCCCTCTCTTCTTCATCCCTTTCACTACCAGGCCCATATGCACTCACAAACACCCACAACTCACGTTCAAATTTCGCTTTCACCCACATCGGTCTCGATGACCCTTCCATTCAATCACACACTGCTGTACTTCTGGACTCACTAACAAGGCCACACCTTCTCTTGCCCTTCCTCTATCAACACCTGACAATCTTCCATTCACACTTCCAAACACAGACTCACCCTTCCCTTCCATCTTCATTTCACTCAAAACTAACATATCCAACTTTCTTCTCACAAACATTCTCCCAGTCTCCTCCCTTTTAGCCTCAATCGTACTAAATCCACGCACATTCATAGACCCAATCATCAGGGTACGGGGATAACTCAATCCCCCATCCCTTTATATATATATATATATATATATATATATATATATATATGTTTGGCACACACCCACTGACAAAAGTGAACAGGTATTACACCGTGCAAAGACATTGGAAAGTTATCATTTATATGAACTGTTCGTAAATGGTGCAGCAATTGGCCGTAAGGAAAGATATAACATCGCTTGTGTAGTGCTATTCTCTGTGTAAGATGTTGCATGACAGTGAATAATATGTTTTTCAGATGAGAACCTAAAAAGCTCATACTCGACTTTGTGTGTCAGTGCTTGTCAAAATGGAGAAGAAGGGTTTGTCTTCTGACGAGGGGCAAAAGGTTCTCTTCGAGGAGGAGACCGAGAGCGAGGAGGATGAGGAGCTGAGTGATGCTTTAAGTGAGGAGGACTGGGACGATGTCCAACGCCATTCCCCTTGGGCGGCTTTGCCCGCACCCCTACCATGACGGGAGCAGACACCATCACCACCAGTGTCGGGACTATCAACCCAGCCATTGCCTTCACTTGGACAACAGGCATTTCTTTTGCTCGGACCTCTCACTCCAGCAGCCATCTCCACCTCAAGCCTCCAGTTCCCCCTTGGCCGAGCCCATATCACCGGTAGCAGGGCCTAGTTATGTGGCACTGGCACCTGCATGTGGTGCAGTGTCTGTGGCACAACTGTTGCAGGATGTGACTGTGTCATCATCCCCTGCGCGGTCAACAAGGGTGCTTTCTCCGACAGCATTCATCCCCCCCCCAAACGTTTTGCAGCAGCAGGAAGAGATAGTCTCGTCATCGTCATCGTTAGAGCCATCACCACTTCGACGAGCCCGAAGTGGTCCACAGCCCGGCTACGGGGGGCGGCCAAGAGGTGTCCAAGGAGTCCTAACAGTGTCGTCGATACGCCGACCCACTGCCACCACTGTGGAAGGTGTTGCAGCTGAGGATCCAGGATGGAGCAGTGGCCCATTCACACCAGCTAATGGGCCCTTCACAGGATCCCCAGGAATGAGGGTGGATCCGTCATCAATGCCTCCTCAGTTCTTCCAGCTGTTTTTCACCAGGTAGTTGGTGACGTATTTCACTCATGAGACCAACAACTAGCATCATTCCTGGGGACTGTGTTGGATGCATCGTTCATCTGCAATGAAGAGGAGATGGCTAAGTTCCTGGGGCTGTACTTTTTCATGGGGGTGGTAAATATGCCGACCATCAGGCATTACTGGAGGAGATCCCGTCTCCATAACTACCTCCTCTTCCAGCAAGTGATGAGTGGGAGGCGGTTCAGGGCCATTCTGAAACACTTCCACTCCTTCAACTCACTTGCTATACCCCAGGACAATTGCAATAGGCTCATCAGCGTTCACACGGTGATGGCGTACCTCCTTCAGCGGTTCCAGGACACCTACTTACCCAAGGAGCACCTCACCCTGGACAAGGGCTCGCTGGTATGGAAGGGGCACCTCAGCTTCTGTGTCTACAACCCCAAGAAGCCCTCGAAGTATTCCATCAAGTTTTATATCCTGGCTAAGTCATCCTCAGGGTACATCTGGAATTTTGAGGTGTATATGGGGCACAAGAAGATGCTGGAGACCACCATTTGGAGCCTTGTAGAGCCGCTGAAGGATCAAGGATACAAAGTTTACATGGACAACTATTATAACTCTGTATCCCTGTGCGAATGCCTCTTCACTGCAGGAACCTATGTGAGTGGGACCCTATGCCTGGCCAGAGGAGCACCAAAGCGGCTGCAGGACATCTCCAAGACCAAGAACCTGCCAGAGGGGGGCATGGCAGCAATGCATAAGGACAACGTGATGGTGTTGCTGTGGAAGGACAAGTGCATCGTCAACATAGTCTTCACCTTCCACATCACAAGCACTGTCCAGAAGCACGTTCGAGGGAAGACCAGGGCTCCTGACGGCAGGACAGCCTATGTCTGGAAGACCGTGGACAAGCCCGTTGTGGTGATGGACTATAATCGATACATTGGTGGGATGGACCACTTCAACCAGATGGTCCAGTACTACCCCATCCAGTGGATGACCGTGAAATGGATAGGAAGATAGCATTCAACTTCATCCAGATGACCATGTTCAATGCATTCGCCCTGTACAAGAAGTGCTCATGCTGGTCAGTCAGTCTGCTGGACTTTGTGAAGGAGATAGTGGACAAGCTCTTCCATTTTCATGAAGCAGAGTGGCCCGCATCAGGGCACATCATCCACCAAGCCCCTGACTTTCCAACCCGATGGCCAGCAGGACCTCCAGCACTTGCGGCACCTGCAGCAGCACCAACACAGGTGCCATCACCACCGTCTCCTGGACCAGCACCAGCACAGGTGCAAACACAACCATCTCCAGGAGGAGGACCAGCACAGGAGCCAGTGTCACCATTGCCTGCAAGACCAGAACAGGTGTTGAGACGACCAGCAGCAGTTCCTGGTCTGTCGGGAGAACCTGCTGCCACTGCCATGCTCGGCCCGGCAGCTGCACCTCCAGGACACCAGGACCAGGAAAGACCAGGAGGACATCTAACCAAGCGTCATGGAGTCATCAAAGACAGAGTGCAGTTGGATCACACATCGACGGAAAAGGATCCCCAACAGGAGGAGGCTCTGGTGCGCCCTGTGTGCCCTGTCAAAGATGAGGAGGGACACAAGTCACATGTGTCCTGTTTGTGATGTGCCGCTTTGCGTGGGTGATTGCTTCGAATAGTACAATACTGAGTGAAGTATTCCTAATGGAGCATACATACACACACACACACACACACACACACACAGGAAAAAAATTTTGGGAGGGATTATGTGGAACATGCATGCCCACACATACTACCAGATATACAAACATCAGAAAATGTAATGCAGGAAGAGCTAAGTAAATTAGACAAAGGAAAAGCAAATGGCCCTGATGAAATTTCATGTTGGGTACTACGTGAATGTGCAAAGAAGTTAAGTAAACCATTATTTTTAATTTTCAAGAAATCCTTGAGTCAAGGTAAACTACCTGATATTTGGAAGGAAGCAAACATTGTTCCCTTATTCAAGAAAGGGAATAGGTAAATCCACTCAACTACCGACCAGTATCACTGACAAGTGTTGTAAGCAAGGTATTAGAAAAGCTTATAAGAAAAGCTTGGGTAAATCATCTAGAAGAACACAATATGATAACAGAAGGACAGTTTGGTTTCAGAAAAGGAAAATCATGTGTTACTAATCCGTTAAGCTACCATGACGGAGTAACAGACACATTACAGGAAAGAGAAGGATGGGTGGACAGTATCTCTTTAGATTTCAAGAAAGCATTTGACACAGTACCACACCAAAGACTTTTATGGAAACTGTATCATCAAGGAGGAATTCGAGGCAAACTGTATTGTTGGATGCAAGATTTTCTCATAAGAAGAGGAATGAGAACAGTACTAAGGGGAAATTACTTATCATGGAAAGAAGTGACTAGTGGAGTACCACAGGGTTTAGTGCTGGCACCAATCATGTTTTTAGTGTATATAAATGATATAGACAGCAACACTGGAAATGAAAGCTATCTAAATATGTTTGCAGATGATGGAAAAATACAAAGGAGAATTACTAACACAGACTCTTGTAAAGAGCAACAAGAAGAATTAAATAAACTTCATGAATGGAGTAATACATGGCAAATGGAATTCAATGTGGACAAGTGTCATGTAATCAAGTTTGGTAAAAGTGGAAAAACACCTGATTGGGATTATACGTTAGGAAATAAAACCTTACACACATCAGAAAGAGAGGACCTAGGTGTGATTATCAATAACAAACTATCTCCGGCTGACCACATCAGTGAGAAGGTACGGAACATGTATACACTGCTTGCAAATATGAGAATAGCATTCATATACATAAATGAAGACATGCTACGAAAGATAATATCATTCATCAGACCAACCCTGGAGTGTGCATCAGTAGTCTGGAGTCCTCATCTCAAAAAACACATAGACAAGATTGAAAAAGTTCAAAGGGCCGCTACAAGATGGGTACCAAGCTTAAGGGATCTAAGCTACGAAGAAAGACTAAACAAACTGAATCTACCAACACTACAGGAGAGAAGGAAAAAAGGTGACATGATTATGCTATATAAATGCATATCAGGGAAGGAGAAAATAGACATAAATGATTACTTAACCTATGGGGAAGCATCAGCAAGAGGACACTGCAAAAAAACTGCATAAGAAGAGAGGTGATAAAGACCTAAGGAAATTTAGTTTCCCAAATAGAGCAATTGGTCAGTGGAATGCACTACCGAGTGAAACAGTGTGTGCAAAAACAATTCACAATTTTAAGGATAATATTAGGTACGATAAATATGGTTTAAGACACGGGACAGTATGAGCTTGACTCATTCCTCTAGAGATACAATTAGGTAAGAAAACACACACACACACACACACACACACACACACACACACACACACACACACACACCGCTCGCTGGTGCAGTGGTAACGTTCTCGCTTGCCATCTGGTAGATGGGAGTTCGCGCCTCGCTCAGGATGCGAAAAGTTTCACTGACGAAGTGGGTGGTTACTGTCCCCCTTGAGCAAAGGGACGGGTGTGTGCGTGGGTGAAGGTCACAGCCTTGCCCTTAGATCGGACTATATGAGCTCTCAGCTCCCTTCCGGGAGGGTAAAAGCTGACGATCACGACCATCAAGTGATCCTGACCGACCCGGTGAATTACACACACACACACACACACACACACACACACACACACTACATAACTCCTCATTTCAAATCCCACAAGGTCCTTCAGGCACTTCAGCATCCCTGGAGGAAGTGAGTTTTCCGAATTTTGTTGATATGTATATTGACCTATTATCAATACCTCTATATTTTTCACACAAATAACCATTTTCTCCTACATACTACACATATGACAGAAAGTACAGCTTCATTAGCAGTAACTAGAACAAAGTAGTGTTCATGTCTAGTAGGTTGTAACACTGAAAAAACAACCCTTGGAGATTTTACAGTCTGTACATAAAAGGAAAAAGAAAAAAGAAAAAAGGCTTTGGGAGCATAGTCTTCAGGCAAAGGGGGGGAAGACTTTTTTTTTTTTTTCCGCATGCGGTAAACGTAGGTAGCGATCGGAAGATTTTTTTTTTTAAATTATTATTAATAACAGAACGGAGGAAGGAAAAACAAATTAATGAAAGAAATAATCCGTACACCAGATTACTGGTGTCCTTTGTTCATAAAATATCTGTAACAGTATAGATTTGAACAGCTGTGGGTTGAAATTTGGAGGGAAACAACTCTCGGGAAGCGAGTTCCAGAGAGATGCAATTCGGGGAATGAAAGAATTCTGACAGGCAGAAGTTCTACAATATGGCTGAGTGACATTACAGTCATGAGCGCTACCAGATGCCCGTGTAGCACGAGGGAAGGCATGGAGAGGAGGCACCATGGACGCAACTTCGTCTGAGCATTTGCCAAAAAAAAATATCTGTAAAATAATGCAAGGGAGGCAACATTCCTTCTTACTTGCAGGGGAGGTAGTTTATATGTAATGGCAGGGTTGTTAATAATTCTAACAGCTTTGTTCTAAATTTTGTCTAGTTGTTTTAATGCAACCTCTCCACATCCATTCCACAAGGGTGAGCAATAGTCAAACTGAGAGCGCACATGACTCTTATAAATTATAGCTAACTGCTCATCAGTGAAGAAGTTATGAACTCAGTACAATAATCCAAGTTTCTTTGAGGCGTTTTTAGCAAGTGATCTGACGTGAGAGGTCTAGCTGAGGGCATTGTTATGTGAGACGCCAAGAATTTCAAAACTTTTGGAGATGGGATTATTAGTAGCATTGAAGGTAATGTACGAATCTGGCAATATATGTCTATTAGTAAATTCTATACATTTAGTTTTACTAGCATTAAAAGAGACAAGGTTGTTTTGTCCCCATTCACGAGTATAGATAGGTCTTGTCATCCTATTACTCGAAAACTATTGGACGTATCGACTTCCTGAAAGAACCATGATAAAGAGCAGTAAATTCTACGTATGTTCATTACGAAAATATAAGCCTTTGGGAGCATATTTTTTTAGGAAAGGGCGGGGGAATGGAGTGTGTTATTCTCGCAGGTGGTAACAGTCGAAAACGATCGGCGGAGTAATCTCACTTTGTTGGCCAATTACTCGAAAATTATTGGACGTATCGACTTCCTGTTAGAACCATGATAATGAGCAGTAAATTCTACGTATGTACAGGACATAAAAAAGTAATATCTCTGATAAAAAAAAAAAAAAGAAAAGTCGTTGTTACGTAGGCGGGAATATAGCATTTATTGTGGCGCATGATGAAAGTGATGCACGGCCGTGAGTACCCAGTCTTTTTTTGCGATTTGCTCGGAAACTATGAGGCGTATCGAAAATCTGTTTTGCCAAGGAGAAAGCTCATGAAATTCTACACAATATTATGAAATAAAAATATAAGGTGTGCAAGAAAACTTCTGCAGGAAAGCTCCCTGAACAAAAAAGTGTATTTTTGAACAAATGGCTTTCAGTTTTTGCCTATTTTCTCGAAAAATATATATCTTATCACAACTGGATATTTCTCATTAGAAAGCTGATGAAATTCTCTATCAAAACGTCTTATAACATTTTCCTGTATGATGGAAAGCATTCGAATGGTGATGTTGGGAAGTGAAACTGACTTTGCACAATGTTTATTCAGGGCTGCCTAATGTTGTTTTATTCGTGTTTTCCTTTTTTTTTTTTTTTTTTTTTGGTAGCTAGAACAAACATCGACGAATAAGATCATATAGGTTTCATGGCAGTATATTGAGGTTTGGGTGGCGAAAATAAGGCAAGAATACATGTCTTCAGTGGCGTGTGGGCTCGCTGGACGGGTAGCCAGTCGAATAAAATCATGCACCGGACAACACTGAAACTTTGCATGTGCGGAAGGTTTAAGAGAGGGGGTTAACTTTTATGTCTACACTGTCTCACTCTGTTCTCCTTGACACGTGACCCCTAATTCCGTTAACAACTTATCTTCCATTTTACTCCTTTCACTAGACCAAGCCACAAAATACATAAGCTGTGTTTCCACGTCGATATTCATTCTATTATCAGTGAAGAAAAATTTTGTTCGTGCTCCAGGAGATTTGAAGATCATTAATTCTAGAAATATTGTGAGATTACGTGGGCCTCCAGTGTACAGTTAGTGAGGGATTCTATCTCGATTCATTCATTTACTGTAACAATATCTATCCCACAACATTATCTTATCCCACAACAATATCTTATCGCACAACTTTAGCCACCAGTGTAACGATATAAAATTTCTGTTGCCAGTGTAATGCTGGAAAATTTATATACCACCACTAATGCCATCAGTGTAATGAGGGAAAAAATTTTTAGACACCCGTGTAATGATGAGAATTGGTCACCAGTGTAACAGTCACAATTTGACATTATGGGAAATGGGGTAGCGTGATCTTTTTTGAGAGTGCGTGAGCTGGTAGATATTGGTACCCTTTGTGGGCTACTCAGTCTCGTCTGTACCACTCCTTAGAGGATAGCAAAATTTAAACTCGAAATAACTTAACTTAAGATTTACTATCTACTCCTGTTTTTTATTCATCTGACACGCTACCTGCTCCTGATCACGGGCTCATCATCATAGTCTCGGCGGCTAACTGTGGAATTCAACAGAGTCTACGCCGAAACACCATAAGCTGGTTGCCTAGTCTTGTCATGCAAAAGGTGCCCCAAAAAGGGACTCTAACTAATGTAAAGTGAGCAACCCTTGGAACTGCTCGTGTTGCATCTTAATCTCAGATGAATAACTGAATATCCAAGAAAATCCCGCTTTTGGAAAGGGACTAATTGGGGAGTGAGATAAAGGATAGAACACTGAGAGCAGGAATAATCGGAGTAGTGAAGCTCGTTCTCTCAAGACTTGCATCTCTGACTCTAGTGATATCTGGGCGAGATATCTCTCTTGTTACGGGGGAGAGCTTGAGGCCAGCGCTGAGAGAGGTGACGTCATCCTGAGGAGTGAGGCGCGTGAGAGAGCGGCAGTTGCTTCGTGGCTAGTGCAGAGGCTTCATCTCAGTGCAGCTGGAGGGAGGAGACCTGGCGAATGTGTGCGATTTCCATGGAGTTGCAGTGCGAACGTACATGGATTTCATCATCATCTGAATATACCTAGGTTAATGTACATGCATATCATTCCACAAGACATACACTCTGCAATCAGCACACGGTAGTATAGGAAATGTGTTAAGCTAAAGGTTTCTCAGTCCCCCCTAAAATTGTTGTTTTTTGTTTATCTTGTCTGTGTCCCGTTCTCTATTGCTAAGCCCATAACTGATCTGTTTGTGTAAGTCCAGAACTTCCTGTGACTGGGAAGGGATTAGTTGCTGGCAAAGATTAGATGGATAGGCTAGGAAGGTTGGGACGAAAGACTAAAAAAAGATAAGATGCAGCCAACAACGGAGGAAGGAGCTATCTCTTTAGAACAGGTACAGTGGGAATTTGAGTCTTGTTAATCGGAGATGGATTCAGACTTAGACATACATGAATGGAAAGCAGAGAAGTTTGATGAGACTGTACAAGTGTTGAATGATATGAGTGCAGGAAATCTTGAGGATAGACTTGAAGGTAGCCAGGACATATCTGAGCACCTAAATATTGAGGAAGACTTCAGCACTTTGCACTTGCATTCTGGAGGTACATATCAAACAATGCCTGAGTGTCACTCTAGTTCCAAAATGTTCACTGGTCCTACTGACGAAGGCATTCCTAGCGCAGATGAGACTGTGAACACTATGGTAACTACTAACCTTACTACTGATACTTTACCTCAAACATTACCACTTGATGTGCCGGTTAGGCAATCTCAGGGACCCTTCATTGCCCAGTCACCTCTGAACTCGGACTGTGTAAAGATGTTGCCTACAGCACAACCGACTATACAGTTTACTGGGGAAGTTGGGTATGATATATGTAGGTTCCTAAGAGACTGTGAGGCTCAGATACATAGACTGAAGCTTGCTAGTGATGGGGAGAAAATTTGGCATGTTAAAGCTCATATTAAGCCAAATTCCCAGGCAGCTGATATGCTTGAGGCTTCTATTTTCCAAACCGGACCTACTGCTCAGGAGTATGAGAGGTTTAACTCGCAGCGTGCCGGCTAATTTTAGCCCTATGGGTCACCCCAGTGCCAGCCATTTTTTGACCTTTTTTTTTGGCTAAAATGATAATTTTGATGTGGAAACAACGAATTTCACTGTTCAAATGCTGACCGAGGCTCGGAAATGGGTTTTATTCAGTCCGGTATACTCATGTACAGGTATAGTTGCTCTCTTATGCTCACAACGTATGTGAGAGAAAGCAGTTTTCTATGTAAGGTATACTCAGGTATTTATGCTGGGAAGGAATAGCAATGTTCTGTACACTTTTCTGATTACTTATTACTTCAGCAACTATCACAATTTATGTGTCTTTCTCACTGTGAATGCATTATCTTACACTTACTTGAAGATAGATACAACCTGACTTCATTACATACAGTTCTGGCACTTACAAGAAGGTATTTACAACTTGACTTCACTATATACTCCTTACACTTAAAAGAAAATATTTAGAACTTACACTTACATGAAAATATTTACAAAATGTCTTCACTATGTACAGCACTGGGTGAGGCACACAGGCAGAGTGAGGCAGAGCGAGTGTGAGGGGGGGAGCGAGTGAGTGTATGGCCTTGACAGCCTGGGGGATGGTAGAGGAGCAGTTACCTTACGTGCCTGCCAATTTTTACCCGCGAATCTTGAAAAATTCGGTCACAGTGAAGTTTTTTATTTTAGACCGTTTTAAAACGGCACTGGCACTGGCCGCGCAGTTATATCAGACCATTTTAAAACAGCACTGGCATGCGGCAAGTTAAAGAAGTCCTTATAAATACATTTGAAAGTGACTGCTATGTGTCAGATGCTTGGGGGTTTAGAATAGTCAATAGGGCACAGCAGTATCCAAATTGTACTGACGGCCAAGCTCATGTGACGGCAGTCAGGTGTTACGTGGAAGCTAGCAAAGCTTTGGTAAGTTCAGGCTGGGGAGACATAACTGGGGGACTGTCGTATAAGAGTGTAGCTCATCTCTAAGAGTACCTCCAGTACTTGCTTTGTTTGGCCCCTGCTAGGCAAGATAGGCAGGCGAAAAGACCTCAAGAAATAGTCCTTCGTGACTTGAACTTCAAGATAAAAGTGAAGGCAGGTGAAGGAGAGGTCAGAGGGACTGTCTTAGCTGAGAACACAGAGAAGTCAAACCTTGCTTGTAAGTTCTGTACTGTGTGCAATAAAGCTGATCATCTAGCTAAAAGGTGTTGGAAGGCTAAAAGGCAGCATGCCAGGCAGCCAAGGCCAACACAACTGCCACGTCTGGGTCTAGTACTTCTGCTAAAAGCAGTCAGGCAACAAACAACCAAGTAACCAGTCCACCGCAGCACAACCAAGCCAAAGCTACAAAGCCAAAGGTACAAAGGTGGTGTGTCATACATGGGTAGTGTCCTCATTCCTCGTACTATTGCCCCATTGTCATTACCAATAGGGAGCAACTGGGTAACATGGAGAGTTTGGGGGAAGCTCATAGCCGGACACAGAAATAACCAGAAAGGTCATGCAGTCCACCGATGCGTATGTGGCAGCTATAAAAAAAGGTGGATTTATTGTCAATTCCTTGGATTATAGGGAAAGGCCAGGTGTCCTTGATGGTTGACACCGGGGTATGTGCAAACATTATATCTAGTCGAGCTCTAGAAAAGCTGAGGCAACTGATGCCTCGAGCACACTGAATGTTATCAGCACCCAATGTGCTTTTGACAGGTGTGACAGGGAGTAAAATAAAGAATATAAACCAGGTACCGTTGACACTGAGGGCAGATAAATGATCTCCTGTATTACTTGCTACATTCTATGTGGCTGAGAACTTCCCTCTGCCAGCTGATGGGTTATTAGGCCTTGAGTCCATGGAGGAGTATAATGTGATTATATATCCTCAGAGACATCCCATTACCTTTAATGGGAAGGATTTTATGGGCCTTGTTCCCTCAGCAACCAAAGCTGGAAATAGTGGTGTCCAACAAGGAGACATTCAACCAGTTGTTACCCCGACAGGTGTAGCATCAAGGGAATTGCCAGATGAACATGGAATGCTGGAAGCAGGTAAAGGCTGCAGTGTGTGGAAATCACCACTTGCCCAGTTGGACTGTCAGCAAAATTCCTGTCCGAGTACCTGATGTGTCGGTGGGAACTGATGCGGCATGCTTACCAGAGACTGTAAAACATAAGGCATTGTCACTGGAGTCCACCTTAACCCCTTAACCACAGGGCGTCACTTTCGTGACGCTCAGGGCAATGGATCATACTGCGGGGCATCACTTTTGTGATTCTGTGTTATTATGAATTCGCCCAGGCTTTCAAGTGGTGGCTTGTATCATCTATCAATACTGCTAGTGTCCAGCAATAGTCAGCACTGCTAATGTCATCTGTACTCCCATCCATTGTTGACAATTTAGCCATTTTTCCCCATTCTTGACTCCCCTCCCTACCTCCCCTCCATTACCCTCTCCTCTCGCCTGCCCAGCCTCGCCACGCTAAGCAAATCTTCCCCAGAATTTTCCACTGATTTCATCCATAAAATGAGCCCTATGCCCTATTCTTATACAAAATAATATATATAAAAAATCTATCTATCTATCTATATACCTAGGCTGCTTCCCCCAAGGAAAGGGAGGTAGCCGAGACAGGACGACACACTCCCCATTTACTCATCCATTCAAACACATTCATTCGCATCTTAGCCCCAAAGGGGAGAACGGACAGATCCTCACCACACCACACCGCACAAGGGTCAACTGCGCAATGCAATCAGTGACATCCGCAGCAGGGCCCAACAGCAGAACTGGTTTACCCCTGCCACATCATAACAGACCCATCACCTTACCCGCACCTGACCTGACTAGCTGATCAGACCAAATGCGGGAGAATATCCCCTCAGGGCTGCGTCATCACTTATTCATTCACAATTTCTCTCCATTTATTTCTGTCACGCACAGCCACTCTTCCTTGCTCAACAAACATCCCTCTCGCATCCAGCGCTCTCTTCACACTGTCTATCCATCCTATTCGTGGTCTTCCTCTCTGCCTTACAGCTCTCACATCAGATCTAGTTATCTTTTTCACCAATCGCTCATTATCCATTCTCTCCATATGCCCAAACCATCACAACACCCTCTGCTCAACTCTACCAGCCATCTCCCGAACAACTCCAGTTCTCCTTCGCACTTCATCATTTCGCACCCGATCCATACGCGTCACTCCACACATACTCCTCAGACACCTCATCTCCATTACATTCAAACTTTTCCTCTCTGCTACACCCATATTCCATGTTTCAGCCCCATATAACGCAGTCGGTACCACAACACCCTCATACAGCTAATCATCACCTGGCAATACCCCACCTGGCAATACCCCACGTGCACTCGTTCACTAATTTTCCCTGCTTATTTCCCCTTGAAATATGCCATATTACCTATTCTCGTAATAAAAATATATATGAAAAAGAAAGGGAGAAGCCTAAGTGATACTGACATTCACAGAAATATCTAATTTATTATGTATTGTCTGGATTTCCTACCAATCATTTCATAGCATATAAATTAGCAGCTGTCACCACACTGACATTGACAACCCTTGGCTGCCCATATACGCTGCCTCATTCAGTTCCTTGTCATCCTCTGAGGTGAAATCATGTCACACTCGCGCCCCGCCATTTCCGCAGCTTCTGCTCCCATTGCAAAGGGCCCTGTGACCTCTACACCGACTAAACCTCGTGTGGGAAACAGTAAAGGACTAAGTGACCACTGTTGAACGTGAACTGGCTGAATTATCTATGATAATAATGGATAGTGACTTTGATTTTTTGGGTGAATCGTGTGATGAGCCTGGGGAGGAAATCGTGACAGAAACTGCCAGTATGAGTGCTTCAGTGTCCCAAGTTCATCCTAGCTCAAAGGGGAAGGAGCCCTTAGTGCAGCAAGGGAAGGACTTTGGGAAGGGAGTGAAGACGAGGTGGGTTAGCCCCTGAACAATGGCCCCGCGTGACCCAGGCTGCCATGAGTCCCGAGGTGAATCACCTCCCCGCTCTCCCAGCCCCACTTCACTAATTTCTTCCTCCTCTTCAGTGGAAATTTCTCCTGAGTCTTCGTTGTCAGAGTCTCCACCAGCACCTACAGTGAAGGCAGGCCGTAGGGGATGAGGTAAATCACTGACTCGTCATAAAAGTAGAGTAGCATTTGGAGTAAGGGCTGCTAGTGCTACACGGTAACCTAGGGTCAGTCAGAGTGACCTTGAAACAGCCCAGTCTGTCTCACAGCCACCCTCCACTCTCATCCACCCTACACCGCCACGAGGAATCCTGGATGCCTTCGTGTGGACAGAAGGTTCCGATTTCATCCCTGAACAACTCCACTTTGACGAGAGTTCCTCAGTGATACAGCCTACCTTAACTCTTGACGAGGATACTGATTGTGTGGACTACCTTTTGGCCTTCCTCGATGACAAAGTCATGCAGCACATATGTGATGAGACCAACAGGTACGAGTCACAACGTGCTGCAAGTGGTGCAGGTGCAGCGAAAATGCAACGGTGGACCTTGCTTGGGGAGGAGCTGTATGTGTTCTTCGCCCTCATGCTTCTCATGCCCTATTCAAAGAAGCATGAGTTGGAAGATTACTGGTCCATGGACCCCTTACTACCATCACCCACCTTCAATAAGTACATGGCCAGAGATTGCTTTCGTAACACCATGGGAAACCTGCACTTCACCAACAATGATGTACCTTCCCAGACTGACCCACTCTGGAAGATCCGGGAGCTCCTGAACAGAATGAAGGATAAATTTATGTCATTCTTCCACCCATTTCAGAAGGTTGTCATAGACGAATCCTTGGTTCTGTTCAGAGGACGTCTGAGGTTCGTACAGTACATTCCAAGCAAACATCATCGCTTTGGAATCAGGTTCTTCGTACTGTGCGACTGTAAGACGGGGTACATCCTTCACTTCATCATCTATTCAGCCAGCACTGTCGCTCTTGACAAAAAGTGCTTCTTGAAAGGTATTTTGTTGGGAATCATGTGCTGTATACTGAAAACTACTGTACAGCACCGAAACTTGCTAAATACCTTTCAGAGCATGGCATCAGCTTCTGCAGCACTGTGAAGAGAAATCGTGCCAACTTCCCCAAATTCCCCGAGGCAGGAAACTCTCAGCGAGGAGACGTGCACCTACGCAAGTCTGAGAAGATACTGGCAATATGGTGGCATGACAAGAGGGTCGTGCACATGCTCACCACTGTACACAAGGGGGAACTGAAAGACAGTGGGAAGGTCGACCGTAGGACAGGCAAACCTGTGAGGAAACCTGATGCTGTCATTGACTATAATATCAACATGCGGCTGGTGGACAAGTCCGACATGATGATTGGAGAAATCGACTGCCTCAGGAAGAATACTAGGTGGTACAAGAAAGTTTTTCTGCATCTCATTGACATGACGATGCTGCACGCCTTCATCCTGTACAAGATGAAGGTAAAGCCACCCAAGTCCTTCTCTCTGAGGTTGTTCGCCAGGACTTGTGTTCAGCAGCAGCTGCTTGAGAGGTATGGTAGGGTGACAGCAACAGCTCCAAGGTGTCATTCTGTTAGACTTCCTGACAGACTTGAGCAGAGGGTATACAGGGACCAGCACAGACTGGTGCAAATGCCTGCCACAGAGAAGAGGAAGGCTGCGATCCGCAGGTGCCAGATGTGTGCATATACCACCAGACGCACAGCTGAGCACAAACGCACCTCTTGGCAGTGCGCTGAGTGCCAGGTTCCCCTCTGCGTAACATGCTTCTTTGATTACCACAGCCTGAAGCAGTTCTAAAACAGTGCAAGTGGACAAGTAAATAATGTGTAAATAGCAAGTGAAAGAAATGGATGTAAATAAGATTGAACAGTGGTATATAGTTTTATAAGTTACTGCAAGTGACAGTGATAATATAGTGTAAATAAAATAAAAGTGTAAATATTGAAAATACAATAGAAAATGTAAATAGAAATGTAAATAATTAGTAATATAAGAATATGAGTACAAATACTTGAAGTAATGACAGTGAAAGTAAAACCTTGGCTCTCTACGTAGTTTACTGAACGAGAAAGTGAATGCCTGAAGTGAAAATAAACTACTATTACTGAAGGAAACTTATGGATAAATACTGTAGATATATATATAAGTTTAATAAAGTAATAGGAGTATAAAGTGTGAGTGTGTTTATGAATAATAAATGACAGAATACCAGCAGAGAACGAGAACAGGTGGGAAGCTCGTATCGCTCGTAATTTACATTGCTTTCACAGTGTTTTTTTTTTTTTTTGGAGTATGGATTCCAAACTACTTGAAAATCATAGAATTGTGTTTCTAGTGATAATATCAGGCTGTGGTAATCATATTATGGAGTGTCGGAAAGTGTAAAGTGGAGACTTTGTTACCCAACTTCAGAAGTCTCCACAAGTCCTACGGTTGTCGACGAAGGCTCAACAAACATCCCAGGAGAAAGCTGAAGGTATGTGCCATATACATATTTAATTATAATATTTTAGGGCTAATAACTGATTTTTGGCAAATATTTTTTAAAAGTCAGTTGGAGCGCAAATATTCCCCTGGGACGTGCAAGGAGCGGTGAAAATATGCCCACGGTGTAGGGGTTAACCAGTGTCAGACAAGACCAGACGATGCCTCTCTTCATCGCAAATATGAGTGGTGGCGCAGTTAAGCTCAGAGATGGTTGTTATGTTGGCGACTTGATATGCTATTATACCCCCGTAAGGGAAGTCAATGATGTGCCGGTGATCTATCTAGTAGTTACATTGCAAACAATGACTCAGTTGGAACCTACACGTCAAGGGAGAGAAAGTTTGCTAAGACAGTATGTGAAGTTAACAGACAATGTTAACCATAAGGTGCGATTACTAGCACTTCTTAAAGAATTCTCCAATGTAGTGGCACTTCCAGGAGAACCGCTGGGTAGGACTAGTACGGTGAAACATCATATTAGTTTGTACCCTGGTACAAATCTGATATATGTGTCTGCATACCGTCTACCACACAGCCAAAGGAAAGCAGTGGAAGAGGAAGTTGAAAAGATGCTTCATGATGAAGTCATCCAGGCTTCTTCTTCACCTTGGAACGCACCACTTTTTCTAGTGCTTAAAAAGGACAGTGGTTTGAGACCTGTTGTGGATTTCCAGCAAGTGAACAAGGTAACCGTATCAGATCGTTTTCCGATTCCTCATCTCATAGACTTACTACGGTCCCTGGGTAAGGGAAATACCTTTTTTACCTGCCTGGATCTCGCATCAGGGTATTGGCAGGTGGAACTGATCAAAGAGGCTTGTCCCATCACTTTAGCACTCACCATGGGCACTTTGAATTTCTGCGGATGCCTTTTGGATTGAGTAATGCTCCTTTGACATTTCAGAGGATGATAAATTTGTTGTTTGGTGACATGTTAGGGCAGGACGTCCTGATGTATCTAGACGACTTGATAATTGTGAGCAAGGACATGGACACTCATTTTAATAAGCTAAAACGAGTGTTAGAAACCTTAAGGTCCGCAGGTCTGAAAATCAAGCTGTCAAAGTGTGAGTTCCTGAAGTCATGTGTTAGATTTCTAGGGCACTTAGTTGATGGTGATGGTATTAAGGCTCTTCTGGATAAGGTTACTGCCATGATAAATTTCCCTACACCCAAGTCCAAGGATGACGTTCGGTCATTTCTTAAGCTCACTGGCTTCTATAGAAGCTTTGTCCACAGATATGCTGCAATCACATCACCGTTAATGGCAGTGCTCAAGAAGGAAGCAGCATGGAAATGGGGATCATCGGAAGAGAAAAGCTTCAACGACCTCAAGAAATCCATGACTGAAGCTCCTGTTTTAGTGTTCCCTGACTATACTCAACCTTTTTACTTGTGCGTGGACGCCTGAGGTTTGGGTCTGGAAGCGGTGTTATGGCAGAAGGATGAGCAAGGCAGAGCGCACACCATTGCTTATGCCAGTAGGGCACTAAGACCCCAGAAAAGAATTGCTCGGTGACACTTCGGAGACACTAGGAGTCGTGTGGGCATTAGGGCATTTCCGGGATATCGTCTTTGGTTACCGGATAATTGTTTTAACTCATCATGTACCCATACACGACTTATTCAATAGAAGAACCTGCACAGTAAGTTCGCGCATTGGTACAGCAAGGTGATGGAGTTTGACCCAGAAGTCAGATATTTACCAGGCCGTCAAAATGATGTTGCAGACACAATGAGTGAAACATTGCTGCTGCCATGTCTGAGGATATCCCTCTCACTGGGTATTCCCCGGACACAGTAAATGCAGACCAATGTAAGGATGGATGTGGTCTCAAGTCATCTATGCCTTGGAGTCGTGCGACAAGACTTATCTACCTGAACTCCCAGTACCAATGACTCACATCCACCTTCAACAAGGGCTCTTATATAAGAAACCACCGGGGAAGTGCACTGTGTATCAGTTGACTGTTCCTGCTACTCTACAGCAAGCCGAGTTACAGTTGGTTCATGACGTACCTCAAGCGGGTCATCCCGGACGTGACAGATGCATATGTGAGGCAAGAAAGAAGTACTCTTGGCCGACCATGAGGAAGGACATAGAAGCTCATGTTAGTCAATGTGTCAAGTGTGCGGAAGTATGAGGAACGACTGGACCTCCAACTCCCATCTTGGAGTATCCCTTGCTGGAAAAACCTTGGGATACAGTCTCCATTGATCTATTGTCGATGCCAAGAACTCGTCAAGGCTCACACTGTGTATTAGTGGCAGTGGACTATTTTTCACAATTCAGTGTTTTAGCACCTTTACAGACGAAAACTGCAGAGGAGGTGGTGCATGCTTTTGTAACCTCAGTGATTTGTCCATATTCTACACCCAAGGTATTGCTCAGCGATAATGACACTGAACTTCGTAACCAGGTGTTACAGGAAATCTGTCATTCGTATGGGGTAAGGTAAGTCTTTGTTACTCCTGACAGTCTCAAGAGCAATGGCCTTGTGGAGAGGACAAACAGCCAGATATTGGAAGTCCTGAGACCAGCAATCAATTCAATGGAGGATGCCTGGCAGGACTGGTTACCAAATATTGTGGCTACCATAAACTCCTCAGACAATCCGTCAACTGGGAAATCTTCTCATTGCATCCTCTATGGAGAAGAGAAAGTGTTGCCCTACAATTTGCTAGCTGGACCTCCTACTCTGGTGTACAATCCAGTGGATTATAACAAGGTCCAACTTGCAAGATTTCAGCGCATACATAGTGAAGTACGGAAAAGATTAAAAGCCTGAAGAGCGGAGGTGATGGCAAAGCAACACAAAGGTAGTCAAGAAAAGACACTGAGGGTAGGCCAGAAGGTGATGGTTCAGACTCCTGAAAGAACCTCTAAGCTCAACACTAAGTTCCGTGGGCCTTGTACAATTACGGAAAGAGTGCATGGACATACCTATAGAATAAGGAACGATGTGAGTGGAACTCAGGATATAGTACATGGTGACAGGATCAAGCCAGTAAGTCAAGAGCTGGGCCTAACTAATCACTGGTCTGATGTGTTGTCCCCTCTGTCTTCGTCGCAGTCTGTGTCATCGTCTGTACCTGTCCTTACCCAAGAGCATAGCAGCAAGCTACGATCCCACAGCAAGGATGATTAGGGAGTATCTTCTCTAACAGATAATGTGGCTGTGGCTTGTACTCCTCTTGCGTTGCTCGGGGTGGACCTATGGAATGACAATGGACATGACTGCACTGATGCCAGGAGCACTGAAGAGCCCACTAGGAGAAGTCGTGGTGGTAGAAGATGCTGTCTGTGTGCACTACCCTATTGATGACTATCTCCGAGCTCCAGACACTGTTAGAGGTGCTTTGAAGGATTATTTAACCTGAAACACCAAGTGATAGAGGTGGGGAAGTCACACAACTTAAAACAGCAGCTGATGGAGATAGGAAAGTTACCTGACCTAAAACAGCAGCTGATTGACTTGAACAGTGAAGCTTTTGTACAAGCCTTACATGGATTAGTCAGGCTTCAAACTGAACATATAGATAGGCTCATAGACAGGCTTAACCCCTTAACTGCGGGTGTCAGCGGGTATCATTCCAGAATGACATTGAAAAAAACTGGACGAAACTGCGGGTGTCATTCTGGAATGTTCGTGAATATTTTGAATACCGCGTGTTTTTTCCGGGCACCAATTGTTTCGAGGGAAAGCAGCTATTAAGTTCTTTCACTCCAGTCGACCCTGACCTCCCTCCTCCCACACCCCAGGGCTCCCCCCACCAACGCCCAAACATGCATCAGTCTCTGTCCAGCTTTGTGTGTGACAAAGGCGCTGACGTGGCAGTGAAGTGCGGGCAATTACAGTGCCTTTTACCTACCTCAGTGAACACAGAGTGGGTGTTTATCATATGTGCAGTGTTCATATATGTTTATAGTATTATTATCAGAGTGTGGTTGGCATTTGGTACTGGTGTGTGGGGCGAAAAATAATGATTTTAGATCGCTCACTTCTAACAGCACTGCCTGTCCAGTGAAAGTCCTCAGTCATGAAACCTACGTCACTGCAATGCTGAAGGTTAGTACTTTCTGATGGTACCTAATTTTTTGCTCTAGCTTTATTCTGTGCAGAGTTATAAAGGTTTAAAAGTTTGTTTACATTTTAGCTGGAACCCCCGTGGGGGGGGGGGCAGTCGGGTCAAAACAATGCCCGCGGTTAAAGGGTTAATAAATGCGGCGTCACACTAGACTGAAAGTGGTTAACATGTGAGCAGCTTTTGTGAGGCAAAACGGCTAGCAGAGTCGAGAGTCTGTCACACTCGTGTGTTTTTGCAAGCCGAAATGGCTGTGTCGTCTGCTTTGGCACCTCTTGGTCATTTGTAAACAAACCACTACGGAGTACCCACTCCCTTTTCCTCAGTTTCTGTAACCGCCTCACGTACTTTAGCAACTCCAGAGCCACAAAGCAGTCTACCAGAGTTTTCCCTGCTGCAGGATCCATATCGAAATCTGATTTCTACTTGTTTGGAGACAAAACAGACAGCCTCTGCGCCTGGTCACCCAAATGTCCGAATAATTATTTCATGTTACAATAACAAAATAAAAATGAATAATAGCCACAAGAATTAAATTGTATTTACTTAAAAATTTTAGTTAAAGTTTCCTTCTGTGAATAACAGAATATTTTCTCACCAGTTACAAAATTAATATAGGCTCATTTGAGTTCTAATCCCACCAACAAGCTGTGAGCAAGAATTGTTATCCATTTCGCCTTGCAAGCGAAATCTTACTCACCGTGAGTCAGTTTGGCTACCAGGTTGCAAAACTGGCTTGCATGTTAGTCACTTTTGTCTCAGTGTGACGCTGCCTAAGTTGCATGTTGCTTTACCTAATGCAGATTCTGCTCTTTCCCAGCACGTCCATGCACGTACTAAGAGAGGGCTTGTGGACTTTCTAGGTGTACTGTCTCAAAAGCTCCTTGGTACAGCACTAGACAAGAACGTAGTGCAATTGGGCAGACAGATGCATGATTTGGCATTGGCAACTAAGGCAAATAACAAGCTAATTGTACACACGTATGAACAACTAGGTGAGTTCACTAACAAGACAAACAAGATAATTGTGACTACCAACCATCTCTTAGGAATTGTGAACAATATCCAAACTAACCTACCAACCCTAACTAACTTGGTGATAATCGCTGAGTATCTACATGCTCTCGATGAGTCAGTCACTGCTTTGGAGTCGCATGCAGCCAATATGGTGGTTGGCTTAGTCGATGCAAGTTCGAATAGGGTTAATGCTTTTTTGCTCTCTACTCATGTTTTAAGCAGTGCTCTTGTCGTAGCTATAGTGAAGCATGGACTTACACCACTTTTTGGTATAAATCAGCTGGAGTATTATTATCCACTCTTGGAGGCCCAGTTGACCCATGATGGCATCCTGATGTTGTTACCCATGAGGAATGCTATAACATAGCATGTGTGGCAGTTCATTCCTTTCCCTTTTGCTACTGCTAACAATACACTTGTTATTTTGTAGGAGGGTTCAGAAGTGTTAGGTGTGTCTGATGACAAAAGGTATATAGCAGAAACAACTGTGGATGAGTTTGAGAAATGTAAGGCTTCCTTTCTTGATCTCCACGTATGTCCTGCTTTTCATTTTGTCTCTATACCATCAGAGGTAGAGGAGTGTAAGATGGCCTTGTTGGATACAAACACTTCCTCTGCACTGCAATGATGCACTTTCCAACCCATCCAACTGAAGCCAGTTTTCCATGCTCATTTACATGCGAAACAGTACTTCTTCTTCCGTGAGACAGAGGACGTAACACTGACGTGTGCATTACAACACCAGTTCCTCAAGGTGGTTGGATACTATGTTGCACCCGATTTTTGTGAACTGCACAGTAAAGAGATGGTAATTCTACCTAACAAGCAACATCTAGCTTTGTAGGTGAATTTCTCATCCCAGTTACGACCCTTTCTACCTTCATTCAATATTTCTTGGTTGAATGTAACAAGGCTGACTCATGGGTCAAACGGCATTGAGTTTGTTACTTACCTGAACAAGACTGATTTAAAACAATATGTACTGTCCTATCTTCCTTCATATCTTTCTCCTTCCTATTTTGTACCTGGCGTTAGTTTTCTACTTCTTGTGGTCTTGTCCTGTGTTTGTGTTTGGGGCTATTATCCGAAAGGAATTAAAGGGGGAAACCCATTAAAACCACAGGTCTGTTCTCGTGGAATACAAGTGAATCTGCTTGAGTAGTTAGCTACCCTGCACATTGATTAGGCTACACAGTAGTTAGGACTGAATGTCGAAGGGGACGTCAAAAGGTGTGGCCGAGCGATGTTCTGGTTTTAGGCATCACTTCAACAATGAGTTATGTCTCACATTACTATGCATGTTATACATGGATGTGTTTATTCATATTTAATGGATATGTATGGTAGTGTTGAGATAAATAACCAAATGCCTCCTCACTGCTGAGTGTTGTGTGGGAGAGAGAGGCTGCCCAGACATTGCCAAGGCAAGCGCCTTTAGACATAAACAGGGAGAGTAAAGGAGGGGTGAGACAAGAGTATAAATTCTGTATATATCTCAGTCTTGGGGAAATATGTTTGTGTTAATACTACATCTACTGTAAATATTGCCTTATTGATATGTATGAAGTGCACTGTAGATTTGTAACTCACACTTACTCGTGTACATATCTCCATATGTCTGAGAGATAATGGCATCTCTTAATTTGCTGACCTGTGCCAGTTCCCAGGCTGGGCAGCAGGAGGCAGTCAGATAGCTTCTAGCTTCCGCCAGAAGTAGACACTCAATTCCGTTACCTCTCTTGTCACAGATGTATCTTTCTTTGGCATAATAAAGAGGGAGAAACACACCTGATCCTGTTTTTCTGATTCACATGACACGCTACCTGGTTCTGAACACGGCCTCATCATCATAGCCTCGGCGGCTAACTGTGGAATTCAGCAGAGTCTACGCCAAAACACACAGATAGAAGGTTAGGGACCGTAAGAGGGAGTTGGGAAATTAAAGATTTATACCAGACTCGATCGAAAGCCTATGAGATGTCAAGTGCAATAGGAAAGCTTTCTCCAAAGTCCCGAAAGGAGGATGACCAGGAGTCTGAAAGGTTGGTGAAAAGGTCATCACTGGATCGTCCCTGATGGAACCCATACTGATGATCAGAAAGAAGGTTGAGATGCTTTAAAATTTTTCTGTTAAGAATAGACTTGAAAACTTTTGAGACACAGGATGTTAAAGCAATTTGGCGAGAGTCAGAGGGTTGGGAATAGTCACATATCTTTGGGACTGGCCGAATGAGAGCAAACTTCCGGCAAGAAGGAAAGGTACAAGTTGATAGACAAAGGTGAAAGAATTTACCCAGGCAGGGTGTAAGCACAGAAGCACAGTTTTTGAGGACAACAGGAGGGACTCCGTCAGGCTCATATGTCTTGATAGTACTGAGGCCAGTGATGGCAGAAAATACATCAGTTGAAGAAATATTAATGTCAGCCATGAGGAAGTCAGAGGAAGGAAGCAATGGAGCAACAGCACTGGAATCGTGTAAGGTGGAATTGGAAGAGAAAGTCTGAGTGAAGAGTTCTGCTTTATCAGTAGAAGAAACAACTACAGGGCCATAAGAGTAGAAAAGACTAGGGAGTGATGATAAGGTAAAGTTGTTAACATGGTTTCTGGCAAGGTGTCAAAAGGAGTGGGAAGAATTTGAATTGGAGAGTTGAGATAATGTAGTATGGATGAAATTATTTTTAGCCGTGCAAAGAACATACTTAGGACAATTCCAAGCAGAAACATACAAAAGATGTGATTTACTGTAGAGGTGGGTTGGCTCCAGTACCTTTTATAGGCCTTCTTCTTGTTGTGGAAAGCATTAGAACAAGTGTGATTAAACCATGGATTTTTTGCATTAGTCAAAGGATATGAGAGGGGAATGTATGCTTCCATGCCTGAGAGAATAACCTCTGTAATGCGCATGGCACAATCAGATGGCTCCCGATCATGGAAACAATAATCATTCCAGGGAAAATCAAAGAAGTACTGCCTGAGGACATCTCAATCAGTATCTCCAGAGTGCCACAACCGACGTTTCTTTGGAGGGTACACAGGCCATACTGGAGCAAGAGATACGTTAAGGTAAGAAGGTTGTGACTGGAGAAAACCAACAGAGAGAAAAGATTAACAGTATAAGCAGAAGGATTAGTTGTAATTAAGAAAGAGGACAAGTTTGTTGGAACTCTCTCCAAGGCGATCAGGGATACGGGTAGGGTGCTGTACAAGGTACACTAGTTCATTATGGATAGAAAAGATGTGTGATTGTTCACCAGGTGGATCAGTGAAAGGAGAGGAGAGCCAAAGGTGATGGTGAAAATTGAAATCTCCTAGAATAGAGATTTCAGAGAAAGAAGAAACGGATAGGATGTGTTCCATTGTAGAAGTAAGGTAGTCGAATAATTTTTCATTGTCATTAGAATTAGGGGATAAGTAAACAGCACAGATATGTCTAGTCAGAGAAATACAGGAAACCCAAAGCCAGAGAGTAGATAATTCAGAAAAATCAAGTTCAGGAACATGAGAGCAGCATAAGTCCTTGCGTACATATACACAACAGCCAACTTTGGCTTTGAAATGAATATTGAGAAAGTAGGAGGATACAGAAAAGGGTTTGCTATCAGTTGCCTCAGACAGGTGAGTCTCAGTTAAGAAGAGAAAGTGAGGTTTAGAGGAGGAGAGGTGGTGCTTAACAGGGAGAAAGTTAGAGGAAAAGCCGCAAATGTTACAGAAATAAAGAAGTGAGTCAGACAGTGGTTCCAGGCAATTCGTTGAGTGTTCACCGGGACACGGGCAGATGGTGTGGGGATTTATGGTCCCTCCCTCTTGGAACTCCGAGGCTTGGTTATTAGACGTCATTATAGAAAAAAAAAATGAAAAGGAAGTCTAGTGTGTACCGTACTGTGCATGTAATTTGTTGATAGAGAAACTTGTACTGGAGAGCGTGCTGACCTACTTTATGTGTTACCGAAACACTGAAAAAGTACAGCAAAGGGGGATGATTAGGAACTAGTCCCGAGGGCTGATGAAACGGGTGCTCCAGCTCTCCCTGTCATCAACTTTCCATCCACCTTGGGAGTATTGTCCTGCTCGACTGGATTTACCATAATATTCAGAAGATATAATATTGTACAGACCACACTATTCTCGATGTTATTCCTCACCTTGTTTCTCATCTTCACAACATTACATATTTTCTTTCCTGATAATGTTGCGATGCTTAACCCAGTTCCTCTGAAGAATTCCTCCAAATATGCTGACCCTACGGAGTTTAGGAGCACTATGGGTGCCTCGTCCTTTCCAGCTTGCAATCCTTGCATCTGTTCTTTATGTTTATAGCTTCCTTTTTGAACCTCATTAACAACCCCACTGGATGACTTAACTCTGTGAATCTGTCAATGATGTATTAAAATTCCTCTTCCAGAAACTCACTGCAGCATATTCTTAACGCTTTATGAAAAAATCCGAATACAACACCTGACCTTGTTCTCAAACTGTGTGCTAATAGAAAATGGATGAAATCATCCTTGTGGGTTTGTACTGAGAAACTTACTCCCTGTTCTTTCCTCCATATCAATGTGTCCAGAAATGGTAATATCCCATTTACTTCATCCTCCACTGTAAAGTGTATGTGAGTACTGAAATTTACATTCTTAGTTTCTTCTTGATGTTTTTCTCGGGGACTATTACCAGGACATCAACCAAATACCTATACCATTCACTGTTCCTGCCAATAAATCTCTTGTAGTGGTCTTGCTTCATGGTTTCCTTGATCAGACACGCCATGACTGCACTGAGGGGTGAGCTCAAGGCAAGACCCCTATGCTGCATATACTCCTCCCCGTTGAAAACAAACGCACCGAACTTAACACACAACGATACGAGTTTCAGGAAATCACACTTGGGGACCGGTAGTTCCTCTTCCTAGATTCCTTCCACGTTCTGCTAACAGCATGTATGGCTCCTTCCACTGGGGGAGGAGTACATGCAACATTGGGGTCTAACCATGGGCTAACCCCTCAATGCAGTCATGGCGTATCTGTACATGGAATCCATGGAGCAAGGCCACTAAAAGATCGTTATTGGCAGGAACTGTGAATGGTATCGGTATGTGGTTGATGTCCTGGTAATAGTCCCTGAGAAAACAAACATCGAAAATAAAATGAGAATATTAAATGATGTCAGTACTCATATTCAGGTTACAGTGGAGGAGGAAGTGAACGGGAGATTTCAATTTCTGGATACACTGATATTGAGGAAAGCACAGGGAGTAAGTTTCTCAGTATACCGCAAACTCACAAACAAGGACGATTTCATGCACTTTCTATCGGCACACAGTCTGAGAACAAAGTCAGGTGCTGTATTCGGATTTTTTCTTAAAGCGTTATGAATATGAAGCAGCGAGATTCTGGAAGAGGAATATCAATATATCACTGACAGATGGACATAGTTAAGTTATTCAGTGGGGTTGCTAATTTGGTTGAAAAAGAAAGGTATAAACATAAAGAACAGATGCAAGGCTAGCAATTTGGAAAGGACGAGACACCTATAATGGTCACAAACTCCGTGGAATCAGCATGTTTGGAGAAATTCTTTAGAGGAACTGTGGTAAGCATCGCAACATCATCAGGAAATAAAATATATGATGTCGTGAGGATGAGAAACAAGGAGAAGAATAATATCGAGAACAGTGTGGACTACATAGTAAATTGTAGAAACTGTTCTTCTTTATACTATGGTGAATCATCCTGGGGCCTTAATAAGATGGTATATGAACATGAGAACGATGTAAAGTGTCACGGAACATCAAAGTCTTTAGTTGTTCACACTGATGAGTAAAATCACTTGCCCATTTGGGAGGAGGCACAAATAATATACAGGGGTTTAAATAAGTGTGTAAACAGGGCAATGAAAGCAGCTCACATTTGTGCAAAGAAGGGTAGCACAATTGACCATCATGACAGCTTTCTGTGCTGGGTGAGGCCGAGAGCGGAAATAACAATCAGGAGGAGCGGGAAAGTCAGGTCAGGTCATGAAGGGGGAGTGCCCAGCCAGCAAGAGGGGATGATCCTACAGGTACTTAAGCAGCTCACGTCAGTCCGAATGTAATATTGTCTTTGATAAAGGCATCTGGTCAAAACGTTAGGGAATAAACTCCAGCTTCTCACCTCTGTTTTTCCTAACCTCCTTATAGAATCGCTCAATCGGTAGAGAGGTGGCCTGCAGTCCTTACAGACCCAGGTTCAAATCCCGGCTGGGGCAGGGAACAGTTTGAGGATTTTAATTTCATTAAATCAGGCTTTACCGATCTACCAGAAAACCCGCCGACATGTCGTAAAAATACCCCCACTAATACCAATACACCAGTCCTGTATGAGACAGCCCTAGCATGTATTCAGTATGGACGGTGGGTGTTAGCGCCGAAGTGGTGACATGTAGAGGTGTATGGTATGTAGGAGGACTGCTGGGCCTTGATAGCAGGCTGTGAAGCCTATCCCCAGAGTCGGACACATAAAAAAAAAAAAAAAAACTTCTCAATATGGAGTATATTATGTATATATATATATATATATATATATATATATATATATATAATGTGAGGAAGAAGGAACCAAAGGCAACTACCCCGCAAAACTGTTTCTTCCAAGAGAAAAACAAATTACATGAGAGAGCCAAATTCAAAATCCGATTATTTCGAGATGCCTGGACACACTGCATTTGAAAGACTGGAGATCATAGGAAGCCGGAAATACAGACCGAGGGAGACAGTTCCAGAGTTGACAGAGGGAGACAGTTCCTGTTGCATGAATGAAGGACTGGGAGTAACGGTTAACTCTTGCATTAGAGAGTTGGACTGAAAAGGGATGAGAGTTTGCTGCTCGATGGGTGCTACGCGCCCGTCGTAGAGGTGGAGGAATGCATGCAGACAGTTTAAGTAGCGATAGAAAAGAGATAAAGATGCAACAGTGCTGCGAAGAGACAGAAGTTGAAGGGAGTCAGTAGGAGGAGGAGAGTTAATGAGACAAAAAGCCTTTGACTCCACTCTATTGAGAAGAGCTGTATGTGGGGAGCCTCCCCACACATGAAAGTTGTACTCCACGCAGGGGCAGATAAAACCCCTGTATAGAGTCAACAATTGTGCAGGGGCAGAGAAGGGACAGGGTCGGCTTAGCACACCCAATCTCTTGGAAGCGGATTTAACAAGAGATGTAATATGATCATTCCAAGATAAGTCCCGAGTAAATGAACCCCAAGCATGTTCAAGGATGATGCAGGATTAAGGTGAATATTATTAACCCGCCCAGTCCCGTCGACGTATGGGTAAGTTGCAACGATTTGCATTTGCCAGTCCCGGCAACGTACCAGTACGTCGTGCAATTGCAAGGTCCCTAATTTGCACAATTTTCAATTTTCGCGCGTGATTTTTCTTATGTATACACAGGACACCTTCCTCTATTCCTCTACAAGATGCCAAGCAGGGACAATGTCTTACACCGCATAACCTCCCCGCTCCCCCCCTCACGCCATTGTCTCGGCAATTCATCTGTTACCAGTGACCTGGCTAGTAAAGATATTCAGGGCCAGAGTGATTCCCCAATCGATGACAATGTGGAGGACAATGTTTACATAGCATTAGAAGAAGAAACAGCCAGAAATAATGATCAGGTAATGTGGCAAAAAAAGGTCAGGTATGGTGATTAGTTAGTGAGTGAAACAATGCTTATAATGCCTATATTACTGCTTGAAAACCAATATACTCTCATACTACATATACATTCGTACCAAGTAAATAAATAAATACCGTTTATGAGTGGATAAAATAGTTACCCTCCCATAGAACTCGTTTCCTTTGGTGCCAGCATGTTAGAAAACCCAGTCAGGTAAGGAGGAACTCCTACCTGGATTGGGTATTTTAAACCTCAGGTGAGCGATTTCTCTATGAATTTTCGATGTTTCTCACCAAAAGCGAAGGTTTTTGCCAAAAAAATTTTTTTAGACAATACCTCGGGACTGGGGTATGTCGGAGGTGCGGAAAACCTCAGGACTTGACGGGTTAAACATTAGTGGGTATACCTGCTGAAGATTTTGTCAGCTTGATATGTGCAAAAACTGAGTCTTTGATGCATTAAAAACAACCAGATTATTTTTACCCCAGTCAGAGATACGAGCCAAGTCAGACATTACTGTAGGTGTGTCATAGCCTCATCCCTTGTTTGTTGAAGTAACTGCTGAGATGGACGTTGCGGGAATCGAATGGAAAGGTGAAGGGTGGAGTCATCTGCATATGAGTGGATAGGGTTAGATGTGCAGCTTAGAAGGTCATTGATGAATAAAAGGAAGAGAGTTGGTGATAGGACAGAGCCCTGAGGAACACCACTGTTAATAGATCTAGGAGAAGAACGATGGCTGTCTACAACAGCGGCTATAGAACGACCAGAAAGGAAGCTAGAGATGAAGACACAGATAGAAGGATAGAAACCGTAAGAAGGCAGTTTGGAAATTAAAGATTTATGCCAGACTCGACTGAAAGCCTTTGAGATGTCAAGTGCAATGGCAAAGCTTTCGCCAAAGTCCCGAAAGGAGGATGACCAGGAGTCTGAAACGTAGTTGAGAAGATCGCTTGTGGAGTATCCCTGATGGAACCCATACTGACGATCAGAAAAAAGGTTGTGATAGGAAAGATGTTTTAAAATTTTTCTATTAAGAATAGACTCGAAAACTTTTGAGATACAGGATGTTAAACCAATCGGACGATAGTTAGAGGGCTGGGAATGGTAACCCTTCTTTGGGACTGGCTGAATGAAAGCAAACTTCGTGCAAGAAGGAACTGCGAAAGAGTTTGTCTAGTCAGGGTGTAAGCACAGAAGTACAGTTCTTCAGAACAACAGGAGGGACTCCATCAGTCCCATATGCCTTATTAGTATTGAGGCCTGTGGTGGAAGAAAATACATCAGCTGAAGAAATTTTAATGTCAGCCGTGAGGAAGTCAGAGGGAGGGAGTGATGTAGGAACAGCACCGGAATCGTCTAAGGTGCAGTTGGAGGAGCAAGTCTGAGCAAAGAAATCTGCTTTATCAGTAGAAGAAATAGCTACAGAGCCATCAGAGTAGAAAAGAGGAGGGAAGGATGATGAGGTAAAGTTGTTAGAAAGGTTTTTGGCAAGGTGCCAGAAGGAGCAGGAAGAATTCGAGTTAGAGAGTTGAGAGCATTTAGTATGGATGAAATTATTTTTAGCAGAGCGAAGAACACACTTAGCATGATTCCGGGCAGAAATGTATAAAAGATGTGATTCAGGGGTGGGTTGGCCCTGGTACCGTTTACAGGCCCTCTCCTTGTTGTGGACAGCATTAGAACAAGTGTGATTAAACCAAGGCTTTCGTTCATTAGTCAAAATATGAGAAAGGAATGTATGCTTCCATGCCTGAGAGAATAACCTCCGTAATGCACAAGGCACACTCAGATGGCTCCCGGCCATGGAAGCAATAATCATTCCAGGGAAATTCAAAGAAGTACTGGCCGAGGGCCTCCCAATCTGCAGCTCCAAAGTGCCACAGACGACGTTTCTTTTGAGGGTCAGCAGGCTGCACCAGAGCGATAGGACAGGTTAAGGTGATAAGGTTGTGATCGGAGGAGCTCAGTGGAGAGAAAAGATTAACAGTGTAAGCAGAAGGATTAGTTGTAAGGAAGAGGTCAAGTATGTTGGAACTCTCTCCAAGGTGATCCTTGGATACAGGTAGGGTGCTGTACAAGCTGCTCTAGGTCATTAAGGATAGAGAAGGTGTAGGCTTGTTCATCAGGTGGATCAGTGAAAGGAGAGGGGAGCCAAAGATGGTGGTGAATATTGAAATCTCCTAGAATGGAGATTTCAGAGAGAGAAGAAATTGATAGTATGTGTTCCACTGTAGAAGATAGTCAAAGAATTAATAGCAGAATCAGGAGATAAGTAAACAGCACAGATATATTTAGTCAGAGAATGACAGGAAAGCCGAAGCCAGAGTGTAGAGAATTCAGGAGAATCGAGTTCAGGAACACTAGAGCAAAATAAGTTGTTGTGTATGTTTACACAAGCCACCTTTGGCTTTGAAATGAGTATAGAGAAAGTAGGAGGATACAGAAAAGGATCTGCTGTCAGTTGCCTCAGACAGCTGAGTATCAGTTAGAAAAAAGGTGAGGTTTAGAGAAGGAGAGGTGGTGCTCAACAGAGCGAAAGTTAGAGGAAAGGCCACGAATGTTGCAGAAATGCAGAAGAGAGTCAGACAGTGGTTCCAGGCATCTTGAGTCGTCACCGGGAGATGGGCAGAAGGTGGGGGCATTTATGGTGCCCTCCCCCCCTCTGGGGACTCCGAAGCTACGTTGTTCGACGCCATTTTCCCAAAATTTTGAAAAGGAAGTGTGGTGTGTACATATGCATATAGTTTGGTATTGATAGAGAAACTTGTATTGGAGAGCATACTGGCCTACTCTCTGTGTTACTGAGACTGAAAAAGTTCAGCAAAGGGGTATGGTCGGGACCTAGTCTCGAAGGCTGATGAAACGGGAGCTCCAGCTCTCCCTGTCATCATCTTTCCATCCACCTTGGGAGTACTGCCCTGCTCGACTGGTGCTACAGTCTACTCCTACTATATATATATATATATATATATATATATATATATATATATATATATATATATATATATATATATATATATATATATATATATATATATATATATAGATAGATAGATAGATAGATATTACTGAATACGTTCAATAAAACAAGCTGAATGGAAATGAGAGATGGTGTCATTCCATCAGTGACATGGAATTTCATCTTTAGTAAAAAATTTTAAAAAAGTCAATTGTCAGTAAATCAAAATTCCTTTCATAATGTAGTCTCCTGAACTATCATGGACTCTGTTGATTCAATATGCAAGGTGTCCGCAATTTCCTTGTAGGTTTGCAGAATTTTACTGAATGTAAAATAAATATAACAAAATGATATAGTTTATATATACATAAATCTATATCTGTCTAAATGTGTATCTATCTGTCGATCTATCTACCTATCTCTCTATTTACATGTAAGATCAGTTTCTTCTGTATTCTTCGTAACTTTTCATCTCTTCCCACCACAATTTTGAATCGATGTATCATGTACGATCTACTATGGAAATGTATCCCTTGGGAATCCATGCCCATGCCCCATGATTCATCGTCGTCAGATACTGATTCAATCCTTCATCATAACGAGGTCGTCATCCTAGTCATACCCCAATTTTTTACGGTGTCCTCCTTCCTACTCGCGAAGGTGGAGGTGTCGGAGGCGATGCTGAGGTGATGGGTGGCAGCAGTGGAACTTATGCTGTAGTTTTGGGTGATGGTTGAAAGGCCGGATGCCCATCCTGACACAGACTTTCAACCCTATCCATTTTTCTGAGCTTGGAACTGGCACCGAGTTGGAGTGCTTTGCTCCCCCCTTCCCCAGACAGTCTTGTTAATCCAGTAAGGTTTTGTGGGCACCTTGTATATTTCCGAGTTCTTCAATATATACAAACACTCACCACAGACCGTCTTCTCCCAGCAGCTCCTGTCGAAGATAAACAATGACCGCAGGCATACTACTTCTGTTAGTATTTAATGATGTTCTCATCTCTGCTGATGCCACAAAAATTGGACCATCTAAAAATGGCAAGTGAAGAAGAGAGTTTGTGTTCTGTGTTCTGTGTTTATAGACATGCATATGAAGTGTGGCTGCAGAGGAAGGATGAGATGTCATATGAAAGGTATAAGGAAAAAAGGAATAGAGCGAGAAGGGCTGTGCGTAATGCTAAAGTGGCAGCAGATGAGAGGTGGGGTAGGCAGCTGATAGAGAATTTTCAACAGAATAAGAAAATGTTTTGGAAGGAGGTGAAAAGGGTGCGAAAGGGAGAGTCTGGGAAGGAAGAATGAGTAAAAGCCGAGGATGGAAGGATGTTAACTGAGATGGATGCAGTAAGGAAGAGATGGGCAGAGTATTTTGAAAGATTGTTAAATGTAGAGGAGGAAAGGGTGGCTGAGATTGTGGCAGCAGGAAAGGTGCAAGGAATAAATGTGTTGGGAGAGTTGAATGATTCTTTGATCACGAAGGAGGAAGTGGAGAAGGCAGTAAAGGAGATGAAAACAGGGAGAGCTGCAGGTATGGATGGGTGTGCTGTGGAATGCCTGAAGGGTGGTGGAGTGACTGTTGTTGACTGGTTAGTAAGATTGTTGAATGTGTGCTTTGAGAAAGATATGGTGCCAATTGACTGGGCAAGTGCTTGTGTGGTCCCGTTGTATAAAGGCAAGGGTGATAAGTATGAATGTACTAGCTTTAGGGGTATAAGTCTGTTGAGTGTTGTAGGTAAGGTGTATGGTAGAGTGTTAATTGTGAGAGTTAGAGAGGGTACAGAGGGAGTCATTGGTGATGAGAAGTGTGGTTTTAGGAGAGGGAGGGGATGAGTGGATCAGGTGTTCGCTGTGAGACACGTGTGTGAAAAGTATTTAGCGAAAGGCAAGGATGTGTTTTGGGCATTTATGGATTTAGAGAAAGCGTATGATAGAATTGATAGGGAGGCTTTGTGGACTGTTTTAAGATTGTATGGACTTGATGGTAGGTTACTAAAAGGGGTGAAAAGTTGTTATGTAAATAGTACAGCGTGTGTAAGAGTGGGAAATGCTGTGAGTGATTGGTTTCCCGTGAGAGTGGGGCTGCGACAGGGATGTGTGATGTTGCCTTGGTTGTTTAATATTTATATGGATGGTGTTGTACGGGAGGTGAATGCAAGAGTGTTAGGTGGAGGTCTGAGTCTGGTGAATGTTGATGGTGGAGAGTGGAATCTGAAGCTGCTGCTGTTTGCAGATGATACTGCATTGGTGGCTGATTCAGAGAGATTGAGACAATTGGTAGAGGAGTTTGGAAGGGTGTGTGAAAGGAGGAAATTGAAAGTAAATGAGAATAAGAGTAAAGTGATGAAGTGTACGAGGTTGATAGATGGTAGGGGGATGAATATAGTTTTGAATGGTGAGTTGCTTGAGGAGGTAGAGTGTTTTAAATATCTAGGGTCACATGTTGCTGTGGATGGAAGAATAGATGCAGAAGTGAAGTTTAGAATAAATGAAGTAGGAAAGGTGCTGGGAGGAATGAAATAAGTGTTTAAATGTCGTTCGCTTAGAATGGATGTAAAGAGAAGGCTGTATGAGGGTGTTGTGGTACCGACTGCGTTATATGGGGCTGAAACATGGAATATGGGTGTAGCAGAGAGGAAAAGTTTGAATGTAATGGAGATGAGGTGTCTGAGGAGTATGTGTGGAGTGACGCGTATGGATCAAGTGCGAAATGATGAAGTGCGAAGGAGAACTGGAGTTGTTCAGGAGATGGCTGGTAGAGTTGAGCAGAGGGTGTTGCGATGGTTTGGGCATATGGAGAGAATGGATAATGAGCAATTGGTGAAAAAGATAACTAGATCTGATGTGAGAGTTGTAAGGCTGAGAAGAAGACCACGAATAGGATGGATGGACAGTGTGAAGAGAGCGCTGGATGCGAGAGGGATGTCTGTTGAGCAAGGAAGAGTGGCTGTGCGTGACAGAAATAAATGGAGAGAAATTGTGAATGAATAAGTGATGACGCAGCCCTGAGGGGATATTCTCCCGCATTTGGTCTGATCAGCTAGGGTGCGGGTAAGGGAATGGGTCTATTATGATGTGGCAGGGGTAAACCAGTTCTGCTGTCCGGCCCTGCTGTGGATGTCACTGATTGCATTGCGCAGTTGACCCTTGTGCGGTGTGGTGCGGTGAGGATCTGTCCGTTCTCCCCTTTGGGGCTAAGATGCGAATGAATGTGTTTGAATGGATGAGTAAATGGGGAGTGTGTCGTCCTGTCTCGGCTACCTCCCTTTCCTTGGGGGAAGCAGCCTAGGTATATAGATAGATAGATTTTTTTTTTTTTTGAGAAATCGTGAATGTATTGGTAATTAACAACATAGGAATTTTCTTTTTCACAGATTTTGTCCCACAATGTTTTCTTCTTCGTTGAATTTGTCACGTAAATTATTAACATATTATTTCTTATTACAGGTGAAGTTCAAATGATAACAGCAACCTTGGAAGCACTAAATACTTTACTTGAAGTGGCACCACTGGAAAAAGATTCTCTTATTATCATCAAAGACACCTGCTTTTTGGTAAGTATATAAGAGCCTGTGGAGTCACATGGAGAGACAGGCTGAAAAATGAGGATATAAGGGAGGGTTGTGGTGTGGATGTGGATGTGAAAGGATGCGTTAGAAGGAATACACTGAGGTGGTTTGGCCATGTGGAGAGGATGGAGGATGAAAGACTGACGAGGAGAGTGTATGTGAGTGAGGTGGAGGGGGGGAGATGGAGGGGGAGGCCGAGGATGAGATGGAGGGATGGGATGGAGATGTATATGAGTGAGGGGGGTGTGAGCTGGGAGCAGGGCAGTGAAATGGTGGTGGATAGGGCGACATGGAGGCCATTTGTTTGTGGCCACCCCGAACGGGATTGAGGCGTCTGGCAATAAATAGATACACAGATATAAGAAACTTGTTACAGAGGCTACAGTTAAAACAGGTTTCTGTCCACCCACCGTACATGGGTCATTAACAAAGACAACGACTATGAGCTTGATATTTGAGGAGGAAGGTTCTATGACATTCAGCTCCTTTCCTCGGAAAGCTGATTGCAACTGATATATGGTAATCATGAATGCAGAATAACTACAACACAGGTTAAGCACTTTATTTCTATATAACATAAATTTAACGTTATAACTGCAAAAATTTGTGTTAAACCTAAGGCAGTTGCTCATCGGCTTTGCTCATTTGCTGCAAAACTGCTCAGGTTGTTCACATACTTCCTATTAGGTTTTCCTGTATGACTATTAGGGTTGTATAAAATCTTTATAACCTTGCGTTTCAATACTCCCTAAACCAGGGGTTCTCGACCTTTTTCCCACCAAATAATCCCCGTGAGTTATCAGACCATCAACCTGTACCGCCATTAATCTGTCACTGCAAGCAGAATGGTGATATTTAAATACTAATTCAGTAGATAATGGTACTACAATGGATATTATCAATAGCTGAAACTGTATTAACTTTTTAAAAGTAGTTGTGCATTAACATCATAGTCTACGTAAAATGATGCTACAGACAGGAGTGACACTGTGCTAACTTTAAGAAAATAAACATAAGCACTAATTCAGTGCTGAATGGCACTGTACCAGCTATTGTAAGACGAGAAATTATAATTACTTCATTTAGCAAGTAAGCATTAACACCAAGTTTTAAATATGGCGACCAGTATTAAACTTCATTGTGAAGGTTGTGCCTGTTTAGTGATAAAAAGTTTCTCTGTTCGAGATGCAGTATTAGACAGTCACACTTGAAGGTTATGCTCCATATAATGCCGTGCTCGGAGTTTAGATGTAATGTTGAACTGAGATGAAAATCTTTGCTCTCGTAAGTAAATACTAGTCAACATAAAAGACCTCACAACAACATCAGCTACAGCAGGGTTAAACTTACTCAACTTAGAGCTGAATTTGGTCAGGGGAAGTGTTTCAAATGCATCTTTTGCAGCAGAGTCGTTCCTCAATGTTAAGAATTCTTCTTGCATGTTATCTGGGACAAGGTCCACACTAACAATGAATGGGCTTCTATTCAATTTTGATTCCAACTCGCACAGTTCAGGGAAATAGGACTACAACTCCATCATCAGGGAGGAAGAAAGTTGTATTTGCACAAGGTGCACTATTTCTAGTTTTTCAGTGCCATTGCATTTTTTAAGTGCTTCACTAACGTGTTCAAACATGGTAAAATTTTCATATCTGATCTTTCCTTCCAACAGCTCCAGTTCATGTTGAATGATTCAGTATTGCCCCTGTAATCATTCAGTGTGGTATATCGACCTTGGAGGGATAAGTTTGACGAATTTAGACGTACGAGTAGGTACATCAAGTAGGTCAGCTTCTGGGAACACTGGTTGTCTGACAAGTTCTTGGTGAACTAAACCCGCCCCATCCCGACGTTTTCTGGGTAGTGGTACGCCCCAGTCCCGACATTTTTAGACCTTTTTTTTTTTTTGGCTCAAACATCCGCTTTTGGTGAGAAACATCGAAAATTCATAGAGAAATCGCTCACCTGAGGTTTAAAATACTCGATCCAGGTACGAGTACCTCCTTACCTGACTGGGTTTTCTATCAGGCTGGCACCAAAGAAAACGAGTTCTGTGGGAGGGTAACTATTTCACACCACTCATAAACAGTATTTATTTATTTACTTGGTACGAATTTATATGTAGTACAAGAGTATATTGGTTTTCAAACAGTAATATAGGCATTATAAGCATTGTTTCACTCACTAACTCATCACCGTTCATGACCTTTTTTTGCCACATTACCTGATCATCATTTCTGACTCTTTCTTCCTCTAATGCTATGTAAACTTTGTTCTCCACATTGTCATCGATTGGGGAATCACTCTGGCCCTGAATGTCTTTATTGGCCAGGTCACTGGTAACAGGTGAATTGCCGAGACAATGGCGTGCAGGGGGGGGAGAGGTTATGCCATGTAAGGCATTGTCCCTGCTTGGCATCTTGTAGAGAAGTAGAGGAAGGTGTCCCGTGTATACCTGCCAATAATCACTCGCGAAATCACTCGCGAAAATTGAAAATTGTGCAAATTAGGGACCTTGCAATGTTGCCGCGTTAATTTACGTCTCTGGGATATGAGTGCACATCATGTGAGGACGTGAATTCACGTCTCCGGGACGATGCGGGTTAAACGACTGCCCTGTTGTTATGTCTGGAGAATTTGGAAAGTTCCTCCTTCAGTGACTCTACTCTTGATACCACATCGATCCTCGGTGTGAAATAGTAACACTTTATCCTCTACAAACTCTTGGCACACTAGGTAGAAGAGCCGTGCATTGAAGGCACTTGACTTTATACGTACCATGTGCACAACATCAGGTACAAATCTTAACTGAAGTGGGAGAGTTTTAAATGCCAGAGCATGTCTATGAAGCACGTTATGAAGATTTTTTGTTTCGGGATTCTCCTCTTTCACTCTTCTTCGAAACCCTGATCAACGGCCAAGCATTGCTGGTACTCCATCAGTTGTGCACATGTACCGGTATATTTTTAAATCCGAGATAGTCCTCCAGCCTCTAAAAAAAATAAAATGAAATAAAAGAGAGACTTCATGGAAAATATCTTTACTTTATGTAGTCGACTCCAACGCATGACAGACCAAGAGATCATCCTTGAAATCATCATCACTAATGTATCACATAAATACCAACAGCTGGGCAAAAGCATCGACGTCAGTCGACTCACTGAGCTGGAAAGCAACTTTGCCTAAAGATGTTCCTTTTATTTCAGCAGTCACTTCTTGTTTTATATCTTCAGACTTATCAAATATTCGTCGATGAACAGTACCGTTTGAGAGGAATTGATGTTATGTTTGCTATCATCACTTCCAGTAACTCAGTGCCCTGTATCTTTACAGCAAAGGACAGTAAGCTTCTCTCCAGTGTTGTGAGGATATTTTTACTTGTGCAGGTCTCGGTGATACAGTGTACGATGAACATAACCCATATTCATTTAGTTGACTGAACTGTATTGAATGATCAAAATATGCTCATTTCAGTCCCTTTTCCTTTTCCTAGAAGAAGGCAACATTCTTACATCTCAGATTTGGATGATAACTATTGAAATGTCGCTTGAGAAAACTTGGTTTCGTGCACTCCAGTAATAAACTTTGTGACATATAACACTATCTATCTATCTATTGCCAGACGCCTCAATCCCGTTCGGGGTGGCCACAAACAAATCGCCTCCAAGTTGTCCTGTCCCCCGCCATTTCACTGCCCTGCTCCCAACTCACACCCCCCTCTCTCATATACCTCTCCACCCCATCCCTTCATCTCATCCTCGGCCTCCCCTTCACTCTCCCCCCCTCCACCTTAATCACATACACTCTCTTCGTCAGCCTCTCACCCTACATCCTCTCCACATGGCCAAACCACCTCAGTGTATTTATCCTAACGCTTCCTATCACATCCACATTCATACCACAACGCTTCTTTATATCCTCATTTGTCAGCCTGTCTTCCCATGTGACTCCACAGGCTTCTCTTAAATAACGCATTTCCCCTACTCTGACTCTTGACTTGTGTCTCTCCAACAACGTCCAAGCTTCACTTCCATACGCTAGAATTGGTATCACAATACTGTCATGTAGTAACTTTTTCACTTCCATGCCCACTTCCCTGATTCTTATCACTGCTTTCAAGGAACCAGCAAACTTTCTTCCCTGCTGTAACCTTTCAAGCACTTCACCCTCCAAACCTCCATCCTTACTCATCACACTACCCAAGTACTTAAACGTACTTAAATTATCCAGTTCCTCACCATCCAACCTCGCTGTATATTCACTGACTTCACCTCTCTCAAAGAAAATTCAGTCCCGCTTTTGACAATAGTAGTGGTACTGAATGTACCCTTCATCATACAGACGTTCCTTCGCTGATGAGGCCATAACGGAATCTGGAATTGTAATAAAAAACGCTTATGTACCCAACGTCATACATAACGTCATTGACACTGAGAAGCAGTCATTGAATCGCTCCCTTCGTCCGCGATTCACTTTTAGAAAAACAAGAATCACTAGAAGTATCTTGAACATAAATACTGTATCATAATATCATTTTTTTCTTCAGTGGAGGTGTTGGTGCAATTTCTTTAAATGATCTGACCACTTTGTAATAATCTGCCATATTTTTTTTTTTTTGTAGATCAGCTGAAGAGGTCCACGGAGTAGAATGTTGAATCGTGCCAGAAGGCCAAGGAGAGAACTGCAGATCTTTAATCATATTATAGTGTTTGCCCTTTGGCCTTCAGGCGCGATTCGTCATTCCACCCAGTGGACGCATATATATATATATATATATATATATATATATATATATATATATATATATATATCATCATCATCGTCATCATCATCCGGACCTCCTCTCGCACCCTAGGGCAGGGTGAGGAGTAGCAATGTCCAGACAGCCCAAATTTTCCCAGTCCGATGGGCCACGTTTCCATTCACTCATCATTCAAGCCCCCGGAATCCTGGCTCTATCGGATACGCCCAAAACACCACCTTCTGTAGCTTCACATATTCATGGCAGACCTTTCAGAGTACATCTGTCTATCTATTTATCTATATCTATCTATATCTATCTATCTATCTATATATCTATCTATCTATCTATCTATATATATATATATATATATATATATATATATATATATATGTATATATATATATATATATATATATATATATATATATATATATATATCGGTGGTAAGTGGTGGGGACCATCATCCACTCACTTGATGTAGTGCTGCCTACTTTTTCCTTAGCCTTTATCATTCTTTTTCTGTGCCTGCCCTCTTCTCTTCCTGTTTCTCCCATCTTTCCTGTCACTTCTTATTGCTTTTCTTTCCTTTACAAGTGGCTTTACATTGAGTGACAAGCCAAATGGTTTCCTGCAAGCCAAGAAACCATTTAGAACGCTGGGTGGTAACCATATCCCCAAACCATACGTGCTCCCTACGTGTCATCTAGTGGGTTGGTGGAGGGTTAGTGCCCCTCCCTGTAAAACTAATAGCTCAAAGTCAAATGGCCACCCCTTACGGGATTATGGCGTCCGGCTACATATATATATATATATATATATATATATATATATATATATATATATATGGTGCATAGTAAGAAAGTGGTCAATAATAAACATACCACACAAAAAAGATGGTAGCAAATAATGATTTTACAATGTTGTCATTCCAACAAAAAATGGTGGTAACAAGAATCATTTTAAAAATTTCTACAGAAAATGATGGCACAAATGAGTATCAAATCCATTTTTGTCCATCCATCCATCCAATTTTTGTCCATCCATCCATCCATCATCCAATCTTATGTCGCCCCATGAAAAGCGTAGGAGCCCGGGGCTAGGCAAGTTGGTCCTGACATTTAAGATGAGAGTGTCCAGCCTCACTCATCCCTGAGTGGCATTACGTGAGCAGTAAACCCCAACCATCCCTTGGATACAAACCTACACAGACTCAATCCGATTGGAGCACCTTAATTACTCACTAAACTACCAGGCACCATAATTTGGTTATATGGTTACCACCCAGCGTAGTAACTGGTTTCGTGGTGTACAGGAAATCATTTGGCTTGTCACTCGGTTTAGAGTTACCCATAGGGAGAGGGAAGAGTAAAGAATGAAGGAAAGAAAGGAGAGTGTAAAGTCACCTGTAGGCAGAAGAAAGAGGAAAGATTGAGGGAAAGAGAGACACAAGAGGAAGGATGGAAGAGAGAAAAGGGTAATTTCCACAAAAAATGATGGCAGCATGTAGCATCCAAATCAATGTAATCTCTAACAGAGGCATACAAGTATGTGAAAAAATATGGGGTGTTGCAGGTTTGGATACGAATTTTGGATGTTGCAGTCGTTTTGGGAAGGTATATCTTGTTTGGATGAATAAAAAACATTCGGGGGCCCAATGCTGATCGCCTGCCAAAATATTTGCTGGATAAGATAAGTTATCTGCGAGCAAAATTTGAAGCAAATTCGAATAGGTGTACGGAATTGTTACCACGTTTCGCAAAAAGCGACAAGAAATAAAGTTATTATGGTGCAGTATTTATTTTCAAGATTCTTCAAGTGACTCATGCGACTGTAGTAGGCGAATCGTGGCTTTTGTCTGCGATTCAGTTAATCCTTTATCATTGTTCCCTCATTTTTCGCGGATATTTCTTAAAGTGATTAGGATGTAAAAAAAAAAAAAAAAAAAAAAAAAACAGAAACAAATAAAGAAATGGTTAAATAAAAAATGTAAAAAATCAAAAGAAAAAAGAGATTTATTATGGAATAAATACATAAGACACAATAGTGAGAGGGCATATAACAACCGTAAACAGGCAAGAAACGAATACACAAGAATGAAGCGATGCTGCCATCATGTTTCGTGGAAATAATAATTAAAAAAATGTATCAATACACCATACAACCACCATTTTCCACGGAAATTTCTTTAATTGACTTGCATATTACTTGGTACCATCTTTTTTTTCTGGAAAGTCTAACGTTGCCAAATTGTTGTTTGCTACCATAATTAATTGTGGAAATTTTTATTATTAACCACTTTGTTACTGTCTAGCATTAACAGTATCATTATTGTTTGCTGAGATTTCTTAAAATTATTTGGATGCTACATGCTACCATAACTTTTTGTGGAAAAAAAAAAAAAAATGATTTTGAAACTCCATACTACCATAATTCTCTGTGAAAATATCTTAAATTGATTTGAATGCACCTGGTACCATATTTTTTTTTCTCTTCAATTTCTGACATTGTCAACGTGTTACTTGCAGCCATCATTTTTTGTAGAAATGTTTAATACTTACGGCCTGGGTACCTGCCTATACATACGTCCCTCAACTACTTCCCTATCCTCTAGAAGGAGTTAGGAGAATTTGCAGGAGGGCAATATAAGCCTACACTTCGCCGGGTTGACGTTTCTCTTGATCCTGGAGCCTCTGTAAAAGTAACTTATATTTTTCCGTTTATTTTTGTTTCTTCTATTTTTTTTTCCAATCCTACCCACCGCATTTTTAGTGGGAAATATAATCATTAGGTTATAGATCGGTGGGCATCATCGAACCTGAAAGGTACTACCATGAGAGTGAAGTGTGGCTGACTAGCAAGAAGTCACACAATTAACATTCGGGCAGTTCACATTCAGCCACAAGTACACAGAGTCCAAGTTGCGACTTTTGCATTGACACGAAACATATTATCTCTCTGTCTCTGTCTCTGTCACTCTCTCTCTCTGTCTCTGTCTCTGTCTGTCTCTCTCTCTCTCTCTCTCTCTCTCTCTCTCTCTCTCTCTCCAGTCGCATCCAGTAACTGATGGACAGGTTCGACTCTTGGATTAGCTTCCAGTCCATAGAAAACTTCAACTGTATCATGGTCAGTCCTGTTATGGGTACTCCTTAAGAGGATATATGGCATTGCTTTTACGTACTGTGCGTATGTGTGTATAAAATGAGTGCCACTAATGAATTATTGGTTTCTTATTACTGCCACAAACCCATGCCTTATTATAACCAGGCTGCTTGTGTTTCAAGTGATTTTAATGGTTACCGCAAAATCGTTGTCACAATCTCTGTAACTTTGGTAATGAATATCTATATTGGTATCATTAAACTTTGATTCTGCATCACAAGTAAAACGTAAGATAACGATAAACGGTACTTCGCTGTTTGGCTGGATGATTAATTGCCGCACTGAATAATAACTGTTCTGAACAAATTCTTCCCACAACTAAAAACTACTGATTGTAAGCCAAATGAATATTGGTGTAAAATAAACATACACACACACACACACGCACACACACCCTCCACTCGGCAAAAGCGATCACGCAGTACTAAATTATAACTTCAGGATAGCATATGACATAGTAAACAGCAATGACAGTTACAAAAAGAGCCTAAACTATAAAAAGGGAAATTATCAAGACCTAAAGAAGTATTTCTTAGAAGTTGATTGGGAAAATGAGCTTAGAGGACAAGATTTAAATGCTGTATATAAAAAAATTTGTGAATTTTATGAAATAGGAGTCCAGAAGTACATCCCACAGCACAAAGAAGCAGATAAGAAAATACAGAAATGGTTCAGTACAGAATGTAAAAAATCAAAAGAAAGAAGAGATTTGCTGTGGAATAGATACAGAAGACACAATAGTGAAAGGGTGTATAATAATTACAAACAGGTAAGAAACAACTATACAAGAATAAGGAGGGAAGCCCAAAAACAGTTTGAGGAGGATATAATAAATAAAAGTAGTGATCAACCAAAGCTGTTTTACAGCTATATCAGAAGCAAAACCAAAGTAAAAGATATAATACAATTCATTACGGACGAGGGAATCACTTATACACAGGAGAAAGATATTTGTGAAGCACTAAATAAGAATTTCCAAATAGTTTATACAGAAGAAAAAAATTTTGAGAGGGACTATGTGGAAAACGCGTGTCCACACATACTACCAGATATACATATAGCAGAAAAAGTAATACAGGAGGAGTTAAGTAGATTAGACAGAGGAAATGCAAGTGTTCCTGATGAAATTTCCTGTTGGGTATTACGAGAATGTGCAAAGGAGTTAAGTAAACCATTATTTTTTATTTTCAAGAAATCCTTGAGTCAAGGTAAACTACCTGATATTTGGAAAAAAGCAAATATTGTCCCCTGACTCAAGAAAGGAAATAGACAAAATCCACTCAACTACCGACCAGTATCACTGACCAGTGTTGTAAGCAAGGTATTAGAAAAACTTATAAGAAAAGCTTGGGTAAATCATCTAGAAGAACACAGTATGATAACAGAAAGACAGTTTGGTTTCAGAAAAGGAAAATCTTGTGTTACTAATCTGTTGAGCTACTATGACAGAGTAATAAACACAATACAGGAAAGGGAAGGATGGGTGGACAGTATCTATTTAGATTTCAAGAAAGCTTTTGACACAGTACCACACCAAAGACTTTTATGGAAACTGTACCATCAAGGAGGAATTCGAGGCAAACTGTTTTGTTGGATGCAAGACTTTCTCATAAAAAGAGAAATGAGGACAGAACTAAGAGGAAACTACTCATCATGGAAAGAAGTGACTATTGGAGTACCACAGGGTTCAGTGCTGGCACCAATCATGTTTTTAGTGTATATAAATGATATAAACAGTAACACTGGAAATGATAGCTATCTGAATATGTTTGCAGATGATGCAAAAATACAAAGGAGAATTACTAACACAGACTCTTGTAAAGAGTTACAAGAAGAATTAAATAAACTTCATGAATGGAGTAGTACATGGCAAATGGAATTCAATGTGGACAAGTGTCATGTAATCAAGTTTGGTAAAAGTGGAAAAAGACCTGATTGGGATTATAAGTTAGGAAATAAAACCCTATACACATCAGAAAAAGAGAAAGACCTAGGTGTGATTATCAATAACAGACTATCTCCGGCTGACCACATCAGCGAGAAGGTACGGAACATGTATACACTGCTTGCAAATATGAGAATAGCATTCACATACATAAATGAAGACATGCTAAGAAGGATAATAACATCATTCATTTGACCAACCCTGAAATATGCATCAGTAGTCTGGAGTCCTCATCTCAAAAAGCATATAGACAAGATTGAAAAAGTTCAAAGGGCCACTACAAGATGGATATCAAGCTTAAGGGACCTAAGCTACGAAGAAAGACTAAATAAACTGAATCTACCAACACTACAGGAAAGAAAGAAAAGAGGTGACATGATAATGCTATATAAGTGCATATCAGGAAAGGAGAAAATAGACATAAATGATAACTTAACATATGGAGAAGCATCAGCAAGAGGACACTGCAAAACACTGCATAGGAAGAGAGGTGATAAAGACGTAAGGAAATTCAGTTTCCCAAACAGAGCAATTGATCAAAGGAATGCACTACCGAATGAAATAGTGTGTGCCAAAACAATTCACAAATTTAAGGATATGTACGATAAATATGGTTTAAGACACGGGACAGTACGAGCTTGACTCATTCCTGTAAAGATACAATTAGGTAAGAACAATTAGGTAAGAACACACACACACACACACACACACACACACACACACACACAGAAATGATACAGACAATAAGGCAGGCAAGCACTCTGATAGATCATAGCAGTGATACTGAGGAGAAGATAACCCAGTTGAAAGAAGCGATGCAAAGCTATAAAAATGATGTGGAAACCACATATGCTGAAATGGTGAAAGTAAAGAAACACTTAGAAGCTAAGTCGAAGAAAACAGCATTAAAAAGGAAGTGAAGAAAATAATCCAAACAATCCAAAATTGGTCAAGATTCAGCAGACATCAACAAATCTATAGTAATCACTGGTATAGAGGAGGAAGAAAAAAAAAAAAGATTTCGAGAGACAAAAAGGAGATGGCAAATGTAATATTGTAGGAAGTATCAGAGAAAATCTGTAGTAAAGATACAGAGGAACACAAAAGGCTAGGGAAATATGAGAGAAATAAATCAAGGCCCCTGAAAGTAACCTTCCAGAGTGTAAACACTGTGGAGGAAATACTAAAAAAAAATTGCAAACAAACTTATGGCGAAAGAGGATTTCAAAAATGTATAGATAAAAAGATGCCTAACTCAAGAGGAACTGGGATTACTGAAAGAGAAGAGGGAGGAGGCAAAAAGAAACAACAAGGGAAGATCAGAGGAAGAGGAAAACATTTTTTTTACAAAGTAATTGGATTGCAGGTACGACAGTGGTACATAAACAGGAGGGAATAAAGAGGAGGATGGTAGTAGACCCAAGTCATTACAAGTATGTAAACAAGATTAAATTGATGTAGTCTCATGTAGATGGAATGGAATGTAAATTACTAGGGATGAATGATTTTATTAAGGAAAAGGAACCACATATAGTTTACCTAACAGAAACAAAAGTAACACCAAGGATATCAAAAATAACCTAAACCTAGAGGAATATAATATATGGAGAGGAGATAGGAACTTAAAAAAAGGGGGGAGGAATTATAATATTAACAAAGAAAAATCTGCAATCAAAGAAATAGAACTACAGTAGATGCACCCTCACAGGTAGAACTGATCGCAGTAGAGATTAGTACGTCTGAAGGGAAAGTAATTGTGGCAGATTTATACATGCCACCCAGATCAAACATTTGGGAAAAAGGCGAATATGAAGACCTGGCAGAGAGCACAATTCAAAGTTTAAGAACATTACTACACAGAATGGAGGAGAAATCTGAAAGAATTGTGCTAACTGGAGATTTCAGTACAAATATAAATTGGAATACTCTAAATACAAAAAGCCAGGAAAGCTGTTGGGATCAAAAGCTCCTGGACCTTGTGCAGGGGTTTTTCCTAACGCAACATGTAAAAGAAGCACCAGCAAATGAGGACTTGATGCACCATCTGTACTAGATCTTATATTTACGAGGCAAGAAAATGACATTGACAATACTATGTATCACCCTCCATTCAGCAAAAGCGACCATGCAGTATTAAATTACAACTTCAGGAATGAATGACATTGTTAACAGTAATGAAAGTTACCGAAAGAGCCTTAACTACAAAAAAAAAGGCAACTATCATGACCTAAAGAAATACATCTTACAACCGAATTAGGAAAAAGAGCTTAGAGGACAAGATTGAAATGTTATATATAGAAAATTCTGTGAACTTTATGAAATAGGAGTTAAAAATTACATCCCTCGGCGCAAAGAAACAAAAATGAAAATAAAGAAATGGTTTAATAAAGAATGTAAAAAAATTAAAAGAAAAATGAGACTTGTTGTGGAATAGATATAGAAGACACAATAGTGAGAGGGCATATAACAACTATAAAAAAGCAAGAAACGAATACACAAGAAAAAGGATAGAAGCCCCAAAACAGATTGAGAAGGCCATCATAAACAAAAGTAGTGATCAACCAAAGCCATTTTACAGCTACATCCGAAGCAAAACCAAAGTAAAAGATAAAATACAATCCATTACGGATGAAGGGATCCTCTATACACAAGATAAAGATAGTTGTGAAGCACAAAATAAGAATTTTCAGTTTTTACAGAAGAAAATAATTTTCAGAGGGGTGATATGGAACATGCGTACCCAAACATATTACCAGATATACAAATATCAGAAAAAGAAATACAGGAGGAGATAAGTGAATCAGACAAAGGGAAAGCAAATGGTCCAGACGAAATTTCATATTGGGTGCTACATAAATCTGCAAAGGAGTTAAGTAGACCATTATCTTTAATATTCAAGGAATCCTAGGGTCAAGGTAAACTATCTGATATTTGGAAGAAAGCAAACATTGTTCCCTTATTCAAGGAAGGGAACAGACAAAATCCACTCAACTGCCGACCAGTATCACTAACCAGTGTTGTAAGATACTGGAAAAGCTTATAAGAAAAGTTTGGGTAAACCATCTAGCAGAACACAATATGATAACAGAAAGGCAATTTAGTTTCAGAAAGGGAAAATCATGTGTTACTAATCTATTAACCCGCGGCGTCACGTCGATGTACTTCCACGTCCTCACGTTATGTCACTGCCAATCACGTTGACGTACTTCAACGTCCTGCAATTGCAAGGTTCATAATTTCCACAATTTTCAAAATTCGCGCGAGATTTTCGATTCGCCCACGTACCCAAGCCTCCCCTACCTGCCCCCAGGCAGGCAGCGTCCCAGACCCCGCGTGACCTGTGCTCGCCCTTGTCTCGGTCACTCACCTGTTAGCAGTGACCCAGGTCAGACATGGCGCTTAAAGGTCTCTCAGATGACTAAATACAATCCGCCCTGGATGCCTTCACTGGAGATAGTGATTCTCCACTTGATGATGATGTGGTGGATCGAGATTATGTGCAGCCTGAGGAGGAAATAACAAGCAGTGATGAGGAGGTCCCTTCACCCCAGAAAAAGCGGTATGTCACGTATCGTAAGACAAGGGAAGGCCAGCCTGCACCCAAAACACCTGCATGGACCTCTCTCCATCCCCTAGAGAGAGATTCTGATGAGGACGAGGATGAGGACGATGACGATGACGGCTGCTTAGGACGTGATGTTGCCTCGTGGTTGGGGAAGGAAAAAATCTCACCCCGAGGATCAGAAGGTGGGGCGAGAAGGCAAATAAAGTGTGGCCTAGTGTTTTGTCTGGGGAAGGCAAAAGTGGTGTGATGGGAGTGTGGGGTGAAAGAGAAGTGGTGTGAGGGAGGCAGCACGAGCAACGTGGTGCACGTAGGCCTAGGGGAGAGGAGGTGGAGCCACTCCCCAGCACGTCTTTCGCCATACAATATTCCCAAACTTCCTCCACACAGCCCCAGGATGTGGGGAAAGTAAGGAAAGGGAAGGGAAAGGGTAAAGGAAAAGGGAGAGGGAAGAGAAGTGCGAGTGATGAAAGGCGCTGCTCTCCACCTCCCCCACCACCACCAATGTTGCGTTGTGCCTTCAGCCATGTTTCAGAGAGTACCATAACTTCCTACACTACTGAAACTGTGTGGGATGGCGATATGACGCTCAGTATAATGGTAAGGCCAGTCAGTATGTGCCAAGTCTTATATAAACTTGAAACGGGTGTAATGTTTGCAGGAAAGTAATGTATAAGTTTAGAAATAGTGTAAGTTGAACGAAGTGATATGAAAACTACACCCACTGTATAAATCTGCGAAAATATGACGCTCAGTATAACACTCTGGTCAGTAAATATGTGATAGCAAGAATATAAAGTGGAAACGGGTGTAATGTTAGCATGAATAAAACGTATAAGTTGAAAAATAGTGTAAGTTGTAATAATTGATGTCATGAGTACACCCACTGTGTAAATCTGCGAAAATATGACGCTCAGTATAACACTCTGGTCAGTAAATATGTGATAGCAAGAATATAAGGTGGAAACGGGTGTAATGTTAGCATGAATAAAACGTATAAGTTGAACAATAGTGTAAGTTGTAATAATTGATGTCACGAGTACACCCACATTCTGGTCAGTAAGTATGTGATAGGAATTATATAAAGTGGAATTTGTTGTAATGTTAGTAGTAAGGTATTTTATAAGTTGAATACTAGTGTAAGATGAAACAAATGATATCGCGATAACACTCCCTGTGTAAGTACGCGCTAATATGACGCTCAGTTGCATCGCAAGTTCTGAAATTATGTGATATCAATTATATCAAGTGTAAACATGTGCAATGTTAGTGGAGAATTATTATATAAGTACAAAAATAGGTTGTAAGTTGAAATAGTAGTCATAGCGACTTCACATTGTGTGTTATTATGCACTATTATTACGCTATATATTTACGTAAGGCCTGAAATTATCTCAAAACAGTTCTATAAAGTTGAAAAGTGTATAATGTTATTAGAAAAGTATTATGTAAGTAGAAAAAACACAATACGAGTTGAAACAACAGTCACAGCGAGTTCACTCACTACGTAAATAAGCGCTAACATTACGCTAAATGTTATCAAAAGGCCTGTGAATACGTAAAAACAGTTCAATAAAATGTAAAATGGTATAATGTTATTGTAGAAGTATTATGTAAGTAAAAAAAATGATATGTATCATGATTTTCGAATGTTAGCGATTCATCGTGACCAAGTTGCCCGATTTTGCTCGTTTCGCACGATGGTACAATGCTTATTTCTGCTCTGTTTTTGTATAAAATCCAATATACTCTTTTATCACATGTTTTTATGTTTGTAATAAATACATATCTACTTACTTTCATTGGTTTCCCAGACTTATAATACCATAGAAAACGTTAGAGGCTCAGACCACCTACGGAGAACACAGGGCCAGGTGGGACCAAGGCATACCTGTTTATGGTATTTATGGACCAGGGGAACAATTTCTTTATCACTGACCATTGTTTCTGACCAAAAGCGAAAGTTTTAGCAAAAAAAAAAAAAAAAGGTCGAAAAATGGTCGGGATTGGGGGGTACCAGTGGTGAAAAAGTGGTCGGGACGGGGCGGGTTAAGTTTCTATGACAGAGTTGCAGAAACATTGCAGAAAAGAGAAAGATGGGTGGACAGTATCTATCTGGATTTCAGGAAAGCATTTAACAAAGTACCGCACCAAAGACTTTTATGGAAACTGTGCCATCAAGGAGAAATTCGAGGCGAACTGTACTGTTGGATACAAGATTTTCACAGAAAAAAAGGAATGAGAACAATACTAAGAGAAATTACTCATCATGGAGGGAAGTGACTAGTGGAGTACCACAGGGCTCAGTGCTGGCACCAATCATGTTTTTAGTGTATATAAATGATATAAACAGTAACATTGGAAATGAAAGCTATTTAAATATGTTTGCTGATGATGCAAAAATACAAAGGAGAATTACTAACACAGACTCTTGTAACGAGCTACAAGAAGAATTAAATAAACTTCATGAATGGAGTAATACTTGGCAAATGGAATTCAGTGTGGACAAATGTCATGTAATCAAATTTGGTAAAAGTGTGAAAAGACCAGATTGGGATTGTAAGTTAGGCAGTAAAACCCTACACATATCAGAAAGAGAGAAGGACTTAGGTGTGATTATCAATAACAGACTATCTCCGGCTGGCCACATAAGTCAGAAGGTACGGGACATGTGTACACTGCTTGCAAATACGAGAACAGCATTCACATACATTACTGAAGACATGCTGAGGAAGAAAATAACATCTTTCATCAGACCAACCCTAGAGTATGCATCAGTAGTCTGGAATCTTCATCTCAAGAAACACATAGATAAGACTGAAAAAGTTCAAAGAGCCTCAACGAGATCGGTACTAAGCTTAAGGGATCTAAGCTATGAAGAAAGACTAGAAAAACTGAATCTGCCAACACTACAGGAGAGAAGGAAAAGACGAGACATGATTATGCTATAAAAGTGCATATCAGGGAAGGAGAAAAGAGAACAAATGAATATATAACGTATGGGGAAGCATCAGCAAGAAGACACTGCAAAAAAAATGCATAAAAAATGAGGCGATACAGACGTAAGGAAATTAAGCTTCCCAAATAGGGCAATTGATAATTGGAATGCACTACCGAATAAATTTAAGGAGATGTATGATAAAAATGGTTTAAGACACGGTACAGTGCGAGCTTGACTCACTCCTGTAAAGATGCAATTAGGTAAGAACAGTTAAGTAAGAACACACACACACACACACATATATATATATATATATATATATATATATATATATATATATATATATATATATATATAGATAGATAGATAGATAGAAAGAAAGATTGATTGATAGATAGATAGATATAGATAGAGATAGATAGATATATATGTAAGTATATATATATATATATATATATATATATATACTGTGGTAGGTGGAGGCGCTCACCATCCACTCACTCAATGTAGTGCTGCTCTCGAGTATCTGCCCTTTCCTCTCCATCCTTCTTTTCTTCCATTCTCTTCTGTCTTCCTTTACTTCATTCTTACCTTGTCCTTCTGCTTACGGGTGACTTTACACTCCCTCTTCTGTCTTTCTTTCCTTCATTCTTTCCACTTCTTTCATCCTGTGGGTGACTCTACACTGAGTGACAAGCTAAATAGTTTCTTGTGCACCAGGAAACCATTTACTACGCTGGGTGATAACCATATAACCAAATTTTGGCGCCTGGTGGTTTAGTGGGTAATTATTGCGCTGCAGTTGGATTGAGCCGGTGAAGGTTTATATCCAAGGGACGGTTGGGGTTGATTGCTCGTGTAATGCCACTCAGGGATGAGTGAGGCTGGTCACTCTCATCTTAAATGTCGGTACCAACTGCCTAGCCCTGGGCTCCTACGCTCCTCATGGGGCAATGTAGGATTGCATGATGATGATGATGATATATATATATATATATAAACTTCTTTCCCACTGTAGGGCAGGGTGAGGAGTAGCAAGGTTTCAGACTGCCAAAATTTGCCCAGTCCCCTGCACCACGATTCCATTCACTAACCACTCAAGCCCCCGGGATCCTGGCCCTATCTGATACACCAAAAACATTCACCACGTTCTGAAGCTTCACATAAAAGTATTCGATAGAGTCAATCCAGACGCTGCCACGTTAAAAAGGGGTCCCAAATCCCTGATCATGCTCTTCTCACATTATTCATCCAGCCACCTCGATCTCTTGTCAGTCCCCTAGCCTCACCGACTTCCAAACCTCTCTTCCTCACACACTCATCCACCATATAATTCCACCTTCACATTGGCCTACCATGCCTCCTCCCTCCTTTGAATTCACTCAGACATACCGGTACCTTTTTCACCACTCTGTTGTTAACTGTTATCCATTCTCTCCACATGACCATACCATCTCAGTACACTCTCTTCGATTTTTTTTTTTTTAAATACAAGGTAGAAGGAACCAAAGGCCAGTAGCCCGTAAACCGTTCCCTCCAAGAAAAAAAAAAACAATACAAAAGAGAGCCAAATTCAAGATCTGTTCATTTCGAGATGCCTGGACACACTCCATTTGAAAGACTGGAAATCATAGGCAGTAGGAAATACAGACAGAGGGAGACAGATCCAGAGTTGACCTGTTGCATAAATGAAGTACTGGGATTAACGGTTAACTCTTGCATTAGAGAGTTGGACAGAAAAGGATGAGAGTTTGCTGCTAGACGGGTGCTATGCACCTGTTGTAGAGGCAAAGGAATGCAAGCAGACAGTTCAGAGGAGCAGTGACCATTTAAGTAGCAATAGAAAAGAGATAAAGATGCAACAGCATGACGAAGAGACAGAGTTTGAAGGCAGTCAGTATGAGGAGGAGAGTTAATCAGATGAAAAGCATTTGGCTCCACCCTATTGAGATGAGCTGTATGTGGGGAGCCTCTCCACACATGAGAGTTGTACTCTATACAGGGGCGAACAAAGCTCGTGTATAAAGTCAACAACTGCGCTGGGGTAAAGAAGGTACGGAGTCAGCTTAGCACACCTAATCTCTTGGAAGCTGAATTTACGAGAGATGTAATATGATCTTTCCAAGATAAGTGCTGAGTGAATGAAACCCCCAAGCATGTTCAAGGATGATGCAGGATTGATCTGGATATTATTAAACATCAGTGGGTACTCCTGTGGAAGAGTTTATCAGGTTGATAGGTGTAACAACTGAGTCTTTGATGCATTAACCCGAGGGATCCCATCGATGTATGGGTACGTTGCAACTTTTTGTCACAGCTTGTCCCGTCAACGTACTGATACGTCGCACAATTGCAAGGTTCAAAATTTGCACAATTTTCAATTTTCGCACGTGATTTTTGGTACATATACGTGTGACACCTTCCTCTATTCAACTACAAGATGCCAGGCAGGAACAATGTCTTACACCGCATAACCCCCCCCCCTGCATGCCATTGTCTCGGCAATTCACCTGTTACGAGTGACCTGGCCAATAAAGACATTCAGGGCCAGAGTGATTCCCCAATCGATGACAATGTGGAGGACAAAGTTTACATAGCATTAGAGGAAGAAACAGTCAGAAATGATGATCAGGTAATGCCGCCAAAAAAGGTCAGGTATGTTGATGAGTTAGTGAGTGAAACAATGCTTATAATGCCTATATTACTGTTTGAAAACCAATATACTTTCATACCACATATAAATTCGTACCAAATAAATAAATAAATACTGTTTATGAGTGGTGTGGAATAGTTACCCTCCCATAGAACTCGTTTTCTTTGGAGCCAGGCTGATAGAAAACCCATTAAGGTAAGGAGGTACTGCTACCTGTATTGAGTATTTTAAACCTCAGGTGAGCGATTTCTCTATGAATTTTCGGTGTATCTCACCAAAACCGGAGGTTTTAGCCAAAAAAAAAAAAAAATCCAAATAGCTCAGGATTGGGGGGTATCGGAGGTGCGAAATCAGTCGGGACGTGACTAGTTAAAAACAACGAGATTATATTTATCTCAGTTTGAGATACAAGCCAAGTCAGACATTAGGTGTGCCATAGCCTCATCCCTTGTTTGTTGAAGTAACTGCTGAGTTGGATGTTGTGGGAACCGAATGGAAAGGTGAACGGGTGGATAGGGTTCGATGTACACCTTAGGTCCTTGTTGAATAAAAGGAAGAGAGTTGGTGATAGGAAAGAGCCCTGAGGAACACCTTTGTTAATAGATCTAGGAGAAGAATGACGGCTGTCTTTAACAGCAGCTATAGAATGACCAGAATGGAAGCTATAGATGAAGGCACAGATAGAAGGATAGAAACCGTAAGATGGCAGTTTGGAAATTGAAGGTTTATGCCAGACTCGATCGAAAGCCTATGAGATGTCAAGTGCAATGGCAAAGCTTTCGCCAAAGTCCCGAAATGAGGATGACCAGGAGTCCGAAAGGTAGGTGAGAAGATCGCCAGTGGAGCTTCCCTGACCGAACCCATACTGACGATCAGAAAGAAGGTTGTGATAGGAAAGATGCTTTAAATTTTTTTTTGGTAAGAACTGACTCAAAAACTTTTGAGACACAGGATGTTAAGGCAATTCGACAATAGGTAGAGGGTTGGGAATAGTCAACTTTCTTTGGGACTGGCTGCATGAGAGCAAACTTCCAACAAGAAGGAAAGGTACAAGTTGATAAACAAAGGTGAAAGAGTTTACCTAGGCAGGGTGTAAGCAAAGAAGCACAGTTCTTGAGGACAACAGGAGGGACTCCATGAGGCCCATATGCCTTGTTAATACTGAGGCCAGTGACGACGGGAAATACATCAGCTGAAAAAATTTTAATGTCAGCCATGAGGAAGTCAGAGGGGGAGGGGGGGAAGTGATGGATGAACAGCAACAGAATCGTCTAAGGTTAACTGGAGGACAATGTCTGGGCAAAGAGATCTGCTTTATTAGTAGAAGAAATAGCTACAGGACCATCAGAGTAGAAAAGAGGAGGGGAGGATGCTGAGGTAAAGTTGTGAGAAAGGTTTTTGGCGAGGTGCCAGAAGGAGCAGGAAGAATTTGAGTTGGAGAGTTGACAGCATTTAATACAGATAAAATTATTTTTGCAGAGTGATGAACAGACTTAACATGATTCCGGTCAGAAACATAAAAAAAATGTGATTCAGGGTGGGTTGGCTTTGGTACCTTTAATAGGCCGTCTCCTTCTTGTGGACAGCATTAGAACAAGCAGGAGTAAACCAAGGCTTTCTTGCATTAGTCAAAGTATATGAGAATGGAATGTATGCTTCCATGCCTGAGGGAATAACCTCTGTAATGTACAAAGCACACTCAGATGGCTCCCGGCCATGGAAGCAATAATCTTTCCAGGGAAAATCAAAGAAGTACTGCCTGAGGACCTTCCAATCGCAGCTCCAAAGTGCCACAATCGTCGTTTCTTTGGATGGTCCACAGGCTGTACTGGAGCGATATGATGGGTTAAGGTAATAAGATTGTGATCGGAGGAGCCCAACAGAGAGGAATGATTAACAGTGTTAGCAGAAGGATTAGTTTTAAAAAGGAGGTCAAATATGTTGGAGCTGTCTTCAAGGAGGTCAGAGATATGTGTAGGGTGCTGTACAAGCTGCTTTAGGTCATTAAGGGTAGAAAAGATATAGGCTTGTTCACCAAGTGGATCAATGAAAGGAGAGGAGAGCCAAAGGTGGTGGTGAACACTGAAATCTTCTAGAATGGAGATTGCAGAGAAAGGGGAAATGGATAGAATGTTTTCCATTATAGAATTTTTCATAATCAGTAGAATTAGGGGATAAGTAAACAGCGCAGATATATTCAGTCAGAGACTGACAGGAAAGCCGAAGCCAGAGATTAGAGAATTCAGAAGAATCAAGTTCAGGAACATGAAAGCAAGATAGGTCGTTGCGTACATACAGACAACATCTACCTTTGACTTTGAAATGAGTATAGAGAAAGTAGGAGGATACAGAAAAGGGTTTGCTGTCAGGTGCCTCAGACAGCTGAGTCTCAGTTAGGAAGAGAAGGTGAGATTTAGTGGAGGAGAGGTGGTGCTCAACAGAGCGAAAGTTAGAGGAAAGGCCACGAATGTTGCAGAAATGAAGAAGTGAGTCAGACAATGGTTTCAGGCAACTCGTTGAGTCGTCACCGGGACAGGGGAGAATGGTGGGGCATCTATGGTCCCCTCCCCCTCTGGGGACTCAGAGGCTAAGTTATTAAATGCCATATTTTTCTAAATTTTTAAAAGTAGGTGTAGTATGTAGTGTGCATGTAGTTTAATGTTGACAGTTAGAGAAACTTGTATTGGAGAGCATGCTGGCCTACTCTGCGTTACTAAAACACTGAAAAAGTTCAGCAGAGGGAGATGGTCAGGAACTAGTCCCAAGGGCTGATGAAACGGGAGCTCCAGCTTTCCTTGTCATCAACTTTCCATCCACCTTGGAAGTACTGCCCTGCTCGACTGGTGCTACAGTCTATTCTTATCCTGCTGTCCACATACTTCCTTACTCCACATCTTTCACGAATCACATTATTTCGTATCCTATCCACACTCTGTACTCCACATACATTCCTCAGCAGTCCAATCTCCACTGCTCTAACTCTCGACTTTTCATTTTCTCTTTTCGATCACTTTACCCACGTATTTGAACTCTCTCACAGTTCCAGTCTCTCTTCATTCACTGTAACATCACATTGGGAGTCACCTTCCCTCTCAATAAGAATCACTTTACTCTTTTCTACATTTACTCTTAAGGCACGACGCGAATAGACATCAGGAAAACTCTGCACTAGTCTACCAAATTCTTGTCCGGTATTTGCAAGTAGTACTGCAACATCAGCATACAAAAAAATTTGAAATATTTCATCCATCATCATTCACTACCAACGCCATCCCCCCTCTCCATTACTCGTGTTTTTGCTTCTCTCATCATCCCATCCATCCATATATATATATATATATATATATATACAACCTTGTCGCACGGCCACACCGATGGTGATCCATTCTCTTTGATGCCCAGTTACCCTTACTCATGCTTCACTGCCATTATAAAAACTCATGACGGCACCTAGCAGCTTACTGTACTATATACACTGTACCTTTTCAAAATCTTCCACAATCCTTCTCTGTTCACTTTTTCGTACGGTATGTATTTTCCAGATCCATGAATGCCATAAACACTAATAGTCCTTCTCACAAGCCTCTTTCACTATCTACCTTATAGCAATTATTTCATTTACACATCCTCTGCCACTCGTAAAGCCACCCTTCTCATCACTCCCTAGGACAATTGATATCTCTCTTACTTTCTTTATTATAACTCTTCCATATAGGGTATCTACCATAGCACACTCAATAAACTTATGCCACGATAATTCTTGGACGCACTTTGCTCACCTTTCTTTTTTTGCAGGGGTACAATCAGAGCCTTTTTCCACTCTCCTAGCAAAGTTACACTCATCCATGCCATCTTACATATCTCCAACAAGCACTTCATTCCTCTCTGTCCACTACCCTTAATCATCTCTGCATACACCTCATCAATCCGAGCTGCTTTCCTATTTTCAGCCGCTTCACATCGCTCTTCACCTGAGCGAGTTTCACTTTCCTGGCACTGCATTCTTTCTCTGCACACCCTCAAAACGAATCATGTTTACATTGGCTCTGCTTTCTCTATTTCCATTTATCAAGCTGTCAAAATATTCTTTCCAACTGGTCATTACTTCATCCCCATCGATTGATAATCTACCACCTACATCCTTTAGACCTTCACATTTCATTCCACTGTCACTTCTACATTTATGCACCTCTTTCCCGAATAACTTCCTATTTTCGGAGTAGTTTGCATTAATTTTTCTTCCTTGATCATCATTTCCATCCTTCTTTTTCCTCTTCACTAGTCTTTTTACGTGCTTCTTACTCTCAGTATATTCAGTTCTTATTTCAATTCAACCCTTGCCCTGTAACCATTCTCACCACTTCATTTTCCTTTCCTCCACTGCTCTCTTAACCTCTTCATCCCACCATGCCATACCTTTCTTCTTTGTTGTTACCCTTGCCACACCACACACCGCTTTAGCATTCCTAACTCAGCAATCCCTATATGAACTCCACAGACTGTCCAGACCCATTTCATTCCAATTAACTGATTCTAATTCCTCCCTTGCTTTGATCCTTTATTCATCTGCCATTTCTTTTATCCTCAGTATCTCGACTTTCAGTCTTGCTCCCTAGTTGCTCCTCTCTCTCCTGGTCCACTTCACTCATCTCAGCTTGATCCTGCATACCACAATCATATGATATGACAGACCTCTACATCGTCCTCTCGTGGCCCTCGTATCAGCAACCATTCTCAGTATTGATCTCTCTATGAGCACGTAAACAACCAGGCTCCTTTCAACACTATCCCCAGTCCCACCATGCATATTAATGTGTATCTTTGTGTTTCAAATATGAGTTACAAATGCACAACCTCCTTTCCTGACACATATCCTTCAGTCGCTTCCAGTATCATTTTCTCCTGGTACTCCATTACAGCCCATTATGTTATCCTCCAGACCAGTGCTTACTCATCCACTCATATCGCCCATTACGATTACTTTATAGCTCCTGGACATTTCACTCACTGCTTCATCCAGCTCATCCCAAAACCTGTCTTTCTCTCTCTCTCTCACTCCTGTCATCACATTGCGCATACACTACAATCACGGCCACTTTCGCTTTCTCAAACTTGAACTTGAGATACGTCCATTTCGAGCTGATGCATTCGTAATCTCTTATTCTACTCGGCCACACCCATTCATCAACAAAGTAACTCCTTCCTTGCATCTTCCTCGTCCTTTAATTTCCGATCTTACACATATCACACCTTCCCACTCCTCCACTTCACACCCTTTCATCTTTGTTGCACACAATGCCATCACGGCGTGTCTCGCACTCTTGAACACATTCACTAATTCCAACCTCTTGTTCTCCTCATTCACACCTCTCACATTCCACATGGCCATGCGAATCTGCCGATTTGGTTGGAGCCCTGGGCAGGTATTGGGCCCTCCGAGGTGTGTGTGTGTGTTCTTACCTAATTGTATCTTTACAGGAATGAGTCAAGCTCGTACTGTCCCGTGTCTTAAACCATATTTATCATACATATCCTTAAATTTGTGAATTGTTTTGGCACACACTATTTCATTCGGTAGTGCATTCCATTGATCAATTGCTCTGTTTGGGAAACTGAATTTCCTTACGTCTTTATCACCTCTCTTCTTATGCAGTTTTTTGCAGTGTCCTCTTGCTGATGCTTCTCCATATGTTAAGTAATCATTTATGTCTATTTTCTCCTTCCCTGATATGCACTTATATAGCATTATCATGTCACCTCTTTTCCTTCTCTCCTGTAGTGTTGGTAGATTCAGTTTATTTAGTCTTTCTTCGTAGCTTAGGTCCCTTAAGCTTGGTATCCATCTTGTAGCGGCCCTTTGAACTTTTTCAATCTTTTCTATGTGCTTTTTGAGATGAGGACTCCAGACTACTGATGCATATTCCAGGGTTGGTCTAATGAATGATGTTATTATCCTTCTTAGCATGTCTTCATTTATGTATGTGAATGCTATTCTCATATTTGCAAGCAGTGTATACATGTTCCGTACCTTCTCGCTGATGTGGTCAGCTGGAGATAGTCTGTTATTGATAATCACACCTAGGTCTTTCTCTCTTTCTGATGTGTATAGGGTTTTATTTCCTAACTTATAATCCCAATCAGGTCTTTTTCCACTTTTACCAAACTTGATTACATGACACTTGTCCACATTGAATTCCATTTGCCATGTACTACTCCATTCATGAAGTTTATTTAATTCTTCTTGTAGCTCTTTACAAGAGTCTGTGTTAGTAATTCTCCTTTGTATTTTTGCATCATCTGCAAACATATTCAGATAGCTCTCATTTCCAGTGTTGCTGTTTATATCATTTATATATACTAAAAACATGATTGGTGCCAGCACTGAACCCTGTGGTACTCCACTAGTCACTTCTTTCCATGATGAGTAGTTTCCTCTTAGTACTGTTCTCATTTCTCTTTTTATGAGAAAGTCTTGCATCCAACAAAACAGTTTGCCTCGAATTCCTCCTTGATGGTACAGTTTCCATAAAAGTCTTTGGTGTGGTACTGTGTCAAAAGCTTTCTTGAAATCTAAATAGATACTGTCCACCCATCCTTCCCTTTCCTGTATTGTGTTTGTTACTCTGTCATAGTAGCTCAACAGATTAGTAACACATGATTTTCCTTTTCTGAAACCAAACTGTCTTTCTGTTATCATACTGTGTTCTTCCAGATGATTTACCCAAGCTTTTCTTATAAGCTTTTCTAATACCTTGCTTACAACACTGGTCAGTGATACTGGTCGGTAGTTGAGTGGATTTTGTCTATTTCCTTTCTTGAGTCAGGGGACAATATTTGCTTTTTTCCAAATATCAGGTAGTTTACCTTGACTCAAGGATTTCTTGAAAATTAAAAATAATGGTTTACTTAACTCCTTTGCACATTCTCGTAGTACCCAACATGAAATTTCATCAGGACCACTTGCTTTTCCTCTGTCTAATCTACTTAACTCCTCCTATATTACTTTTTCTGCTATTTGTATATCTGGTAGTATGTGTGGACATGCATGTTCCACATATTTCCTCTCAAAATTTTTTCTTCTGTAAAAACTAATTGGAAATTCTTATTTTGTGCTTCACAAATATCTTTCTCTTGTGTATAAGTGATTCCCTCGTCTGTAATTGATTTTATTATATCTTTTACTTTGGTTTTGCTTCTGATATAGCTGTAAAACAGCTTTGGTTAATCACTACTTTTATTTATTATATCCTCCTCAAACTGTTTTTGGGCTTCCCTCCTTATTCTTGTTTAATCGTTTCTTGCCTGTTTGTAATTATTATACACCCTTTCACTATTATGTCTTCTGTATCTATTCCACAACAAATCTCTTCTTTCTTTTGATTTTTTACATTCTGTATTGAACCATTTCTGTATTTTCTTATCTGCTTCTTTGTGCTGTGGGATGTACTTCTGGATTCCTAATTCATAAAATTCACAGAATTTTTTATATACAGCATTTAAATCTTGTCCTCTAAGCTCATTCTCCCAATCAACTTCTAAGAAATACTTCTTTAGGTCTTGATAATTTCCCTTTTTATAGTTTAGGCTCTTTTTGTAACTGTCATTGCTGTTTACTATGTCATATGCTATCCTGAAGTTATAATTTAGTACTGCATGATCATTTTTGCCGAGTGGAGGGTGATATATTAAACTGTCAATATCATTTTCTTGCCTAGTAAATATTAGATCTAGCACTGAAGGTACATCAAGTCCTCTTTTTCTGGTGGTTTCCCTCACATGTTGCGTTAGGAAGAACTCTTGTACGAGATCCAGGAGCTTTTGGTCCCAACAGCTTTCTTGGCTAATTATATCTAGAGTATTCCAATTTATATTTGTATTGAAATCCCCAGTTAGTATAATTCTTTCTGATTTCTCTTCCATTTTATGTAGTAATGATCTTAAACTCTGAATTGTACTCTCTGCCAGGTCCTCATATTCATCTCTTTCCCATGTGTTTGATCTGGGTGGCATGTACAAATTGGCTTCAATTACTTTACCTTCAGATGTGTTGATCTCTACTGCAATCAGTTCTACTTGTGATGGTATATCTAGTTTTATTTCATTGACTTTTAGATTTTTCTTAGTTAATATTATAATTCCTCCTCCTTTTTTAAAAATTTCTTTCTCTTCTCCATATATTGTATTCCTCTAAGTTTAGTATGTCATTGGATATCCTTGGTGATAATTTTGTTTCAGTTAGGCATATTATTTGTGGTTCATTTTCTCTGACATAATCATTTATCTCTAGTAATTTAGATACCATTCCATCCACATTTGAGTATATGAACTTTATCATCTTGTTTATATACTTGTCATGACATGGTTCTACTACCTTCCTCCTTTTTATTCCATCCTGTTTGTGTACCACTTTCGTACCTGCAATCCTATTAATTTGTAAAAAAAAATTCTTCTTCTCCTCTTCTGATCTTCCCTCATTTTTTGTTTTTGCTTCCTCCCTTTTCTCTTTCAGTAATTCCAGTTCCTCTTGTGTTAGGCATCTTTTTATGCATACATTTTTGAACTCCTCTTTTTCCATAAGATTCTTTGCATTTTTTAGTATCTCTTCCACAGTGTTTACACTCTGGAAAGTCACCTTTAGAGATCTTGTCTTGCTTTTCTCATATCTCCCTAACCTTTTGTGTTCCTCTATGTCTTTACTACAGATTTCCTCTGATACTTCTTTCAGTAGTATGTGTGTGTGTGTGTGTGTGTGTGTGTGTGTGTGTGTGTTCTTACCTAACTGTTCTTACCTAATTGTACCTTTACAGGAATGAGTCAAGCATGCATCGTCCCGTGTATTAAACCATTGTTATCACACATATCCTTGAATAGTTTTGGCACACACTATTTCATTCGATAATGCATTCCGCTGATCAATTATCCTATTTGGGAAACTAAATTTTCTTACGTCTTTATCGCCGCTCTTTTTATGCAACTTTTTGCATTGTCCTCTTGCTGATGTTTCCCCATAAGTTACATATTCATTTATGTATATTTTCTCCTTCCCTCAGTTCATTTTTTCCTTCAATCCATATCCCCTCTGGCCCTTTTCCTCACAGAACCACACATCTCACCCTCTGCTGATATATCCCCATTTTGTTTTCCTGGTTACCATCTCCTCACAAACTTCCGTAAGAAGGGCGGCACCTGTTGTTATATGAAATCCCAATATGCAGTTGACGCAATTATAAACTTCACTTCATCCAGTTCTAATTACTCATTGTATAAACTAAATTGTCAAAATATTACCAAATATATCTGTGTAGTCTATCGCTTCCCCAGTGCTTCTTTGGAACCCAGTGTATTTGATTCCATATCCACACAGTTGAGTAACCTTAACCTTGCCCTTAGCATCGAAATTACCATTTTGGGTGATTTTAACATACATAATGATTAATGGTTATTGCATTCTGCCAGGACTGATGACGCTGGTCTAGAGTGAGAGCTGTTTGCAGAATCGCTTAATCTCACCCACCTGGTAAAGCAACCAACCAGAATACCTGATAATCCTGACCATAGTGCCCATCTCTTGGATTTATTCTTGACAAATAATCCAGATCAATACAGGATAGAGGTACCGTCACAACTTGGATCCTCTGACCACAATCTCATCAAAGCCTCAGTAGTTAACCCCCCCGCCCCTCACCTCCCCATTCTGAACCTGTCAGGGTGACCCGATGGCACTTTGATAGGGCAAACTGGAATGGATTTAGAAATTATCCTGCTGACATTCCATGGCAGCCTTTCTTCTCTAGTGATCCCAATTCTACCCAGTCCCACATTTGCGACTTAATACTAGTTGGTATGGATTTGTTCATACCAAGTCAACAGTTCACTAAAAAATCGAACTTTCCAAAATGATTTGATGGCAACTGTGCCAGAGAAACAGCCCATAAGCCATTAGCATGTAGCTCTTACTTAAAAAAAAAAAAAACATCTGAATCATTCTCTCAATTTAAAATTGCTAGAAATCATGCAAAAGCTGTAATAAATTTAGCTAAATCAAACTTTCTTCAAAAGCAAGCATCAACACTACTTAACAACCCTAATGACAATTGAATATTCTGGTCAACTCTTAATTCTTTCAATAATAACTTTAATAAATCATCATCCATTCCCCCACTAAAATCTTCAGATGGCAACATTGCAAATGACCCACGGGCGAAAGTAGATATTTTTGTCAGTACATTTGCCAGAAATTCTACCATAGACGATGCCAGCCAGAACGTCCCAGTACTAGAACTTGACTCTCCCGAAATTGTTCCACTTAAAATACAGAAAAGATACGTAAAATTAATCCAAGACAATTTACCCACCAACAAAGCTCCAGGCCCAGATGGAATTCCGCCAATTGTTTTGAAAAAGTGTCCACTGAACTTGCCTCTGTTCTAGCTAAATTATTCAGACTATGCATATGTACTTCTTCATTCCGAACTTCATGGAAAGAAGCCAATATCCACGCAATTCCGAAGAAAGGAAGTTCCTCTGACCCCTCTCATTACAGACCAACAGCAGTCACATCTTCTCTTAGTAAGGTAATTCAAACTTTAATTAATAAGCACATTGTTAAACATCTTGAATCCAACAACTTAATTAGTAACAGACAATATGGTTTTCGCCATTGACATACACAATATCTTAACTCATACCATCCATCAATCAATTGACCTACATGGAGAAACACATGCAGTAGCCCTTGGTATTTCTAATGCTTTCGATAGAGTATGGCACCGTTCCCTGCTGTCAAACTCCCTTGCTATGGACTAACGTTTTTTGTTCTTTTGATCTCCTCATATCCCAGTGACAGGAAAATAGGAGTAAAAGTAAATGATGTATATTCCAATTTCCACTCAATTAACGCCAGCGTGCCTCAGGGATCAGTTCTGGCCCCAACCCTGTTCCTGGTTCACATTAATGATCTCTTGTCTGTAACCCACAATCCCATCCACTCATATGCAGATGACTCAACACTACATAGTTCATTCACACTCAGACACCCATTTAGAAAGTCTAATATCTCTACCTCTCAACTCAGTACAGCCATCTCCATAAATCAAGATTTATCTACGATCAGTGAATGGGGACAAAACAACCTTGTCCCATTTAATGCTAGTAAAACTAAATATAGACAATTTACTAATAGACAGATATTGCCAGGTTCATAAATTACCTTCAGTACTACTAATATTCCCATCACCAAAAGTATTGAAATTCTCGGCGTCTCACTTAACAATGCCCTCAGCTGGACCTCTCATGCTAGATCACTTGCTAAAACTGCCTCAAAGAAACTTGGATTAATGTACAGAGTCCGTAACTTCTTCACTGACGAGCAGTTAGCTGTAATTTATAAGAGTCATGTGCGTTCTCAGCTTGAATATTGCTCACCCATGTGGAATGGATGTGGAGAGGTTGCATTAAAACAACTAGACAAAATTCAGAACAAAGCTGTTAGAATTATTATCAATCCAGCTGCTACAAATAAACTACCTCCCCTACAAGTAAGAAGGAATGTTGCCTCCCTTGCATTATTTTACAGATATTTTTATGGCAAATGTTCAGACGAAGTTGCTTCCATGGTGCCACCTCTCCATGCCTTCCCTCGTGCTACACGGGCACCTGGTAGTGCTCATGACTGGAATGTCACTTAGCTATATTGCAGAACTTCTGCCTATCAGAATTCTTTCATTTCCCATACTGCATCTCTTTGGAACTCGCTTTCCCAGAGTTGCTTCCCTCTAAACTTCAACCTACAGCTGATCAAGTCTAAGTGTTACAGACATTTTATGAACAGTGGACACCAGTAATCTGGTGTATGGATTATTTTTGTTATTCGTTTGTTTTTCCTTCCTCTGTTCTATTATTTAAAAAAAAAAAAAAAAGGCGTTTATATAGCATAATTACGTGTCCTATTTTCCTTCTCTCCTGTAGTAATGGTCGATTCAATTTTTGTAATCTTTCTTCGTACCTTAGATCCATTAAGCTTGGTATCCATCTTGTAGCTGCTCTTTGTACTTTTTCAGTCTTATCTATGTGTTTTTTGAGATAAGGATTCCATACTGCTGATGCATATTCCATGGTTGCTCTGATGAATGATGTTATTATCTTTCCAACTATGTCTTCATTTATATATGTGAATGCTATTCTCATATTGGCCGGCAATGTATACATGTTACATACCTTCTCACTGATATGGTCATCTGGAGATAGTTTACTATTGATAATTGGGCTACTCCTAGGTCCTTCTGCCTTTCTAATATGTGTAGGGTTGATCTTCCTAACTTATAATCCCAATCTGGTCTTTTCTCACTTTTACCAAATTTGATTATATGACACTTGTCCACATTAAATTCCATTTGCCATTTATTGCTCCGTTATGAAGCTTGTTTAATTCCTCTTGCATCTCTTTCCAAGAATCTGAGGAGTAGACTGTAGCACAAGTCAAGCAGGGCAGTACTCCCAAGGTGGATGGAAAGCTGATGACAGGGAGAGCTGGAGCTCCCGTTTCATCAGCCCTCGGGACTAGTTCCCGACCATCCCCCTTTGCTGAACTTTTTCAGCGTCTCAGTAACACATAGAGTAGGCCAGCACGCTCTCCAATACAAGCTTCTCTAACCATCAACACCAAAATACATGCACAGTACACACTATACATTCTTTTCCAAAATTTAAAAAAAAAAAAGTCATGGCAGCACTACACTTGGCCTCGGAGTACTCTGAGGGGGGGGACCATAAATGTCCCCACCTTCCACCCCTCTCCCGTTGACGACTCGAGCGCCTGGAACCACTGTCTGACTCTATTCTTCTTCATTTCTCTAACATTCGCGGCCTTTCCTCTAACTTTCGCTCTGTTGAGCACCACCTCTCCTTCTCTAAACCTCACCTTTTTCTAACTGAGACTCAGCTGTCTGAGGAAAACTGACAGCAAACCCTTTTCTGTATCCTCCTACTTTCTCTATACTCATTTCAAAGCCAAAGGTGGATGTTGCGTATATGTACACAACGACCTAACTTGTTCTCGTGTTCCTGAACTCGATTCTTCTGAATTCTCTACACTCTGGCTTCGGCTTTCCTGTCATTCTCTGGCTAAATATATCTGCACTGTTTACTTATCTCCTAATTCTACTATCAAAAATTCTTTGACTATCTTACTTCTATGATGGAAAACATTCTATCCATTTCTCCTATCTCTGAAATCTCCATTCTAGGAGATTTCAATGTTCACCACCACCTTTGGCTTTCCTCTCCTTTCACTGATCCACCTGGTGAACAAGCCTACACCTTTCCTATCCTTAATGATCTAGAGTAGCTTTTACAGCACCCTACCCGTATCCCTGACCGCCTTAGAGATAGCTCCAACATACTTGACCTCTTCCTTACTACTAATCCTTCTGCTTACACTGTTAATCTTTTCTCTCCGTTGGGCTCCCCCGATCATAACCTTATTACCTTAACCTGTCCTATCGCTCCGGTATGGCCTGTGGACCCTCCAAAGAAACGAAGTCTGTGGCACTTTGGAGCTGCGGATTGGGAGGCCCTCAGGCAGTACTTCTTTGATTTTCCATGGAATGATTATTGCTTCCACGGCCGGGAGCCATCTGAGTGTGCCTTGCGCATTACGGAGGTTATTCTCTCAGGCATGGAAGCATACATTCCTTTCTCATATCCTCTGACTAATGCAAGAAAGCCTTGGTTTAATCACACTTGTTCTAATGCTGTCCGCAACAAGGAGAGGGCCTATAAAAGGTACCAGAGTCAACCGACCCCTGAATCACATCTTTTATACGTTTCTGCCCGGAACCGTGCTAAGTCTGTTCTTCGCTTTGCTAATAATAATTTCATCCATACTAAATGTTCTCAACTCTCCTACTCGAATTCTTCCCGCTCCTTCTGACACCTTGCCAAAAACCTTTCTAACAACTTTAACTCATCATCCTTCCCTCCTCTTTTCTACTCGGATGGCTCTGTAGCTATTTCTTCTACTGATAAAGCAGATCTCTTCACGCGGACTTTCTCCTCCAATTCTTCCTTAGACGATTCCGGTGCTGTTCCTCCATCAATTCCCCCCTCTGACTTCCTCATGGCTGACATTAAAATTTCTTCAGCTGATGTATTTTCTGTCATCACTGGCCTCAATACTAACAAGGCATATGAGCCTGATGGAGTCTCTCCTGTTGTCCTTAAGAACTGTGCTTCTGTGCTTACACCCTGCCTAGGCAAACTCTTTCTCCTTTGTCTTTCAACTTATACCTTTCTTTCTTGCTGGAAGTTTGCTCTCATTCAGCCAGTCCCAAAGAAGGGTGACCATTCCCAACCCTCTAACTATCGCCCGATTGCTTTAACATCCTGTATCTAAAAAGTTTTTGAGTCAGTTCTTAATAGAAAAATTTTAAAGCATCTTTCCTATCACAACCTTCTTTCTGATCGTCAGCATGGGTTCCGTCAGGGACGCTCCACTGGCGATCTTCTCACCTACCTTTCAGACTCCTGGTCATCCCCCTTTCGGGACTTTGGTAAAAGCTTTGCCATTGCACTTGACATCTCAAAGGCTTTCGATCGAGTCTGGCATAAATCTTTAATTTCCAAACTGCCCTCTTACGGTTTCTATCCTTCTATCTGTGCCTTCATCTCTAGCTTCCTTTCTGGTCGTTCTATAGCCGCTGTTGTAGTTGGCCATCGTTCTTCTCCTAGATCTATCAACAGTGGTGTTCCTCAGAACTCTGTCCTATCACCAACTCTTTTCCTTTTATTCATCAATGACCTTCTAAGCTGTACATCTAACCCTATCCATTCATATGCTGATGACTCCACCCTTCACCTATCCATTCGGTTCCCACAACGTCCATCTCAGCAGTTACTTCAACAAACAAGGGACGAGGCTATGGCACACCTAATGTCTGACTTGGCTCGTATCTCTGACTGGGGTAAAAATAATCTGGTTGTTTTTAATGCATCAAAGACTCAGTTTTTACACCTATCAACCCAACAAAATATTCTGCAGGTATACCCACTAATGTTTAATTATATTCAGCTTAATCCTACATCATCCTTGAACATGCTTGGGGTTTCATTTACTCTTGACTTGGAAAGATCTTATTATATCTCTCGTAAAATCTGCTTCCAAGAGATTAGGTGTGCTAAGCCGACTCCGTTCCTTCTTTACCCCTGCACAATTGTTGACTCTATACTGGGGTTTTATCTGCCCCTGTGTGGAGTACAACTCTCAAGTGTGGGGAGGCTCCCCACATACAGCTCTTCTCAATGGGGTGGAGTCAAAGGCTTTTCGTCCCATTAACTCTCCTCCTTTTACTGACTCCCTTCAAGCTCTGTCTCTTTGTCGCACTGTTGCATCTTTATCTCTCTTCTATCGCTACTTCAATGGGCACTGCTCCTCTGAACTGTCTGCATGCATTGCTCCTCCTCTACGATGGGCGCGTAGCACCCGTCTAGCAGCAACCTCTCATCTCCTTTCTGTCCAACTCTCTAATGCAATAGTTAACCGTTACTCCCAGTCTTTAATTTATGCAACAGGTCAACTCTGTCTGTATTTCCTGCTTCCTATGATCTCCAATCTTTCAAACGCAGTGTGTCTAGGCATCTCGAAATGATCAGATCTTGAATTTGGCTCTCTCTTGTATTATGTTTTTCTCTTGGAAGGAACAATAATTGCGGGCTCGTGGTCTTTGGTTCCTTCTTCCTCGCATAAAAAAATAAATCTGTGTTAGTAATTTCCCTTTGAATTTTTGCATCATCTGCAAACATATTTAGATAGCTTCCATTTCCAATGTTACTATCTGTGTCATTTATACACTAAAAACATAATTGGTGCCAACACTGAGCCCCATGGTACTCCACTGGTCACTTCCCTCCATAATGAGTAATTTCCTCTTAATATTGTTCTCATTTCCCTTTTTCTGAGAAAATCCCTCATCCAACAGTACAGATTGCCTTGGATACCTCCTTAATGGTACAGTTTCCATAAAAGTCTCTGGTGCGGTACTCTGTCAAATGCTTTCCTAAATCCAAATAGATACTGTCCTCCCATCCTTCTCTTTTTTGTAATGATTCTTTAACTCTATCATGGTACCTTAACAGATTAGTAACATGATTTTCCTTTCCTAAACCGAACTGCCTCTCTGTTACCATACTGTGTTCTAGATGTTTTACCCAAACTTTCTCTATCAGCTTTTCTAGTATCCCACTTACAATACTGGTCAGTGATACCGGCCGGTAGTTGAGTGGGTTTTGTCTATTCCCATTCTTGAATAAAAGAACAATGTTTGCTTTCTTCCAAATGTCAGGTAGTTTACCTTGACCTAAGGATTCCTTGAATATTAAATACAATGGTCTGCTTAACTCTTCTGCACATTCATGTAGCACCCAACCTGAAATTCCGTCAGGACCATTTGCTTTTCCTTTGTCTAAATTACTTAACTCCTTCTGTACCTTTTCTGATATTTGTATATCTAGTAATACGTGTGGGCATGCATAATCCAAATCCTCTCTAAAATTTCTTTCTTTTGTAAAAAGTGATTGGAAGTTTTTATTTAGTGCTTCACAGATACCTTTCTATTGTGTATTGATGATCCCCTCATCCGTAATGGACTGTATTTTGTCTTTATCTTTGGTTATGCTTCAGATGTAGCTGTAAAAAAGCGTCGGTTGAACACTACTTTTATTTATAATGTCTTCGTCAAACTGCCTCTAAGCCTCCCTCCTTATCTTTGTATAATCATTTCTTGCCTGTTTATAGTTGTTATATGCTCTCTCACTATTGTGTCTTTTGTATCTATTCCACAGCATGTCTCTTTTGTCTTTTGCTTTTTTATATTCTGTATTAAACAATTTCTTCATATTTGTTTCTGTTGCTTTTTGCTATGCGACACAATTTTGGAATCCTATTTCATAAAGATCACAGAATTTACTATATATAATATTTAAATTTTGTCCTCTAAGTTCCTTTTCCCAATCTGTTTCTAAGAAGTACTTCTTCAGGTCATGATAGTTACACTTTTTGTAATTTAGACTCTTTATGTAACTCTCATTACTGGTATCTTTATATGCAATCCAGAAGTTACAGTTTAATACCACATGGTCGCTTTTGCCGAATGGGGGGTGACACATTATACTGTCAGTTTCATTTTCTTGCCTGGTAAATATAAGATCTAGTACTGATGGATCATGAATTCCTCTTTTGCTGGTGTTTTCCTTTACATGCTGTGTTTTGTGTGTGCGTGTGTGTGTGTGTGTGTGTGTGTGTGTGTGTGTGTGTGTGTGTGTGTGTGTTAATTCACTCACTTTTTTGTGCGCCTATACCAGCTTTGAGCCTGAAGCTTCTGCCTCATAAATCTCCACGTAACACCGCCCCAGTGCCCAGTTATTCACGAAATCAGCAGTTTTACCACAGCATACGAGTATATAACCATACTAACTAGTTTTTTTTTTTTTTTTTTTTTTTTTTTGCACCTTTCAGTTACTCTGTAAATAACGTGGATGCAGGTAGAAATATACATGATTCTAAGCCAGTCATTCTTTCATCGAGTCATGTTTTTACAAATATGCTTTAGTCCACTGTTCAGCTAAAACTGAACAGTATTACCTCATACTGTTTCAGGAGGTGTTATTTTACCTCAAAGTTGTGGACACACCATAAGTTCTTGTAATTCTGATGTTATCGTCAAAAACTGTGGAAAATTATCACCTGTTACTCATCATGTTCAGTAATATAATGCTAACTTCTTTAACAACGGCACTAAAAACTTACTTTCATCAGATCATAATACAGTCAGTTTCATTTCACAATTCAAATAAGTCGCGGTTGGATGGAATTCGATGAGCCTTAGCTATGCTATAGGAATTCGTTTCCTTGGTTCCTACATAAATTTACCCTCAAGCTTGACTAGACGTGATCATCAACTATTGAAAATGGGTTTTGGATCTTCTACAGGTGAGAACAAAAGCGTGAAAGCTAGTATGATGCCAGTCAATGGACTACATGGTTGTCTATTACAATTTACAAGTACTCTGTTAAGATGTTCGTAATATGATACGTTTGGTATCTTACTGAGAAGACGTCAACTTTAATGGTTCCAGTATTATATTTATATATATATCAATATGTATGAAACATTAACTGACGTGTTAGTAAGTGCTATTATCTGGATTTTAAAAGCATTGTTCAGCTGCAGCATTTTCATGTAGTCAAATCCTGTTTCATATTTTACATATTCTCCTTTAATCCATTTACACAGTTTGGTAATGTGACAGAACTTCGAGCGCCATGGGGTGTTGGGGTATTTGAAGTGCTAGCAGACAGCCAGAACGCTAATGTAACTCAGTTCCGGCTTTCCCAGGTGATCACCCAAGTCCGCCAGGTAGGTCAATTTGTTACTGCTGAGGTGGGAAGGCCAATGAAGTTACTACTGAAGTGAGTAGCTGGACAGGTCACTCTCCAGTTACCACTGAGCTTGGTAACTGGAGAAGTCATACACACAATTATGAAATTCTATGACCTTAGTCTACTATAACTTCATTAACGACCAAAAAAGAAAAACTGTGATGCATGTTTGTAACGCCACATGGCCCTGATGAAATTCCGCCAATTGTTTTGAAAAAGTGTTCCCCAGAACTTGCCTCTGTTCCAGTTAAATTATTCAGACTATGCATACGTACTTCTTCATTCCCAAATTCATGGAAAGAAGCCAATATCTACCCAGTTCCGAAGAAAGGAAGTTTCTCTGACCCCTCTCATTACAGACCAATAGCTGTCACATCTTCCCTTGGTAAGGTATTTGAAACTTTAATTAATAAGCATACTGTTAAACATCTTGAATCCAACAGCTTAATTAGTGATAGACAATATGGTTTTCGCCACGAAAGATCCACCATTGACATACTCAATCTCCTAACTCATACCATCCATCAGTCAATCGACCTACATGGAGAAACTCATGCAGTAGCCCTTGATATTTCTAATGCTTTCGACAGAGTATGGCACCGTTCCCTGCTGTCCAAACTCCCCTCCTATGGACTAACGTCTTTTGTTCCTTTGATTTCCTCATATCTCAGTGACAGGAAAATAAGAGTAAAAGTAGATGATGTATATTCCAATTTCCACTCAAACAATGCCGGCATGCCACAGGGATCAGTTCTGATGCCAACTTTGTTCCTGGTTCATATTAATGATCTCATATCTGTAACCCACAATCCCATCCACTCATATGCAGATGACTCAACACCACATAGTTCATTCACCCTCAGACACCCATTTACAAAGTCTAATATCTCTACCTCTCAACTCAGTACAACCATCTCCATAAATCAAGACTTATCTACGATCAGTGAATGGAGACAAAACAACCATGTCTCATTTAATACTAGTAAAACTAAATATATACAATTTACTAACAGACAAATATTACCAGATTCGTATATTACCTTCAGTGCTACTAATATTCCCATCTTCAAAAGTATTGAAATTCTCGGCGTTTCACTTAACAATGCCCTCAGCTGGATCTCTCATGTTAGATCACTTGCTAAAACTGCCTCAAATAAACATGGATGATTTTACAGAGTCCGTAACTTCTTCACTGACGAGCAGTTAGGCATATTTTATAAGAGTCATGTGCGCTCTCAGCTTGAATATTGCTCACCCTTGTGGAATGGTTGTGGAGAGGTTGCATTAAAACAACTAGACAATATTCATAACAAAGCTGTTAGAATTATTAACAACCTGCCATTACAAATACACTGCCTACCCTACAAGTAAGAAGGAATGTTGCCTCCCTTCCATTATTTTACAGATATTTTTATGGCAAAGGCTCAGACGAAGTTGCTTCCATGGTGCCACCTCTCCATGACTTCCCTTGTGCTACACGGGCATCTGGTAGAGCTCATGACTGGACTGTCACTCAGCCATATTGTAGAACTTCTGCCTATCAGAATTCTTTTATTTTCCGTACTGCATCTCTTTGGAACTCGCTTCCCCAGAGTTGTTTCCCTCAAAACTTTTATCAACAGCTGTTCAAGTCTAACTGTTTCAGATATTTTATAACCAGAGGACACCAGTAATCTGGTGTCAGGATTATTTTATTTATTCATTTGTTTTTCCTTCCTCTGTTCTTTTATTAAAACAAAAAAAGTCGTTAAGAACTTGAAGTTTTGGCTGCTAAGTTTATAAGAAAGTTCCTGTAGTATTGTAAGAAAAAAACACTTAATGTAAAGACACCGCCAGTTACGACTGAAGTCCTGGTTCGTAACGGTGGTGGTAGTGAGTGATGACCCGGTGTTCCTTGAAGCCTTTGCCAAGTGGTCCATCAAGAGACGCCTCCTGGTGTGGACAACAAAGCTCCTCGTCCTCACTCGCCTTCCTCTCCACCGTCTCGATGACATCCGCCACACACTCTCTATGACCAACTCACTGCTGCTTCAGCTGTCTGACACTTCATCAATCAAGTGAGATCTATATATATATATATATATATATATATATATATATATATATATATATATATATATATATATATATATATATATATTGTTACGGAACAGAGAAAGATAACGTACACTTTAAGTGAGAATACTAAGAGTCACTACTGTCCCGTAAAGTTCCAGGTTCAAAACAAAAGAGGTAAAATTACAAGTTAAAGTTTAATGCTCAAACTAACAACAAAACATTCAGGACTCATAAGGATAATGTAATGGCAAATAAACAGGTTAAATATATGGTTAACTGCAATAGCCTCTATTAACACGAAATTAGCAAGAGTAAATTTATCTAAGTCAGCCCTGATAAAATGAGATACCAGATAATACTCAGTGAATGCCAGATAAATTATTACAGATACAAACTATTATCAAAAATGACTGACATAAAACCCAACATCAATCAAAAACCTCACTAGGCCTAAGAATTAACCTTATGCTACACAGTACAAGAAAAAATGCAATAACACTTATACTCAAATTACACACAGCTGCTAGATGTTTGGAGATTTCTTGAGCACTCACAATAATAATATCTGTACAGAGGAGAACAGAGATGTGAACAAAATGAGGAGCAGATCTAAGTGGCAATGATGCAGAGACTGAGCTCATTATATAGGGGCCGGCAGAGCTTGATACAACTTGTAAGAAGGACGCGCAAATGAAGCCATGGGGACAAAGAGCTGAAAATCCTGCTCTGAACTCCAGAAATGACGACTTACTCTACTATAACGGTAGAAGGGGGGAACTGAGGCAGAACACGCTCGTGATCAAACATGCAGCATACTGTGCGTTAAAATTACACAAAGGATGATGAAATCATAGGCTATGTAACACCTCCCCACAAAGAAAAAAGAAATTTACTAAGGAAATTTCTTATTACTCTAAAACAATCTGTATATGGCATTACAGACCATGCAAAGGTCTTTCCTAATGTTACAAAACATGAGATCTCCCTAGCACGCTCAGTCATAGGTACTTGCCAGTATCCCTTTAACAAATCAAACCTACTTATGTACCTAGCCTTTCCGATCTTGTCTATGCAATCTTCCACGCGAGGGAGAGGGTAAGTGTCTGTTTTGGTTATCTGGTTAACACGTCTGTAGTCAATGCAAAGCCGCTGTGACCCACCTGGCTTAGGGACCAGAGTGACAGGAGAACTCCACTCGCTCTGACAGGGCTCAATCATCTTGTGGTCCAACAGGTAGCCAAGCTCTTTCTGGATGAGAGGAACTTTCACTGGGTTCACACGGTAAGGAGGCAATTTAATTGGCTTTGCGTCTCCAACATCGACATCATGCATCAACACAGTGGTTCTTCCTGGAGTGGCACGGAACACTTGCGGGTACTCCTGCAGTAATGCCGAAAACTCCTGCCTTTCCTTGGGAGGTAGATGAGAAAGCTTAGTCTGGAGATCATTCATGATATCAGGATTCTTCCCCAAACTATCACTCAGGCTCATACTGCGTGGGAGAGCTTCACTTGCAGACTCGGGTGGAACAGCTACAGTGCAGACTGGATTATTTTCGTCCCGCCTGTGATACAACTTTAGCATGCTGATGTGACACAGTTGCTTGCTCTTTCTACGATCTGGTGTGGCGATGACATAGTTGACATCACTGAGTTTCTTCTCCACGAAATAAGGATCACTAAACTTGGCTTGAAGAGGTTGCCCATGAACTGGTAGCAGAATCAAAACCTGATCTCCTGGCTGTAAGTGGCGTAACCTGGACTTCTTATCATACCAAGTCTTCATCTTCTCCTGAGCAGCTCCTAAATTCTCTCTCGCCAGTTGTAAAGCAGTGGACAGCCGTTCTTTGAACTTCATCACATACTCCAGCAGGTTGACGTCATCTTCCTCCGACAGCCAGCATTCCTTGAGTAGCTTAAGGGGTCCTCTTACTTCATGGCCAAACAGTAGTTCAAAAGGTGAGAAGCCCAGTGATTCATTTGGAGATTCTCTTGCGGCAAACACAACGAATGGAAGACCTTTATCCCAGTCTTTCTGATGTTCCAAACAGTATTTCTTGAGCATCGATTTGAGTGTTTGATGATATCTCTCCAACGCTCCTTGGGTCTGGGGATGGTAAGCTGAAGACGTGATCTGGGTGATACCCAACTCTTTCAGAGACTGCTTGAAAACGTTTGACATGAAATTGCTTCCCCGGTCTGACTGTACCTCCTTGGGCAGACCAAACTTTGTGAAGAACCCCAGCATTTCCTCAACCACGTTCTTTGCTGAGATATTTCTAAGTGGAATGGCTTCAGGATAACGAGTAGCCACATCAATCAGGGTCAACACATAAGAAAATCCTGAAGAAGTCTTAGGGAATATCCACCAACACACGGGTGAAAGGCGCCTCAAAAGGAGGAATGGGAACTAGAGGTGCAACCTTTTCAGTCTGATTACACTTCCCCACAACTTGACAGGTGTGACAAGACTTACAATACCAGGAAACATCCCTGAAGATACCTGGCCAGTAGAAGTGTTTCAAAATGCGTGCCACAGTCTTCCTCACTTCAAGGTGTCCTGCCAAACTGGAATCATGAGCCACTCGAATGATATCCTGCCTACAAACACGAGGGATGACAACTTGATGTACAACCTCCCATTCACAGTCGGCTGATGCTGTTGGGGGTCTCCACTTCCTCATAAGTACTCCTGACTTTACATAATAACAAGTAGAAGCACCGGCTGACTCTTCTTCACTGTAAGCAGAGTTAGCTAGACCTTTCAACTCAGGGTCAGCAACCTGCAACTCAACCAACTCTTGACGAGACAAATTATCAACACTACGGGGTACTGCCTTATCTGGTGAGTGGTCCAAATTAGCAAGAAAAGTGTCAGCTAGGATAACATCATCATCATCATTATCCTCTAAATCACCAGTAACTTTAGACTTAGCCCTAGTGACAGCACATGCAGGGAACACATCAGGGACATCACAATCCTGGGACACAGCCACTGGCTCACTAGACAACTGAGGAGCTGGACACACTTGACTTCCACCAATATCATTTCCAAGTAAGAAAGTTACACCTGACATTGGGAATGTCTCAACCAACCCAACCATAACGGAACCATTAACAAAACCAGACTCTAAATTCACTCTGCACAGAGGGACAGAGAAGTAATTATTCCCTACACCTTGTAAGATTACAGTTTCATCAGAGGAATTAACATTAGAGCCTAGAACACTGGTCAGCATAAGGGATTGGCAAGCACCTGTATCACGATATATTTGAACTGATTTCCTGTCATTACTGTCCAGAGGACTGACAAAACCATCAGACAGGAAATTAGCACATGAACTCTTGAGAGTGTCACCCACGTTACTGCTCAAAAGAGGAGCTCCATCATGAGAATTTAAGTTACCCCTCAAAGCAGGTTCAGTTAACTCAGTTAAAGAATTCTGGGAACTCTCAAGAGTGGACACTAGACCAATTGACTGAGTATTTAAAGACTCCTTTTTGTTCACATCACGCTGTCTCCTGAAACATCTCTCCATAGTATGACCAAGCTTACTACAATAAGTACATTTACTTTTCTGAAATCTAGATGTGAAGCTGGTATTTACTTCCTGAGAAACATCATCCTTATTCTCTTTCCTGTTACCTGTACTCTGAGTAGAGGCAACGTACTTACTCTCAGCTTTCCCTTTTTCTCTAGAATATCTCTTGTGAGTGAGAACATACTCATCAGCTAAAACTGCAGCATCAGACAAATTATCTATTCTTTTCTCATCAAGATATAGGCTTACATCTTTATAAATACACCTTTTGAAGTCCTCCAGCAAAATCATCTGCTTAAATTTACCGAAATCAGAATCCACATTCTTAGAATTTAACCACTGCTCTAACAGATCTTCTTTGATTTTTGCATACTCAACATGGGATTGCTTATCTTGCTTGTAAGTTGTCCTAAATTTTACTCTATAGGCTTCAGGAACAAGCTCATAGGCCTTAAGAATCAAGCTCTTAACTACATCATAATTATCAGATTGCTCCTGAGGCAAAGATGCATAAGTTACTTGAGCTTTACCGGTGAGAACAGTTTGAAGGAGTACTGGCCAATTCTGTTTGGGCCAATTAAAACCTGTAGCTACCCTCTCAAACAACTGAAAATACTTTGTTAAATCAGATTCATTAAAAGGAGGGACAAGTTTAACATTTTTAGCCACATCAAAATCATCAGAGCTAGATGATCCAGTTCCACCTTGTTTCATGCGATACTCATGGTCTGCCTGAATCCTGGCAAGTTCAATTTGTGCCTGTATCTGTGCCTCCTGAATACGAGCCTGAGACTCCGCCTCCTTAGCATTTGCCTGAAATTCAGCCTCCTGAATACGAGTCTGAGACTCCGCCTCCTTAGCATTTGCCTGAAATTCAGCTTCTTTAGCACGAGCCTCCTGCAGAGCTAGCTGTAACTTAGCTAATTCAATCTGCGTTTGTTCATTTGGAGGAGTTACATTAAACAAGCTTTTATTAATCATGCCAACAATTTGATCTTTAAAATGATGAGAGCGAACAGCAATTCCCAATTGTTGAGCAACAAGCTTAAGTTCATTCTTTGTTCTGTTTTCTACATCACACACTGTTTGCACATTTGACAAAAAATCTTTGGCTTCATCAAGTGTAGTAATAGTAGACATAATTAATAAGTAACAGTCACAAAATATCAAGCAATATCCTTATGATAATATCCTGAATATCCTGATAAGAGGTCGCCAAATTTATGTTACGGAACAGAGAAAGATAACATACACTTTAAGTGAGAATACTAAGAGTCACTACTGTCCCGTAAAGTTCCAGGTTCAAAACAAAAGAGTTAGGTAAAATTACAAGTTAAAGTTTAATGCTCAAACTAACAACAAAACATTCAGGACTCATAAGGATAATGTAATGGCAAATAAACAGGTTAAATATATGGTTAACTGCAATAGCCTCTATTAACACGAAATTAGCAAGAGTAAATTTATCTAAGTCAGCCCTGATAAAATGAGATACCAGATAATACTCAGTGAATGCCAGATAAATTATTACAGATACAAACTATTATCAAAAATGACTGACATAAAACCCAACATCAATCAAAAACCTCACTAGGCCTAAGAATTAACCTTATGCTACACAGTACAAGAAAAAAATGCAATAACACTTATACTCAAATTACACACAGCTGCTAGATGTTTGGAGATTTCTTGAGCACTCACAATAATAATATCTGTACAGGGGAGAACATAGATGTGAACAAAATGAGGAGCAGATCTAAGTGGCAATGATGCAGAGACTGAGCTCATTATATAGGGGCCGGCAGAGCTTGATACAACTTGTAAGAAGGACGCGCAAATGAAGCCATGGGGACAAAGAGCTGAAAATCCTGCTCTGAACTCCAGAAATGACGACTTACTCTACTATAACGGTAGAAGGGGGGAACTGAGGCAGAACACGCTCGTGATCAAACATGCAGCATACTGTGCGTTAAAATTACACAAAGGATGATGAAATCATAGGCTATGTAACAATATATATATATATATATATATATATATATATATATATATATATATATATTTAATGTGTTCGACTCTGGGCATACGCTTTACAGCCTGATCCCCGGGCCAAATAGTCCACTTACATACCATACACTTCCACATGTCACCACTTCGGCACTAACATCCACCATTCATGTTGAATACATGCTTGAGCACTTACAGATCTGGTGTACTGGAATTAACAGGGGTGTTTTTATTGTATGTTAGCGGGTCTTCTGTTAGATCATTTAAGTCACCATTTAATGAAAATCAATCCCTTGAACTGTCCCCTGCCCTTGCTGGGAGTCGAACCTAGGTCCATTAGAACTGTAATACACCTATTTTGCCCAGAAAATTCAACATAAATATTTTTATTTTCCGTTCCATATTCCGGATATTCCTAGAAGTATCACTGGTTTTTATCACTATAAGCCTTGTGGATAGATAACCCATGAATAGCCTATATATATATATATATATATATATATATATATATATATATATATATATATATAGATATATATATATATATATATATATATATATATATATATATATATATATATATATATATATATATTGTTACGGAACAGAGAAAACTGTCCCGCAAAGTTCCAGGTTCCAAACAAAGGAGTTAGGTAAAATTACAAGTTAAAGTTTAATGCTCAAACTAACAACTAAACATTCAGGACTCATAAGGATAATGTAATGGCAAAACAGGTTATATATATGGTTAACTGCAATAGCCTCTATTGACATGAAATTAGCATGAGTAAATTTATCTAAGTCAGCCCTGATAAAATGAGAAAACCAGATAATGCTCAGTTAATGCAAGATATATTATTACAGATACAAAATATTATTACCACTGGCTGACAATATGAATTACAAAAACTTTACTAGGCCTACGAATCAACACCTTATGCTATACAGTACAAGAACAGAATGTAATAACACTCATACTCAAATTACACAGCTGCTAGATGGTTGGAGACTTCCTGAGCACTCACAATAATAACAACTGTACAGGGGAGGACAGAGATGTGAGCAAAATGAGGAGTAGATCTAAGTGGCAATTAATGCAGAGACTGAGCTCATTATATAGGGGCCGGCAGAGCTTGATACAACTTGTAAGAAGGACGTGCAAATGAAGCCATAGGGGACAAAGAGTTGACAATCCTGCTCTGAACAACAGAAAGAACGACTTACTCCACTAAATGGGTAGAAGGGGGGAGTGAGGTAGAACACGCTCGTGATCAAACATGCAGCATACTGTACGTTAGAATTACACAAAGGATGAAGAAATCATAGGCTATGTAACACCTCCTCACAAAGAAAAAATAAATTTACAAAGGAAATTTCTTATTACTCTAAAACAATCTGTTTAAAGTCTAGATAAGCAATCTGCAATAACATTTTCTTTCCCCTTGACATGTTGTATGTCTAATGAATACTCCTGAAGAAGTAGGCTCCATCTTGTCAATCTCTGATTTTTATCTTTAAACTTACTAAGGAATTTCAGTGGGTTATGATCGGTATAAATGACTATGGGGTCAAAACCAGAACACAAATAAAATGAAAAATGCTGTAAACCCAAAATCAAGGCCAAAAGCTCTTTCTCAATAGTTAAGTAGTTCTTTTGAGGTGGAGTGAACTTCTTACTGTAATAAGATACAGGGTGTTCAATACCCTGATCATCCTCTTGCAGCAAAACAGCCCAAGCTCCTGCATCACTTGCATCAACAGCCATCTTAAAAGGCTTAGCAAAATTTGGAGTAGCGAGCACTGGCTGACTTAATAGGATAGCTTTAAGTTTGCTGAAAGAGGATTCACAGTTATCGTTCCAGACAAATTTAACTCCCTTTTTCAGTAGGTCTGTAAGTGGTGATACAAGAATTGAAAAGATAAGAACAAATCTCCTGTAATAATCTACCATTCCCAAAAATCTTTGTAGCTCTTTCCTACTTTTAGGTCTGGGAAGATCACTTATAACCTGAACCTTAGCTGCTGCTGGTGCAAAATATCCATCACCAATTACGTACCCAAGATACTGAACTTTAGCTTGACCAAACTCACGCTTTGATAAATTAGCTACAAGATTAGCCTGAACCAAACGCTCAAGAAATTTACTGATATGGCATAGGTGATCTTTCCAGTTGTCACTGAAGATTAATACATCATCAATATAAACAACACACCCTGCCAAACCCTCTGTTACAACATTCATGAGCTTCTGAAATGTGGCTGGTGCATTCTTCATACCATATGGCATTACAGAACGTGCAAAAGTCTTTCCTAGTGGTACAAAACATGAGATCTCCCTAGCACGTTCAGTCATAGGTACTTGCCAGTATCCCTTTAACAAATCAAACTTACTTATGTACCTAGCCTTTCCGATCTTGTCTATGCAATCTTCCACGCGAGGGAGAGAGTAAGTGTCTGTTTTGGTTATCTGATTAACACATCTATAGTCGATGCAAAGCCACTGTGACCCACCTGGCTTAGGGACTAGAGTGACAGGAGAACTCCAGTCGCTCTGACAGGGCTCAATCATCTTGTGGTCCAACAGGTAGCAGAGCTCCTTCTGGATGAGAGGAACTTTCACTGGGTTCACACGGTAAGGAGGCAATTTAATTGGCTTTGCGTCTCCAACATCGACCACATGCATCAACACAGTGGTTCCTCCTGGAGTGGCACGGAACACTTGCGGGTACTCCTGCAGTAATGCCGAAAACTCTTGCCTTTCCTCGGGAGCTAGATGAGAAAGCTTAGTCTGGAGATCATTCATGATATCAGTATTCTTCCCCAAACTATCACTTAGGCTCATGCTGCATGGGAGAACTTCACTTGCAGACTCGGGTGGAACAGCTACAGTGCAGACTGGGTTATTTTCGTCCCGCCTGTGATATAACTTTAGCATGTTGATGTGACAAAGTTGCTTGTTCTTTCTACGATCTCGTGTGGCGATGACATAGTTGACATCACTGAGTTTCTTCTCCACGAAATAAGGACCACTAAACTTGGCTTGAAGAGGTTGCCCATGCACCGGTAGCAGAATCAAAACCTGATCTCCTGGCTGTAAGTGGCGTAACCTGGACTTCTTATCATACCAAGTCTTCATCTTCTCCTGAGCAGCTCCTAAATTCTCTCTCGCCAGCTGTAAAGCAGTGGACAGCCGTTCTTTGAACTTCATCACATACTCCAGCAGGTTGACGTCATCTTCCTCTGACAGCCAGCATTCCTTGAGTAGCTTAAGGGGTCCTCTTACTTCATGGCCAAACAGTAGTTCAAAGGGTGAGAAGCCCAGTGATTCATTTGGAGATTCTCTTGCGGCAAATACAACGAATGGAAGACCTTTATCCCAGTCTTTCTGATGTTCCAAACAGTATTTCTTGAGCATCGATAAGAGTGTTTGATGATATCTCTCCAACACTCCTTGAGTCTGGGGATGGTAAGCTGAAGACGTGATCTGGGTGATGCCCAACTCTTTCAGAGACTGCTTGAAAACATCTGACATGAAATTACTTCCCTGGTCTGACTGTACCTCCTTGGGCAGACCAAACTTTGTGAAGAACCCTAGCATTTCCTTAACCACGTTCTTTGCTGAGATATTTCTAAGTGGAATGGCTTCAGGATAACGAGTAGCCATATCAATCAGGGTCAACACATAAGAAAATCCTGAAGTCTTAGGAAGAGGGCCCACAATATCCACCAACACACGGGTGAAAGGCGCCTCAAAAGGAGGAATGGGAACTAGAGGTGCAACCTTTTCGGTCTGATTACACTTACCCACAACTTGACAGGTGTGACAAGGCTTACAATACCAGGAAACATCCCTGAAGATACCTGGCCAGTAGAAGTGTTTCAAAATGCGTGCCACAGTCTTCCTCACTCCAAGGTGTCCTGCCAACCTGGAATCATGAGCCACTCTAATGATATCCTGCCTACAAACACGAGGGATGACAACTTGATGTACAACCTCCCATTCACAGTCGGCTGATGCTGTTGGGGGTCTCCACTTCCTCATAAGTACTCCTGACTTTATATAATAACAAGTAGAAGCACCAGCTGACTCTTCCTCACTGCAAGCAGAGTTAGCTAGACCTTTCAACTCAGGGTCAGCAATCTGCAACTCAACCAACTCTTGACGAGACAAATTATCAACACTACGCGGTACTGCCTCATCTGGTGAGTGGTCCAAATTAGCAAGAAAAGTGTCGGTTAGGATAACATCATCATCATCATTATCCTCTAAGTCACCAGTAACTTTAGACTTAGGCCTAGTGACAGCACATGCAGGGAACACATCAGGGACATCACAATCCTGGGCCGCAGCCACTGGCTCACTAGACAACTGAGGAGCTGGACACACTTGACTTCCACCAATATCATTTCCAAGTAAGAAAGTTACACCTGACATTGGGAGTGTCTCAACCAACCCAACCATAACGGAACCATTAACAAAACCAGACTCTAAATTCACTCTGCACAGAGGGACAGAGAAGTAATTATTCCTTACACCTTGTAAGATTACAGTTTCATCAGAGGAATTAACATTAGAGCCTAGAACACTGGTCAGCATAAGGGATTGGCAAGCACCTGTATCACGATATATTTTAACTGATTTCCTGTCATTACTGTCCAGAGGACTGACAAAACCATCAGACAGGAAATTAGCACATGAACTCTTGACAGTGTCACCCACGTTACTGCTCAAAAGAGGAGCTCCATCATGATAATTTAATTTACCCCTCAAAGCAGGTTCAGTTAACTCAGTTAAAGAATTCTGGGAACTCTCAAGGGTGGACACTAGACCAATTGACTGAATATTTAAAGACTCCTTTTTGTTCACATCACGCTGTCTCCTGAAACATTTCTCCGTAGTATGACCAAGCTTACTACAATAAGTACATTTACTTTTCTGAAATCTAGAGGTGGAGCTGGTATTTACTTCCTGAGAAACATCATCTTTATTCTCTTTCCTGTTACCTGTACTCTGAGTAGAGGCATCGTACTTACTCTCAGCTTTCCTTTTTTCTTTAGAATATCTCTTGTGAGTGAGAACATATTCATCCGCTAAAACTGCAGCATCAGACAAATTATCTATTCTTCTCTCATCAAGATATAGGCTTACATCTTTATTAATACACCTTTTGAAGTCCTCCAGCAAAATCATCTGCTTAAATTTGTCAAAATCAGAATCCACATTCTTAGAATTTAACCACTGCTCTAACAGATCTTCTTTGATTTTCGCATACTCAACATGGGATTGCTTATCTTGCTTATAAGTTGTCCTAAATTTTACTCTATAGGCTTCAGGAACAAGCTCATAGGCCTTAAGAATCAAGCTCTTAACTACATCATAATTATCAGATTGATTCTGAGGCAAAGATGCATAAGTTACTTGAGCTTTACCGGTGAGAACAGTTTGAAGGAGTACTGGCCAATACTTTTTAGGCCAATTAAAACCTGTAGCTACCCTCTCAAACAACTGAAAATACTTTGTTAAATCAGATTCATTAAAAGGAGGGACAAGTTTAACATTTTTAGCCACATCAAAATCATCAGAGCTAGATGATCCAGTTCCACCTTGTTTCATGCGATACTCATGGTCTGCCTGAATCCTGGCTAGTTCAATTTGTGCCTGAGCCTGTATCTGTGCCTCCTGAATACGAGCCTGAGATTCAGCCTCCTTAGCATTTGCCTGAAATTCAGCCTCCTGAATACGAGCCTGAGACTCCGCCTCCTTAGCCTGAGACTCAGCCTCCTTAGCACGTGCCTGAAACTCAGCCTCCTTAACACGAGCCTCCTGCAGAGCTAGCTGTAACTTAGCTATTTCAATCTCCGTTTGCTCATTTGGAGGAGTTACATTAAACAAGCTTTTATTAATCATGCCAACAATTTGATCTTTAGAATGATGTGAGTGAACTGCAATTCCCAATTGTTGAGCAACAAGCTTAAGTTCATTATTTGTTCTGTTTTCTACATCACACACTGTTTGCACATTTGACAAAAAATCTTTGGATTCATCAAGCGTAATAATAGTTGACATCATGAATAAATCACAGCCACAAAATATCAACCAATATCCTTATGATAATATCCTGAATATCCTGATAAGAGATCGCCAAATTTATGTTACAGAACAGAGAAAACTGTCTCGCAAAGTTCCAGGTTCAAAACAAAAGAGTTAGGTAAAATTACAAGTTAAAGTTTAATGCTCAAACTAACAACTAAACATTCAGGACTCATAAGGATAATGTAATGGCAAAAACAGGTTAAATATATGGTTAGCTGCAATAGCCTCTATTAACACGAAATTAGCATGAGTAAATTTATCTAAGTCAGCCCTGATAAAATGAGAAAACCAGATAATGCTCAGTTAATGCAAGATATATTATTACAGATACAAAATATTACCACTGGCTGACAATATGAATTACAAAAACTTTACTAGGCCTACGAATCAACACCTTATGCTATACAGTACAAGAACAAAATGTAATAACACTCATACTCAAATTACACAGCTGCTAGATGGTTAGAGACTTCCTGAGCACTCACAATAATAACAACTGTACAGGGGAGGACAGAGATGTGAGCAAAATGAGGAGTAGATCTAAGTGGCAATTAATGCAGAGACTGAGCTCATTATATAGGGGCCGGCAGAGCTTGATACAACTTGTAAGAAGGACGCGCAAATGAAGCCATAGGGGACAAAGAGTTGACAATCCTGCTCTGAACAACAGAAAGAACGACTTACTCCACTAAAAGGGTAGAAGGGGGGAGTGAGGTAGAACACGCTCGTGATCAAACATGCAGCATACTGTACGTTAGAATTACACAAAGGATGATGAAATCATAGGCTATGTAACAATATATATAGATAGATAGATAGATAGATATATTGCGAGACGCCTTAATCCCGTAAGGGGTGGCCACAAACAAATCGCCTCCATGTCGCTCTGTCCCCCATCATTTCATTGCCCTGCTCCCAGCTCACACCCCCCTCTCTCATATTCCTTTCCACTCCATCCCTCCATCTCATCCTTTGCCTCCCCCTCCCTCTCCCCCTTTCCACCTCACTCACATACACTCTCTTCGTCAGTCTCTAACTCTCGATCCTCTCCTCATGGCCAAACCACCTTAATATGTTTCTCCTAACGGTTCCTATCACATCCACATCAACACCACAATACTCCTTCACTTCCTCATTTGTCAGTCTGTCTCTCCATGTGACTTCACATGCTCCTCTCAAATAACTCATTTCCACTGTTCTGACTCTTGACTTCTGTCCCTCCAACAAGGTCCAACCTTCACTTCCATATGTTAGAGTTGGTATCACAATACTGTCATGTAGTAGGTTTTTCACTTCCATGCCCACTTCTCTGTTTCTTATCACTGCTTTCAAGGAACCAGCAACCTTTCTACCCTGCTGCACCCTTTCAAGCACTTCATCCTCTAAACTTCCATCCTTACTAATCACACTACCCAAGTACTTAAACGCACTCACACTCTCCATTTCCTCCTCATTCAATCTCACTATACATTCACTGACTTCAATTCTCTCGAATAACATCACGTTACTTTTCCCTGCATGCACCTTTAGATTCCGTTTCTTACACACTCTCCCAGACTCTTCCGCCAAGCCTTGCAGCTCTCTTTCTTCTTCACTTAACAACACAGTATCATCTGCAAACAACAGTACAAGGAGTTTCCAAACACTGCCCTCTCTCACTTGGGCCGCTACAACGTCCACTGCCCTACCTTTTATCTCATTTATAACCCCATCCGTGTACAGATTGAACAACCATGGAGACATGACACACCCTTGTTTCAATCCAACCTTCAAATAGAAAAATTCACTCAGTTCACTATCCTCACGCACTGCAGCCTTTGCACCCTCATACATACTCTACACGGCCTTCAACAACTTCCCATCTATTTCATATATTCTTAATACCTTCCACAATCGTTGCCTATGCACCCTGTCATATGCTTTCTCCAAATCCATGAAGGCTGCATGCAACTTCTTTCTCTTCTCTAGAAACTTTTCCACTAAAGATCTAAGAATGAATATCTGATCTACATAACCTCTTCCCTTCTCAAAACCTCCCTGTTCTCCAACTAATTCATCTGTAATTTTCCTAACTCTGTCAATAAGTATCCTACCATATACTTTTCCTATTACACTAAGAAGACAAATGCCCCGATGATTACCACAAGCTTCTTTTTCCCCTTTTCCTTTCTATGGGGGAATAATTATACCTGACTTCCAATCCTCCGGGACTCTACCTTCCTCCCAGGCCAATGTGCAGATCTTCCACATCCATTCTACTACTCTCTCTCCCCCCTGCTTCGGCATTTTACCACATACTCCATCAATTCCTGGGGCTTTCCCCATCTTAACTTTCTTCATTGCTTCCACAATTTCCATCCTACTGATTTCTTCCTCTGTTCTCACACTCCTCTTTCTCCCAGCCATTCCCCAGCCACTTATACTTGCATTACATTCATTCTCCATATTCAACAAATTATTAAAGTGTTCTCTCCACCTGCTCACTTTTTCTCCCATTTCCACTAGTAATCTACCATTTTTATCTGTCACTCCCCAACTAACTTCTTTGGCACCCTGTCTAACTCTCTTTACCTCTTTCAAGAACATTTTCTTACATTCCCTCCAATTTACACTCAACTTCCTTCCAACTTCCTCATCCACTCTATTGTTACTCGCTCTTACTAATCTTTTCACCTGAGCTCTCTACATATAACTCTCTCTTCCGTCTCTCAACTTCTTCGACGTCCCTGTTTCTCATTCACTCACTATATGCTTTCTTTTCTCGTGCCACAATCCCTCTCACCTCTTCAGTCCACATGCTGTTCCCTGCATCCCCTTTCGTCTTCTCTTCACCCCACACACCAGCTCACATGCTGGACAGATTTCTTCTGTGAATATCTTGCACACACGTTCCACGTACCCCATCTGCTCCAACCTATATTTACCCAATCCCTCCTCCATTTCCCTCTTATATTCTGCCCTTTTTCCATCCACTTGTAACTTTTCAATCCTCCTTGCAAGAACTACTTCTTGCTTTGCTTCTCTTCTCCTATTTCTCCATTTTCTTCGGACTTTGATTTTGACCACCACCAAGTGGTGGTCAGAAAGTCCACTCCCTCAACCTCAATGTATATAGATAGATAGATACATACATACATACATAGGTAGATAGATAGATAGACAGATATATATATATATATATATATATATATATATATATATATATATATATATATATATATATATATATATATAGATTGTGATACGTGGGGGTGCTCACCATCCATTCATTCGATGTAGTACTGCTCTTGGATGACTACCGTTTCCTTTCTTTCATCATTCTTTCCTTCCATCCTTCTTTCCTCTTCTGTCTTACTTTCCTTCATTCTTTCACCTTCCTTGTCTACGGTTGACTCTACACAGAGTGACAAGCCACGTGGTTTCCTGTACACAAGAAAACCATTTACTACACTGCATGGTAACCATATAACCAAATTGTGGGGACTGGTGGTTTGATGGGTAATTAAGGTGCTCCAAACAGATTGAGCCGGTGCAGGTTTATATCCAAGTGATGGTCGGGGTTGATTGCTCACATCATGCCACTCAGGGATGAGTGAGGCTGGTCACTCTCATTTTAAATGTCAGGACCAAGTTGCCTAGCCTCGGGGTCCTATTCTCCTCATGGGGTGACATAGGATTGGGTGATCCACAGGTATACATGGCGAGTGATGAGAAGGGTGGGTGGTGGACTGAATGAAAGGAAGGCAATGATTGATTATGTGTGTGTGGATGAAAGGATGCGAAGATTTGTAATGGATGCAAGACTTTATAGAGGTTGGGGGAGTGGACTTTCTGACCACTACTTGGTGGTGGCCAGAATTAGAATTCAAGTAAGATGGAGGAATAGAAGAAGGGAAAGACGAGAGGAAGGAGTAGTTGCGAGGAGAGTGGAAAGGTTATAAGAGGATGAGAAAAAGGCAGAGTATAAGAGAGAAGTGGAGGAACGATTGGGCAAATATGAATTGGAGCAGATGGGAGACGTGGAAGGTGTGTGTAGGATATATACAGAAGAAATATGTGCAGCATGTGATGTGGTGTGTGGAAGGAAGAGAAGACGGAGAGGGGTGCAAGGAACAGCGTGGTGGACTGAAGAGGTGAGACAGGCTGTGGCACAAAAGAAAGCATACAATGAATGGATGAGAAATAGGGGCGTGGAAGAAGTTGAGAGGCGGAAGAGAGACTTATATGTAGAAAGAAAGAGAGAGGTGAAAAGATTAGTAAGAGAGAGTAAGAAGAGAGTGGATGAGGAACTTGGAAGGAATTTGAGTGTAAAGTGGAGGGACTGTAAGAAAATGTTCTGGAAAGAGGTGAAAAGAGTAAGACAGGGAGGAAGTGAAGTTAGCAGGGGAGTGAAAGATAAAAATGGTAGATTACTAGTGGAGAAGGGAGAAAAAGTGAGCAGATGGAGAAAACACTTTAAGGAATTGTTGAACATAGAGGATGGAAGTAATGCGAGTATATGTGGCTGGGGAATGGCTGGGAGAAGGAGGGAGGTGAGAAGACAGGAAGAAATCAGTAGGATAGAAGTTGTGGAAGCAATGAACAAAGTTAAGATGGGGAAAGCCCCAGGAATTGATGGAGTGTGTGTTGAAATGCTGAAGCATGGGGGAGAGATAGTAGTAGAATGGATGTGGAAGATGTGCAGATTGGCCAGGGAGGAAGGTAGAGTCCCCAAGGATTGGAAGTCAGGTATAATTATTCCCTTGTACAAAGGAAAAGGGGAAAAAGAAGTGTGTGGTAATCATAGGGGCATTTGTTTTCTTAGTATAATAGGAAAAGTGTATGGTAAGATACTTATTGACAGAGTTAGAGAAAGAACAGAGAAATTAGTTGGAGAAGAACAGGGAAGCTTTAGAAAGGGAAGCGATTGTGTAGATCAGATATTCATTCTTAGATATTTTGTGGAAAAGTTTCTAGAGAAGGGAAAGAAGTTGTATACGGCATATGACAGGGTGGCTAGACAAAGATTGTGGAAAGTGTTAAGAATATATGGAGTAGATGAGAAGTTGTTGAATGCAGTGAAGAGTATGAACGATGGTGCGAAGGCTGCAGTGCGTGTGGATGGTGAACTAAGTGAATTTTTCTCTTTGAAAGTTGGGTTGAAACAGGGATGTGTCATGTCTCCATGGTTGTTCAATCTGTATATGGATGGGGTAATAAAAGAGGTACAAGGTAGGGTAGTGGATGTTGGAGTGGCCCTGGTGAGAGAGGATAGTGTTTGGAAACTCCCTGTACTGTTGTTTGCAGATGATACTGTGTTGTTGAGTGAAGACGAAGGGGAGCTGCAAGGCTTGGTGGATGAGTTTGGGAGAGTGTGTAAGAAACGGAATCTAAAGGTGAATGTAGGGAGGAGTAAAGTGATGGTCTTTGAGAGAGGTGAAGTCAGTGAATATACAGCGAGGTTGGATGGTAAGGAATTGGAAAATGTGAGTACACTTAAGTACTTGGGTAGTGTGATGAGTAAGGATGGAGGTTTGGAGGGTGAAGTGCTTGAAAGGGTACAGCAGGGAAGAAAGGTTGCTGGTTCTTTGAAAGCAGTGATAAGAAACAGGGAAGTGAGCATGGAAGTGAAAAAGTTACTACATGAGAGTATTGTGATACCAACTCCAACATACGGAAGTGAAGCTTGGACGTTGTTGGAAGGACACAAGTCAAGAGTGAGAGCAGTGGAAATGAGTTATTTAAGAGGAGCCTGTGGAGTCACATGGAGAGACAGGCTGACGAATGAGGATATAAAGGAGCATTGTGGTGTGCATGTGGATGTAATAGGAAGCGTTATGAGGAACACACTGAGGTGGTTTGGCCATGTGGAGAGGATGGAGGGTGAAAGACTGACGAAGAGAGTGTATGTACGTGAGGTGGAGAGGGGAAGAGGGAGGAGGAGGCCGAGGATGAGATGGAGGGATGGGATGGAGAGGTATATAAGAGAGGGGGGTGTGAGTTGGGAGCAGGACAGTGAAATGGGGAACAGGGCAACTTGGAGGCGATTTGTTTGTGGCCACCCCAAACGGGTTTGAGGCGTCTGGCAATATATATATATATATGTAAGTATGTGATCCTTCAATTATCCGGACGCTCATTATCCGGACGTGTTCAATATCCAGACACTGGACCTTGGCTCTATTACACTATTATCCAAAATTACTTGCTATTATCTGGACATAAAGTTGCCCAAGAAATTCGGTCAGTCAACCAACGTGTCCAAACACTAGGTATCATGGTTGCTGGGCTTGAGCCGTGAGCGAGAAGTATCCGTAATCCAGAACGAGAGCTAAAATATCTGTTCTCCCCTGTACTGAATGGTCAAAGTCGTGCTCTCGTCCGATCACTCCCAGTGATCCTCCCTTACCTAAGCAATACAACTGTAACCGATGAACAGTGTCAAAACGTCTGTATGCATCCCCACCCAATATCTAGTATCACGTGGCCACCTGGCTAGCTGTTTCCTCACTGCCACTGAGAGTGTAACACATACCACAAACCACAAGTACATGTTCGGTGACAGCAACCATCCGCCTCTCCACCGAACATCGAAAGTTGCGCAACCACTGGTCTAGGTCTTGCCCAACCACAACCACCATCAAACAGAGACCAGAAGCCATGAGTACATTTTCGGTAAGAGCACCCATCCACCTCTCTACAGAATGTAGAAAATTGCGCGGCCACTGGGAGACACACACACCATACACACGAGACAGAAAGATTCCTTCCAAGGCTATGATTACAACATGAATGCAGTATTTTTTGTACCAGTTCATATAATAGTACTGTACTATACACAGTACAGTACTGTATGTGTGTATGTACAGTACAATACTGTACAATACGCTTCCAGGTATGAGTATTCATTTCAATACCACAGTCACCCACCTTTGCCAAGCAGCCCTATTGCGATAGGTTAGGTTTTGTAAGGTCAGGTAAAGCTAACCTATGTAATTTTGCCTGGGAAACACAGAGAGAATATTGTGAAGAAAATCCAATGGTTATTTTTTAAAGGACGAGGTGAGTGTGGTTCCTAGCTAAGGGGCACAGGTGGCCACCACATGTGTAACACAGACAACAGGCCACGAGTACATATTTGGTGACAGCGAAAGCGCCCGTCAGCCTCTCTATCAAAGGTTGAAAGTCTCGCAGCCACCTTGGAGACATACACACCACACACACAGAGAAAGAGATTCCTTCCCTTGCACGATTACAATATCAGTACAGTATTTTCTGTACCAATGCATATGATAGTACTGTACTGTACTGTACACAGTAGAGTACTCTATTTGTGTATGTACAGTACAATACTGTACTGTACAATAAACTCCCATTCAGTATGGGTATTCATTTCAATACTGCAGTAAGCCACCTCAGCCCTGATGGGATAGGTTAGGTTTGGTAAGGTTAGGTAAAGATAACCTATGTAATTTTGCCTGGGAAACACATTGATCATATCTTTGAGAAAATTCTATGGTTATTTTCGAACGGAGGAGACGAGCATTGTTCCTGGGTGACGTGTACCAGTGGCCACTGCGTGTGTAACCACAAGCCACAAGTAAATGTATGGTAAAACCGCCCATCTGCCGCTACACCAAATGGTGGGAGTCACCCAGCCTCCGGGATGAGTGCAGAAACCCCTCACCACAAGCACCTGTCGCTTCCATACCGAATGGTGAGTGTTGCTTGTCAGGCCGCGTTAGTCATACACTGCCTGAGGTGGTGATTTACTGGTTATCTACTGTTGCCATCTCATATTAACCTTTGCCTGGGCAAACAGAAGTGAACCTTATATACAGATGTCAGTCTGCTGCACGTTGCTTCCTCTGTGCTCAAAAGCAACCGTTGGGTGCGATATAGCAGTGCTCTACTGCTTGCTGGCAAACAGAAGCCCTCACCTCAGTTCCCTCCTTTCTGCCCCCTGCGAGCCGTAGCACTTGCAATGGTGGTTGTGATTTTGGTTGTGTTTGTGGTAGTTCCCTACCTTCTTCAGGTTGTGGCCCTGCTCTGCTGTTGTGTGTGCAGTGATGGCCCCACCACCAAAATCTATTTAGGATGTATATGCTAAAATTAATTTAGGATATTCCCATGTATGTTTTGAGGTCACAATATGGCAAAATGACCCCAAAACAGTGCCAAAAATAGGAGGGGTACTGTACATACAGTAGTGTTTGGGTAGGGTGTTTTTTTTCAATGTTTTTTTTTTCCATGGTTTTCTTGGTGTTGAAAATTAATTTGGATATTCCGATGTATGTTTCCATGTCAAAATATGCCAGAATGACCTGAAAACAATAGCAAAATAAGGAGGGGTACTGTACATATATTAGTGTTTACATAGGGTGTTTTGGGGTTTTCAGTTTTTTTTTTTTCTCCATAGTTTTCTTGGTGTTGAAAGTTATTTTGGATAACCCTGTGTTTGTTTTGATATCAAAATATGCCAGAATGACCTGAAAACACTACTAAAATAAGGAGGGGTGCTGTACTCAGTAGAGTATAGGTAGGGTGTTTTCTGGTTTTCAGTGGTTTTCCTGCATGATTTTCTTGGAGTTTACCATTACTTTTGATATGCCTATGTGTGTTTTGATGTCTAAATATATCTGAATGACCAGATCACACTGCCAAACAAAGCATGGGTACTGTACAAATAGGTTAGGTATAGCTTGGAGGTGGGTATCGGTAGGGTCTGGATATGGTACAGGAATAGTGTTCATTATCCTGATGTTGCCACTACCCAGACGTGTATTTGGCTTTGGATAAACGAAAGATTACTGTATGTGTGTGTGTACATATATATATATATATATATATATATATATATATATATATATATATATATATATATATATATATATATATATATATATATATATGGACGTGACAGACTGAAGCATTAATTATGATGTCCCAAGGCCCCAAACCAGTGAAGTGCATGGCTATAATGGGGTCCAGTTAAAAAGAAACCTCAGGAATCTGATGGCAGAGTATCTTGGGAAGCTTATCATGCACAGTTTGAGTTCCTTGCAGATAAGAATGGTTGGGATGATAGGCAGAGGACAGTACAGCTTGCTAGTAGCCTTAACGGTGCTGCAATGGAAATTCTGGGCCAGATGTCAGTGATGGAGAGGAACAGTTATCAGTCCCTAGTAGAAGTGCTGGAGTCCATATATGGAACCATGTACTAGACTGAGGTTTAAAGAGCAAGATTCCGGAGCCATGTACGGACTCGAGGAGAATCCCTATAGCAGTTTGCTCATGACCTGGAGAGTATGGCACACAATGCATACCCTGGAGCAGCACCTAACCTGTTGGCTATTCTTCTGAGGTACCAGTTCATCGATGCTCTTTACATGCAAAGTTGAAAGTGCAAGTGAAGCAGGCACAACCAAGAAGCATGCAAGAAGCACTAGCCACGGCACTAGAATTTGAGTTCTACTGTATGTCAGGTCTAGTACATCCACCTTTCAGGCAGGTAGTAGTGTAGGATTCAAGCCAAGAAAGGGGCAGGTATGTGAAATGGAAAAATTTGAGGGAAGTTGCTGGTACTGTGAAAAGGCAGGACACAGAAAATAGGACTGCTACTACTGGAAGAGGGAACAGGAGAAGACTGGAGGAGGCTGCTGGTTCTGCGGGAAGCTGGGACACAAGAAGGAGAAATGTCACAAATGGAAGAAGGAGCAAGAACAGAGCAGTGCAAGGAAATCTTCAGTTGTAACAAAAGCATGTTGGACATATAGTGAGGTGGGGCACTTCAGTTTTGAGTGTCCAAAGAAGAAAATGGATGATAAGAAGGTTGCAGAAGACCAGAAAAAAGCAGAAAACTACTGGAGGCTGTGTGAAGGGGCAACCACCAGCCAGCTTTTCCCAAGTAGCCCCACCACTGAGAAAATGCAAGAGAACAACAATGGACAGTGTGCTAATAGACGGAAGGATAGATTGAAAGAAGTATTCCCTGGTTACTGATTCGGCCTCAGAGCAGTCTTTTGTGAGGCCTGATGTGTTACATCATCGGTATCTGACTGAGTCATTAGAATAACAGTTTAGTGTAACTAGCACCATGCAGAACTAAGGGGACCCCTCGATGTCCGGATTGAAGTGGCAGGGCAAGAGGCTACTCTTCCAGTCTACGTGGCCAACATGGAGGATCCTTGCCTTCTAGGTCTGGACTATCTGATGTCCATGGGATGTGAGCTGGACTTCTGCTCCATGAAGCTGAAGGTTCCAGGAAGGTCAGTTCCCATCACAGCACTGAAACGTACCAGCTCTGGTCCCGAGGTAATGGTGCTCTGCACTACAGTGATACCTCCAAAATCAGAACTGTTGCTCCAGTGTAAAGTGAGTGGCTCTTCTGACAGATCTATAGGGGTGGTGGAGCCTGATGTACGGTGCAAAACGAAGGCTGGAGAGATGGTAGGGAGAACACTGGTGGAAACAGGTGCAGATGAAGTGCCGGTTGTTGTGGCCAATTTCTCCCTTGAGCCACAGAAGATCAGTGAGAGAGAAACTGTGGGACTGTGCCAGGTGGTGGACCCTGAGTGGCATCAGAGGAAGGCCTGTAAAAGGGGCTTAGTCAAGGAAGACGGGTACGTGCCAGACCACCTACAAGATCTATTTTCAAGGAGTTGCCAATCCCTGGATGGCTCACAATTGCTCAAGTTGAGGCAGCTACTGACAAAGTTTGCTGATATCTTCTCCACCGGAGACCTAGACCTGGGGTGCTCTGATCTGGTGGAGCATATCATAGACACCGGGGATCACCAGCCTATTAAACAGCCAGTGTGGAGGATGGCACCAACCCAACGGCAAGAAATGGAGAAGGTGATGGAAAATCTCCAAAGTCCAGGAGTAAGAGAAAAGTCCAGCAGTCCTTGGGCATCAGCAGTGGTTCTGGTAAGGAAAAAGGATGTCTCAGTAAGGTGCTGTATAGTAAGGTGCCTAGACATGAAGGCAGGATATCATCAGGTCAAGGTTGCAGAGAAGGACAAAGAGAAGATGGCCTTTTCATACAGGTGGGGTTTATGGTAGTTTAAGGTGATGCCTTTCGGCCTATGCAATGTCCCAGCTACTTTTGAGCATCTAGTGGATTGCATACTGGAAGGCCTGCACTGGCAGACGGCCTTCATCTATCTGGAAGATGTAATTGTGTTTGGACGGACTTTCAACCAGGTACTGGAGTGGCTGTCGGAGGTGTTGAACAAGATTCACGCAGCTCACCTCAAGCTGAACCCCATGAAGTACCACTTGTTTCAGAGGGAAGTAAAGTACCTCAAACACATTGTAGGTGACAGTGGCGTCTGTACTGACCCAGGGAAGGTGCAGCCCTGGAAGACTGGCCAGTTCCAACTTGTGTGAAGGAGCTACAGAATTTAGTTGGCTTGTGTATGTTCTATCTGCATTTTGTAAAGGAATTTGCAACAACAGCTGCACCTCTGCACAAGCTGTTAGGGAAAAGCAGAAGTTTGCATGGACAGCAGAGACTCAGACAGCGTTCGAAGAACTCAGGTATGCGTTGGCAAGCTCTCCAGTATTACCATATCCTGATCAGAGTCAGCCATTTTTATTGGACTGTTATGCTAGTGACCATGGTATTGGTGGAGTCCTGTCGCAGAAGAAGAATGAAAAAGAGTAGGTGGTAGAATATTACAGCAAGAAGCTCTGCCCACTGGAGCTGAACTACTGTGTGACCAGTAAGTAGCTCTAGGCAGTGATAAAGAGCCTTGGTTTCTTCCATCCCTACCTGTAAGCGTCAAACTTCATCATCAGGATGGACCATGCAGCACTCAAGTTGCTGAAAATGCTAAAAAATCTGGAAGGACAACTGGCACACTGGCTCAGGAAAGTAGACCAGCACAATTATGAGGTGCAGCACCATCCTGGGTGGGTACATGGCAATGCTGACAGCCTGAGTCGTCGGCCTTGTCATCCGGAGTGCCGGCAGTTTAGTAAAAAGGAAGATCATGGTAAGAAATGCTGCTGTACTGTAGTGACGGGGCGGGCATCAGATGATGAGGACCTGGGGAGGATGCAGATGGAGGATGCAGATTTTCAACCGGTGCTGGAGTGGCTGCAGCGGAGTGCAGTACGACCATCTTAGGAGAGGGTTTCCAGGTTAGGCCCTTTGACCAGGAGCTGCTGGAGTCAGTGGGACCTTCTTCGTTTGAACAATGGACTGCTGAAGCGTCAGTGGGAGACATCCAATGGCCTCATTAGGTATTGGCAACTGGTGTTTCCGAAGAAGATGAGGTCCGAGATCTTTGAGAGTCCCATAACCAGATCACTAATGAGCTCCTGGGAGTGAAGAAAACCCTAAGCCAGCTGCAACAGAGGTGCTATTGGATTGGCATGTGCCAGGATGTTGAAGAGTAATGTCGGGCCTGTGATGTGTGCCGTGCCAAGAAGGGACCCAAGAAATGTGGTTGCACGCCTCTTCAGCTGTACCAGGTGGATGAGTGATGGTAAGAGTTGGGGTGGATATTGCTGGACCTCTACCACTCACTGAAAGAGGAAACTGGTATAGATATGTCACCATGGACTTCTTCACAAAGTGGCCAGAAGCCTATACCATCCCCAATCAAGAGGCTGTGACTTGCTCAGGTGTTGGTTGACCAGTTTTTCTGTCATTTTGGGATGCTATAGGAGCTACATTCAGACCAAGGTAGAAACTTCGAGTCTTCTGTGTTCCGTGAATGCTGCAAGTTATTGGGGATCAAGAAGACCAGGACTACCCACTAAGGCCACAGTTAGATGGGATGGTGGAGAAATTGAACTGGACCCTGGGACAAGAACTGGCCAAGTACTGCACACAGGTACAAGCAGAATGGGACAAGAAATTACCTGAAGTGCTGATGGCATATCGGTAAGCATCCCATGAGTAAAACGGCTACACTCCTGCAAAACTGATGGGCCACAAGTTATGCTTACCCATTGAATCGATAGTGGGAAGACCACCTGGTGAAGAGCTGCCTACAGACACCTCCGGCTATGTGAAGCACCTTCAGGAAAAACTGTCTGAGGTACATCATCAAGTGCGAGGAACCCTCAAGTTTTCGGGTGAGTGATGAACTGCAAGTATGGTGCCAAGGCAAGTGAGGTGAGCTTCAAGGATGGTAACCAAGTTTGGTTATACAATCCTCAGCGAAAGAAAGGACAGTCACCGAAGCTGCAGAGCACATGGGATGGGTATTATACTGTGCTGGACAGCCTATCAGAAGTAACATATCAGATTCAGGGAGGCAGAAAGTCTCGCCCAAAGGTGGTACACATGAACCGTCTGTGGCAGTACCATGGGCCAAGACAGTACAGCTGGGACGTCTCCCAGGAATCATGCTATCCCGCGGCCGAGGATGTTGAGGAGGACCACGGAGCTGAAGTCCAAGAGGATGGTGACAGTTGCCCAAGAGATGTGAATCAGGAAGAGGACTAAGAACTTCCAGGAGAAGTGGACTGTTTGGAGGAGCAAGGACATCATCAGAAGTGGCACAGAAGAAGACCTGATAAGTTGAAGGATTATTTTGTGTATAGTTAGATGTTCCATTACGATTATGGATTATGTTTGTCTGTATTGTGTAGTTTTGTCGGGACGACAAAGAACTAGGGAGGGGTAGTGTTAAGAAGCGGGATTTGCCAGTTAGGTAGTCAAGGAGGTTCTCAGTGTTTCCCGTTGTTTACCGTAGGTTTCGGTACAAGTCAGAGTTGCCAGTTTGCCTGCTGTTTGTGAGTGTAGTTGCTTTGGAAGTTATGCATTAATTTTTGTGCTCTTTATCTTTATAATGCTTCATTTATGTGACTGCTTGTTAAATTATGTCATTTAACTGAAGTTTGTGTGCTAAATAATTTATAGTGTTCTACAGTGTAAGAAACTCTGGCATGTTTTGACGTCTCCTAGTTGGTAGCTGCTAACCGATGCCCCGTAGAGTTTGTGCTAGAAGTTTCTCGAGTAATATAAGCTTATGTAAGTGTGAGGAAGAGATTAGTTCAAGGTCAGTTGGTTTTCAGTTCAGTTTGAGTGTAATGCAGTGTCGCGCTTTGTTATTGAAGATTGTATATTTTCCATACCTGTGAAAACAGTGGCAAACAGTAAAGTATTACTGAAGTTGGTATATCAGTACTTGTGAAAACAGTGATGTGTTGTCAAGCACTAACTGTAATAACATTTAAAGTTTGTATAGCTCCAATGCTTATGGGAATAATGAAGTGAAGTTAGAAAGTATTGTAATTATTTGATAAATAAAGACACTGAACTTAAGAAGCCAGTGTTTATTTACACTGCATCAGCTGATCTTGTGTACTGTACACCTAAAGGCTGACCATAGGAAGAACAACTCACGGGATAACGTCCTTCGTATACTGAACTACTGCTGTTGGAGTCTGTGGCAGTGTGAGGTGATGACATAATTATATATATATATATATATATATATATATATATATATATATATATATATATATATATATATATATATATATATATATATATATATATATATATATATATATAGTCACGAATTTGCTAGATCATATTATTAAGGCAATTCATGACATTGTCATATTTTGTGATAGGAAGCGTTAGGAGGAATACACAGAGGTGGTTTGGCCATGTGGAGAGGATGGAGGGTGAAAGACTGACGAGGAGAGTGTGTGTGAGTGAGGCGGAGGGAGGGAGAGGGAGGAGGAGGCCGAGGATGAGATGGAGGGATGGGGTGGAGAGGTATATGAGAGAGGGGGGTGTGAGTTGGAAGCAGGGCAGTGAAATGGCGGGGGACACGGCGACGTGGAGGCGATTTGTTTGTGGCCACCCCAAACGGGATTGAGGCGTCTGGCAATAGATAGATAGATAGTTATATTATTATGATGGGAACGTTTGAATAATGATGAAACCCATAGAACTTCGCTGTGTCAGTTAACAACTCGCTTTTGCACCCTAATTTGAAACAGATTTTTTTCAGAACATTCGTCACTGCTTCATTTGTGAATGTTCTTATGCACGACATTAGTGCTTCACTGAGTGATTTTATTACGTGTGTATATCATTCGCCCTGCCTCTGTTAACCACTGAAGTTAGGCCACGCCCACTTCCGGAGAACATGCTCATTTTTCATGTCTCTGTCCCAAGCATGGAAACATTATTTAGTTGAGACGGGCCTTCATTAAGGACAGACATGTGCCGTGGAGAGGATTCCCGGGGATTTGACTACACCCGAGCTGTGGGCCTTAGCTTGGCGACGCCATTGTCCTCCACTCACTATAATTAGTAGTTACTAATGAACGGCTGAGGGTGAGAAGGATAGTGCGTGTCTCGATCTGTGGGTCGTCTGTGATTCCCGGAGATCATTCATCTCTCATTCGGCAGCCCAGGGAGCGTGGACGTAGCAACGGAGGAGCAGACAGGAAAATCGTCATGCGGTGTCTTAGCGACGACTCCAGTCTATAGCCCCGTGACTCCACATCTCCAATTAACAGTATTTTTTTTCTGTTCGTGTAGGCTTAAGATTATTTTGCTAGCATGACTGACTGAGTGAATATACTATGAGATTCTTGTAACGTAAATTTATTTTGTTGTAAGTAATAAATTTACAGTTCTTCTCTTTGAGCTCGATTATATGTATTAATGGTGTTTGATTTCTCCATATTGTGCTAACTTTAGTTTCCTGCTCGCAGTTAGCTCAAACTTCTTATATTAATCACGACTGGTAGTGAAGCCAGTTCTTTCATATTTGTTCATAATAAATTCGCGTGCACCAACTAGGATTTAGCACCAGCAAGAATCTGATCATTATAATTAGTATTATTATTGATTGTCACGGGTAAGGATACTTTCTCTGAGGTCAACAGTACTAACAATACAGCATTCGTGAGTAATTAGTCACCGCTGTGTACTGTTGAGAAAGTTTATGAAAGTTTCGTCTTTAGAGAACTGGCGAAGTAACCCAGCATAAAGTAAAATTTACTACTTGATTTCGTAAAGTCGATAGCCCTCGTGTCAGTGGAGATGTATTGCCATATATATATATATATATATATATATATATATATATATATATATACACACAGTAATCACTCTAATATCTGGACGCCCAATAACCGAACATCCCCACTACCCGGACCTTATCGTCCTGGGATCCAACATTCCCAAAATGGTCCGAAACCCCCCCCCAAAAAAAAAACGATTTTTTCCCGTCCGTAATTTGAACTTGCCGCGCGCGCTGCAGGAGAGCATTGTTTTGGTGCGTCATTCCTCCGACGTTCGATAGAGCGCCGCTGCATCCTCCCCACTTCCCGCCTGTCTCTCATCGCGACTGGACCTACGCTCTTCGCAATGGCTGCCCATGTGCTCGCTTTTGTGGTGGTGCCCTACCTGCTGCAGGGCTTCCTGCTGCTGTTGGGCCTCCTCTTAGTGTGTGTGATGATGGCCCCGCCACCTGAGAAAAGGAAGAGAGTGATGTTGACTCTGGAAAAGAAGAGGGAGATATTGGAGAGAGTTGATGTGGGTTGGTCTTCTTCCCGCATTCTCTGCGAGTATAACCTGGCCTGGTCGACTTTGTTCGATATCAAACGTTCCCGAGACAAACTCATGCAGTACACGGCTGACTTCTCGTCGAAAAGTAAACGCAACGTGGAAAGGAAGGTTATGTTTACCCCCAAGTTTGCAGAAATCGACCGATCCACGTTGATTTGGTACCGACAGCAACGTGCAGCTGGTGTGATGGTACGTGGAACGGAGCTGAAGGCTGCTGCTAAGTTCGCAAGGCTTCACGACGCCCTAGACTTCAAGGCATCCGAGGGTTGGCTCTTCGCATTCAAGTTGTGACATGGCCTTACTAACCGTAAAGCACATGGCGAAGCATTGGATGCTAACGAGGATGGAGTTGATGAGTTTCGGCACAAGGTGAAAGGCTTGATCGACAGGGAGGGCCTAACTCTCGGTCAAGTCTACAATGCTGATGAAACTGGCCTATTCTATCGCTCGCTGCCAACGAACACTCTAGCCGAGGAGACGGAGAAGCGTGTACCTGGCCGCAAGCTTTCCAAGGAACGGATATCTGCTTTGTGTTGTGCCAGTGCTAACGGCATGCACCGGCTTAAGCCCGTTGTTGTTAGCCATGCAAAGCAGCCTCGGTGCCTTCGTGGGGTGATGGATGTCCTTCCTGTCATCTGGTACCATTCTTTGAAAGCATGGTTCACAGCTGTGATTTTCAAAGACTGGTTTCACCATCACTTCGTCAAGGAGGTCATCCATTACCAGACGAAGACACTGGGAATTCCTCGCGACCAGGTAAAGGCTCTCCTTCTGCTCGACAATGCACCTGCCCACCCGTGCGACAAGGACTTGGTTGCTGAGAATGGCCATATTAGGTGCATGTTTCTGCCACCTAATGCGACTGCTCTCATTCAACCCATGGACCAAGGAGTGATCGTGGCAACAAAGCGCCTATACTGTCGGAAGTTCCTGGACGAGGTGATGGTTGTTCTCGAGGACGAGGACGAGCGCAGGGAAGGACGGAACACACGAGGCAAGCGGACTTTGGAAAACCTTCGCCGCTACAACATCGAGTCTGCGCTGTACAACTGGGCTAGTGCATGGAAGGAAGTCTCTGTGAAAACTCTTGAAAATGGTTGGTCCCGTCTGCTTCTCGGAACGGATGTGGAGTACAATTTTCTTGGGTTTGACGTGGATGACTTCCATGCACGGCTATGTACGCACGGCGACGATGTTGATGTGGACGATGTTTGTGAGTGGTTGGACGACAACGAGGGCAATCCTGGGTATCAGATGTTGTCTGATATCGAGATCGCGTCTTCGGTTGCTGGTGTCAGTACCGAACTTGAAGATTCCGACGATGAAGGCGACGATGATGCGGACTCCTCTCAGCAGGACACTACTCCAGCCATCCCCAAGCTGAACGCACTCCGGGAACATCTAGAGTTCGTCCTAGACTACCTGGAACACCCGGACTGCGACAGGGAGATGGGGCCCTTGGGACTCGTGGAGGAAGTGCGTGTTTTCAGGCAGCGCATCATCAATCGTCAAAATCGTCGGTCCTTGCGTCAGTCAACGATTGACAGTTTTTTCAGGCCCGTGACCCCCACTGTGCCCAGCCCTGGCTCCACTCCGTTGCCTCCCCAAGACAGGCCCCCATGCTCCGAGCCGCAGCCCAGAACATCAGCCACGGTGGAGTCACTGCTCGACGTGAGTTTGCGGCTTTCCTCAGAGTCCTCTGCAGTGGGTACACCATCACCACGACCCAGCAATGCACCCCTTGGTCACCTGCCAGTGATACTCTCGGACTCTGACAGTGAATAAACAGCAAGAACTTCTCCACTAGACCACACGGAAATTTTGAGTGTTGTGCAGTGAAAAAAACGGTGTGTTGTGTTAAGGTTTTCGAGTTGAGAGAAAAGACTCAGTGGAAACTAAATTTAACGTAAATAGACTTCTTTGTTTTGCCTTTGGAAATTTGGAAAAAAAGGGGAAAAGTTAATGTGCAACACTAAATTACAATGGAGCATTATTTGGACTAAAGTGAACACTGTGAAGAGAACGGACTTCTGTGTGTTATTGACTAAGTTCAGTGCAAGACTTCAGGAAGAGTGTACTGCAAGTGCTTCAGGAAATCGTTCTTACTGTCAGAGTCCGAGAGGAGGCGGTTATTCATCGAGGTGGCCAGGGACTTGCTGTAAGTAGCCAGAATGTTTCATACTGTACTTTTTTCCATACTATACTTACCAGAATGTTTCATACTGTATTTTTTTCCATACTATACTTACCTCATGCATGTGCAGTAGGAATGTGTTTTTCTGAGTAAGGCTAGGTTAGGGTCCATAAGTACCAGAATGTTTATTAATGTATGAACATACTTCTAAACCCTCATTTTATGTTTCTTTTGCATTTATTTCAGTCATTTATGTGCCTTATTGGTGTGATTTGGGTCTTAAGTAGGTGCTATGCATGTCCAGAGGGAGTTGTATAGGTGTTTCTCTGAGTTAGGGTCCATAAGTACAAGTCCATAAGCTGGGGCCCAATATCCGGACAAAACCAATAACCGGACCTACTAATGGCTCTATTACGTCGGATATTGGAGTGATTACTGTATATATATGTTATATATCAATCAATCAATCAATCATTTCCTGTGGCACCCTCGGGGATGCATAGGGCCTCGATGAACTCACACCACCACATCCTATCTTGTGCTAACTCCTCAAGATCTCCCCAACACTCATCTCCAGCTTCCCGTCTCATTGTCCTCACCCACGTCTCTTTTGGCCTTCCTCTACCTCTCCTGCCAAGTGCCACCCACCCTGGTGTACCTCGTACTATTCCCTGTCTCCTATACACATGTCCTAGCCACTTCCATCGTGAGAATCTAACATATTCATCGATCGGCTGCACTCCCGTTATTTCTCTAATTCTACTATTTGGTATCCTTTCCCACCACTTAACTCCTAATATTCTTCTAAGTGCTTTATTTTCAAACACCAAGAATTTATTTTCCATAGTCACTGTGCTGTACCAAGACTCGTGTCCATAAATTAAGATACTCCTAACCATTACCTTATAAATTTTGATTTTTGTATGCACAGAGAAATTGTTATTATTCCAAATATTTTTAAGCATTCCCATTGCCTGATTAGCCTTCTTTAACCTTTCCTGGAATTCAAAGTTCAAAGAACCATCCTTGGCTAAATAAGTACCTAAATATTTAAACCTATCAACTTGCTTTACAACCATACCTTCAATTACACATTCCTGCGCATTTTCCATATTCATATTAATTATTTCAGTTTTTTCACAATTAATAACCAAACCCACCTTGCGACCTTCACTCACCAAACAGTCCAACACTCTCTGCATCTCTTCTGGCCCATCACAAATCAAAACTATATCATCTGCATAATCTAAATCCAAAAGTTTCCTGTTCTCTCCCCAAAGTATACCTGCACCGGTTTCTGTTCCAACGCGTTTCATAATGTAATCAATGACCAATATAAATAGTAAAGGCGATAGAACACCACCTTGAATTACTCCGGACTTCACTTCAAACGAATCACTAAGACAACCATCAACCATCACTTTACAAAATGTGTCCTCATGCATGTTCATAATGACCCTCACAAACTCCTCTGGTATTCCATAATGTCTCATGATCTTCCCCATAGTCTCTCTCGAAACACTATCAAAAGCCTTTTCAAAATCAACAAAACAAAGACTTAACGGTACTCTCATTTCATTAACTTGCTGCATCAAATGCCTAACTATAAAGATCTGATCATTGCAACCACGTCCCTTTCTAAAACCAGCCTGTTCATCCCTCAGAATACCCTTAACCACCGGCTCCAACCTATTTAACAACACTCTACTGAAAACTTTCAAAGCTATCGGTGACAAAGAGATTCCCCTCCAATTACCACATTCACTCAGGTCTCCCTTCTTCGGAACTTTAACAATTACACCATTCTTCCAAACTGATGGTAGTAACCCCGTCACCCATATCTTATTGAATAGCTTGGTCAAGATCATTATTAATCTATCCCCCTCAACTTTAAACATTTCCGGAAATAAACCATCCTCCCCTGGTGCCTTATTATTCTTTAACTGTTTTACTGCTTTCTCCACTTCTGCAAGCCTCAACTCTCCTGTTTCTATATTTAAATCTTCCTGAGCAGACGGTATATCCTCTTCTGGTGGTATTGGTCTATTAAGAACTGTCTCAAAATGCTCTTTCCATCTATTTTTAATATCTCCATCTTTGGTCAATAAATTTCCTTCCCTGTCTCTAACTGGTATTTCCTTGCGTTTACCTGCATTACCACTCAGTTCTCTAATCGATTCATATGCTATTCTTTGACTCTGTCCATCATTTTTGTTTATTAAGATTTCAGTCTCTGCAACCTTTTCATCCACACATCTTCTTTTATCTCTCCTAGCTAACCTTCTTACTTCTGAATTCAAACTCCAGTACGCAGCTCTTGCTAATTCAATCTCTCGTTCATCAACGCATTGCGACTCACTCCTCAATTTAGCCTCACCTCTCTTTTTTATCATATCCCACGTTTCCTCTGATATCCATTTCTTTCTCCTGAAGCTATGTCTCCTTCCAATCGTACATTCAGCAGTCACATGCAAAACTTTGTTCACATCCTCCCACATCTCATCTACACTTCTCTCCCCCTCTTCCAACGTTTCCAACACCAAAAACCTATTTCTGCATTCTAATCTGAATTCCTCCTTTTCTTCTCCTTCCCTTCTAAGCTTAACAATATCGTATCTACCAACACCAGATTTTTCCTTCTTCTGATTTTTAAGTTTAAACCTTATTTTTGCAATGCTGAGTTGATGGTCACTACCAATATCCGCTCCCCGTTTAACATGAACATCTAGCAGAGAACTTCTATGCCTCCTACTGATAGCGATGTGATCAATCTGATTTTTATATTTTCCACACGGCGACACCCATGTTGTCTTGTGTATATTGCAATGCTGAAAGAGTGTGCCCCCGATGACTAAGTCATTTGCTAGACAGAAGCTTCCAAACCTCACTCCGTTTTCACTCATCCTACTACCAACTCCCATCTTACCCATACATGCCTCAAATCCCTCATTTGAACAGCCCATTACTGCATTAAAGTCTCCAATGCAGATCAAAACATCATGTCTAGGTACCCTTCCTACTCCTTCTTGCAACTTTTCATAAAATGTGTCTTTCCTTTCATCGAGTGCATCATTAGTAGGTGCATAACACACAAACAGACTGATGTTGCCATGATTTGATTTAAACCGTGCGTATAACAATCGCTCATCTATAGGATCCCACTCACATAAAGCCTTATTTGCCTTACAAATATATATATTCTATCTATTCTATATACCTAGGCTGCTTCCCCCAAGGAAAGGGAGGTAGCCGAGACAGGATGACTCACTCTCCATTTACTCATCCATTCAAACACATTCATTCGCATCTTAGCCCCAAAGGGGAGAACGGACAGATCCTCACCGCACCACACCGCACAAGGGTCAACTGGGCAATGCAATCAGTGACATCCGCAGCAGGGCCCGACAGCAGAACTGGTTTACCCCTGCCACATCATAACAGACCCATCCCCTTACCCGCACCTGACCTGACTAGCTGATCAGACCAAATGCGGGAGAATATCCCCTCAGGGCTGCGTCATCACTTATTCATTCACAATTTCTCTCCATTTATTTCTGTCACGCACAGCCACTCTTCCTTGCTCAACAGACATCCCTCTCGCATCCAGCGCTCTCTTCACACTGTCCATCCATCCTATTCGTGGTCTTCCTCTCAGCCTTACACCTCTCACATCAGATCTAGTTATCTTTTTCACCAATCGCTCATTATCCATTCTCTCCATATGCCCAAACCATTGCAACACCCTCTGCTCAACTCTGCCAGCCATCTCCCGAACAACTCCAGTTCTCCTTCGCACTTCATCATTTCGCACCCGATCCATACGCGTCACTCCACACATACTCCTCAGACATCTCATCTCCATTACATTCAAACTTTTCCTCTCTGCTACACCCATATTCCATGTTTCAGCCCCATATAATGCAGTCGGTACCACAACACCCTCATACAGCCTTCTCTTTACATCCATTCTAAGCGAACGACATTTAAACACTTTTTCATTCCTCCCAGCACCTTTCGTACTTCATTTATTCTAAACTTCACTTCTGCATCTATTCTTCCATCCACAGCAACATGTGACCCTAGATATTTAAAACAATCTACCTCCTCAAGCAACTCACCATTCAAAACTATATTCATCCCCCTACCATCTATCAACCTCGTACACTTCATCACTTTACTCTTATTCTCATTTACTTTCAATTTCCTCCTTTCACACACCCTTCCAAACTCCTCTACCAACTGTCTCAATCTCTCCTCTGAATCAGTCACCAGTGCAGTATCATCTGCAAACAGCAGCTGCTTCAGATTCCACTCTCCTCCATCAACATTTACCAGACTCAGACCACCTAAAACTCTTGCATTCACCTCCCTTACAACACCATCCATGTAAATATTAAACAACCAAGGCGACATCACACATCCCTGTCGCAGCCCCACTCTCACGGGAAACCAATCACTCACAGCATTTCCCACTCTTACACACGCTCTACTATTTACATAAAAACTTTTCACCCCATTTAGTAACCTACCATCAAGTCCATACAATCTTAAAACAGTCCACAAAGCCTCCCTATCAATTCTATCATACGCTTTCTCTAAATCCATAAATGCCCAAAACACATCCTTGCCTTTCGCTAAATACTTTTCACACACTTGTCTCACAGCAAACACCTGATCAACGCATCCCCTCCCTCTCCTAAAGCCACACTGCTCATCACTAATCACTCCCTCTGTACCCTCTCTAACTCTCATAATTAACACTCTACCATACACCTTACCTACAACACTCAACAGACTTATACCCCTAAAGCTAGTACATTCATACTTATCACCCTTGCCTTTATACAACGGGACCACACAAGCACTTGCCCAGTCAATTGGCACCATACCTTTCTCAAAGCACACATTCAACAATCTTACTAACCAGTCAACAATAGTCACTCCACCACCCTTCAGGCATTCCACAGCACACCCATCCATACCTGCAGCTTTCCCTGTTTTCATCTCCTTTACTGCCTTCTCCACTTCCTCCTTCGTGATCAAGGAATCATTCAACTCTCCCAACACATTTATACCTTGCACCCTTCCATCCGCCACAATCTCAGCCACCCTTTCCTCCTCTACATTTAACAATCTTTCAAAATACTCTGCCCATCTCTTCCTTACTGCATCCATCTCAATTAACATCCTTCCATCCTCTGATTTTACTCGTTCTTCCTTCCCAGACTCTCCCTTTCGCACCCTTTTCACCTCCTTCCAAAACATTTTCTTATTCTGCTGAAAATTCTCTGTCAGCCGCCTACCCCACCTCTCATCTGCTGCCACTTTAGCATCACGCACAGCCCTTCTCGCTCTATTCCTCTTCTCCTTATACCTTTCATATGACATCTCATCCTTCCTCTGCAGCCACACTTCATATGCACGTCTCTTCTCAGCCACAGCCATACTTACTTCCTCGCACCACCATTCACTTCCTTTTCTTACACCACCACCCACACGTCTCACACCACACACCTCTTCTGCATGCCCCACCACAGCACTCTTAAACAACTGCCATTCCTCCTCCACGCTGCCATTTTCCCGATCTTTCACTGCGTTCCACTCATCTTTCAATTTCTCCTGATACTCTATCTTTTTCTCTCTTTTATCCAACTCACTCACTTTCAAAACCTCCCTGCCACACCTAACCCTCCTAGCTCTCATCCATCTCTTTCCTACTCTTAACTTTCCCTCCACCAGGTAGTGGTCAGACATACCTCCACCCTCCCTCTCAGAACTCTCACATCCAACAATCTTCCTATTACATTCCTAGACACAACCACATAGTCCATCAAGGCTCTATCAACAACCCTTCCACCCTCCTGTCTCACCCATGTATACTTATAAATATCTTTCTTCTCAAACAGTGTATTCCCAATCACCATCTCTCGCTCAACACACATCGCTATCATTCGTTCCCCATTTTCATTTCTTCCAGGCACACCATGCATACCAACTACACCTTCAACTGCTACATTTCCCACTCTAGCATTCAGATCTCCCATCATTACCACATTCACATTCGCTTCAAAACTCTGCAGACACTCATCAACATCATTCCAGAAAGACTCCCTCTCTTGTTCATCCCTTTCACTACCAGGCCCATATGCACTCACAAACACCCACAACTCACGTTCAAATTTCGCTTTCACCCACATCAGTCTCGATGACACCTCCTTCCATTCAATCACACATTGCTGAACTTCCGGACTCACTAACAAGGCCACACCTTCTCTTGCCCTTCCTCTATCAACACCTGACAATCTTCCATTCACACTTCCAAACATAGATTCCCCCTTCCCTTTCATCTTCGTTTCACTCAAAGCTAACACATCCAACTTTCTTCTCACAAACATTCTTCCAATCTCCTCCCTTTTAGCCTCAATCGTACTACATCCACGCACATTCATAGACCCAATCTTCAGGGTACGAGGATAACTCCATCCCCCATCCCTTTCTCTGGCCTGTCTCTTTTTAGGAACTACAAAACAGAGGAGGGGGTCCCTAGTCCCCTCACCCCGCCCCTTTTAGTCGCCTTTTACGACACGCAGGGAATACGGTGGCAGTATTCTTCCTAACACAACCTGGCCGCAGAGTAGTAGTACCACCCCATAGTGCGGCCAGGTTGTGTCCCCCCCGCCACAGGGGGGGGGGGACACAATATCTGCTCCAGCTATATGACTTTTCATGAGGAAATATGTAAATTGAGAAGCTATTTTGTAAGTAACAACTATAAGCAAGAATTGTTTGACTGTATTCTTAAGAAATTTCTTAGCAACAGGCTGTCACAGGACTATAGAAAGAAATGTAATGTACCTAAGTTGATGTAATATGTTAAGATGCCATTTTATGGTAAAATTAGTTATGAGTATCATAAGTTAGTTCTGAACATTTTAAGAAATAGTTTCCCTGCCGTAAATTTAAGGATTATCTTTACCAACGATTTCAGAATAGGATCTTTTTTCAACTTCAAGGATCGTGTGCCGGACCCTCTGTGCTCGAATATTGTTTCCAAGTTCACTTGTCCTAGTTGTCAGGCTAGGTATGTGGGGTGCTCTAGTAGGGCATTTCGAATACGAGTATTCGAGCACATTGGGAAAAGTTACAGGTCTGGAAAGTTTTTGCATAAGATGTCCTTCTCTGCTGTTAGGGATCATTCACTGAACAATGATCACCCTTTCACGCTGAATGATTTTCAAATTATTGGTAGGTTTGGGACTCACGGGGATGCATTATTGGGAGAAAAACTGTTAATTAAAAAGCTTGTTCCGGAACAAAATATTGTAAACAATACTTAGTGGTTTGATGAGGTTTCTGTTTCTGCTTCAGTGTTCACTACTCTTTGTTCCGTTGCCGATGTCTGACCTGTCATTTGACATAGTTGTACCAGTTCCTTACGAGCTTGGTGTCTTGGGGGCTTTACTTCCGATTGGTGAGCTTTATATTTTTTGTACATTGCTTTTGTGTATTAATTTTATATGTGCATTTTTGCTGTAGTTTCCTTTTCTTGACTTTGTTTATACTATATGAAGACTATAGATTTGATAAGTTTGGTTTATGTTAGTTTATAATTTTTTTTTATATGTTCTTCATTTTAATAATACATATATACAGTATATAGAAAATGATTGACTTTAGATCCATATATGTTGTAGTACAACGAGTATTGCTCTTTGGTAGGATCCCGCATATGTACCCTGATGACGGCCACGTGAAGTGTCCGAAAATTCAGAGAAATATATTGAAAGAAAATGCTGGCGGGTGTCATCTCCATCCTTATTTGTCTTTTATATATATATATATATATATATATATATATATATATATATATATATATATATATATATATATATATATATATATAATAAGTGTGTGTGTGTGTGTATAGAGAGAGAGAGAGAGAGAGAGAGAGAGAGAGAGAGATGTTAGTTATTTCATTATAAATTGGATATGTATTTAATTATCTTAACCCTCCGTGACATTTGGCGACCTCATTCCAGGATATTACTCCTATCACGATTCCTTATTCTAGACTATAACTCCTAGCTCGCTCTCATACCAGGATAATAACTCGTAACTTTAAAGCAAAGTAATTAACGAAGTAGTAATAAACTCACTCACTCAGCTAGTTTTTAGTAATAATAACTAAAGGTTATAAGCACTAGCTTACTGGTGTTTACCGTTAATTTAGCAGGTCAATTCTGTTTCATTAACCCATAGAGTACGTAACTCGATTTTAGTATTTTACTCTTGGTAACGCCAGACGATTTTATTCGCTCCTGGGAAACCGCTGGTACCCATTGCGTTAATTACTGAGTCTCCCCAGCCAGTTGGTGGATTTCTTTTCGTCTACCAGTTGTACTGTCCACCATCAGCCTGTGCCTATATGCTTAAATTAGAAATATTAACATTCGGCAACAAAACAGCACAGTTCAAAAGTTAGTTTTGGTTCACTCAGTCTCAGTCTGAGATAGTCCCATGGCTAACGGGAAGCCAATGTATGGAGTTTAATGATCCCCAGGAAAGTGAGATTGTCTCCTGCACGTGTTCTGGTAGCATCTCCTTTCTACGCAGGTTCAGCAATGGCAGTTGTTATGCCAGAATCTCTGACTTAATTATAGGTAACATACCAGGTGCTCAACATAGTTGCACCGTGGTTGTAGTCAGGATGTTGTTTAAGAGCAACAGCTTGACCTTTGTTTAACCTAGTCATAGGGAACGTAAGTAGTGCTATGCATTGCTGCACCGTAATCTTAGTTAACCCGCCCAATCCCGACGTTTTCTGAGCTTTGGTCCGCCCCAGTCCCGGCTTTTTTGGACCATTTTTTTTTTTTTTGCTCAAACATTCGCTTTTGGTCAGAAACCAAGGAAAATCACAAAGAAAGGTGTCCCTTGGGACCAGAAATGGCTTACCCGGAGCACGTAAGTCTGACAGGTACTGCCATGCTCTGTGAGTAGTCTTTTCGCTGTACGTTTTCTATGGTGGCACGGGTACTCTGAACTGATGCAGTATACGTTTATTATCATGTATTCATATGTTGGAAATATGTATACCAGAAGTATATTGAGTTTTATACAGAAAAAAATGAGAAATAAGGTATGTACCATTGTGCGACCCTAGCAAAATCGGTCGATTATGTCACCAATGGATAACAAACATCGTTATTTCATCAGCTATTGTATTTTTTCATGTTCCATATTACTTCCACAATAACATCATATCATTTTCAACTTTACATAATTGTTTGTACATATTTTGAGGCATTATGACAAGAATTAGCATAAAAGTAGCGCTTATTTACCAAGTGAGATCATTTTATTTCATGCTTTTTTTCAACTCAGATTCTATTTTTTCACCTTTTAGATTACTTATAATATATAACCCACTTACATGTTATACAATTAGTTTTATAGATGTACTTGCTTTACGAAAAGAATTAGCATAAGAATAGCGCTTATTTACCAAGTGACAACTTGGTCTTTCATGCTTTTTTTCAACTCAGATTCTATTTTTTCACCTTTTAGATTACTTTTAACATAATATATAACCCACTTACATATTATACAATTAGTTTTATAGATGTATTTGCTTTACGAAAAGAATTAGCATAAGAATAGCGCTTATTTACCAAGTGACAACTTGGTCTTTCACGCTTTTTTCAACTCGGATTCTATTTTTTCATCATTTTGATTACTTATAACATAACATATTACCCATTTACATGTTAGACAATTGTTTTTACAGAAGTGCATGCTTTATGAAAAGAATTAGCATAGAAGTAGCGCTAATTTACGTAGGTAAATCATGTCATGTCATTATTTTTTCACCTCTGAATTTATTTTCTCCCCCTTTATAGTACTTCTCACATTACATTCTGGCTTTTCCATGTTAGACATTTGCTTTCACAGTAGTACATGATTTACAGTAAGCCTTATCCTAATAGAGAAAGAGAGAGAGAGAGAGAGAGAGAGAGTGAGGTGGGATGGTGGTACACTGGGAGACAGCTTATCCCATAATTGGTGGCTAAATTTAGAGCCCTTGGGGAATTTCCCACTCCTCTTACACCGTGAACAGAATTACTGACTGTATGTTCTATGACTTTCAACTTAGACTATTTTTCAACTTACTAAATTTACAGTAACTATACCTTTCATGCTTTTTTCAACTCAGATTCTATTTTTTCACCTTTGTGATTACTTATAACATATAACCCATTTACATGTTACACAATTGCTTTTACAGATGTACATGCTTTATGAAAATAATTAGCATAGAAGCAGCGCTAATTTACGTAGGTAAATCATGTCATGTCATTATTTTTTCACCTCTGAATTTATTTTCTCCCCCTTTATAGTACTTCTCACATTACATTCTGGCCTTTTCCATGTTAGATATTTGCTTTCACAGTAGTACACGACTTACAGTAAGCCTTATCCTTATATATATATATATATATATATATATATATATATATATATATATATATATAGATAGATAGATAGATAGAGAGAGAGAGAGAGAGTGTTGCCTCCCCCACACCACTCCCGGTTCCACGAATCTGTCTGCGCTCTCCCGCCCCAACACTTTCACTTTCTGCTGCCCTAACCATCCCCACACCACTACTTCCTGCCACAGAACACATAGAAGGAACATACCTGTGGAACAGTCGCGATGTGACGTCTGTCCCAGTCCCACGTGGCGATATCTTTTCCTTCCCCAGCCAGGAAAATACGCCACCATGTACTGCTTCCTCGTCCTCGTCCTCGTCCTCATCTGATGGTAGGTGTTGCTGCCTAGATGCAGCACGTGGTGCAGGCTGGCCGTCCCCTGCCCTCCTATATGTTATATATTTGACCTTCCTTGGGGAAGGGACCTCCTCATGACTGCTGCTGGTAACCTCCTCAGGCTGCATGTAATCGACATTGAGGGTGTCGTCGTCCAGTGGGGAATCACTATCCCCTGTAAAGGTATCAAGGGCGACTTGTATCTCCTCGTCTGACAGCCCACGATGCGCCATGTCTGACCTGGGTGACTGCTGACAGGTAAGTGGAGGATCACAGGGTCAGGTGGGGTTAATCTGGGTCTAGGGGATTATCCGCCTGCCGGCGAGTAGGTGAGGCTTGTGTAGGCGGGCGAAACAAAGATCAGGCGCGAATTTTGAAAAATGTGAAAATTATGCAACTTGCAATGTTGCCGCATTAATTCACGTCGCCGGGACATGAGTGCACATCATGTGCGGACGTTAATTCACGTCACCGGGATGGTGCGGGTTAAGATGTTGTCCTAAAGCATCAGTCTGACCGGACACTAGCCATAGTGCATAAGAAACTGGAGGGTAATGTGATTAAGCATTCACAGGGAGGCCAAGACAAGTTCCTTCGTAAACAAGGACGGCTGTACAGTGACTCACAAAACCCTGGGGCGAGTTTCAACTACAGTTTGTTGTTCCAGCAAATTACCGCAGAACAGTGTTCAAACTGGGTCATTGTTCAGTGCTGGGAGGTCATATGGGCAAAAAGAAAACCCTTGACCATATCTGCACTGACTTTTCCTGGGCAGGAATGGGACATGAAATAAATTTGTGCATTCTTTTGATGTGTGTCGACGTGCCACTAAACAGGGACGTGTCCATCCTGTGCCATTGGAATCCTTCCCCATAATCTCTTAGCCACTAGAAAGAAAGGGCAGTGACAATGTAGGTACAGACCTGATGTCTTGCCTGCTAACTGACGTCTAACATGGGCAACTGTTGTACACTAGGTTCTGTAAGACAGGCGTCCTCAGCGATTTAAGCAATCCAAGGACTAGCTTGGCTCCCAGTTAATAGTATACCAGTCAGACCTGATGTTGCACCCGTTGGTCCCAAAGGACATATTAGGTCCAGGACCTGTATATACATATATACCATAGGTTAAGTGGAAAGTTCTAGAACCTTGCAGAGGTAATCTGAGGCTGCGTCTGAATTACCTTGTGGAGCATCTCGGACTGTGGGCCTTTCTCAGGATTCCCAGAGAATACTCGCATTATCCACGTGAGTGTTCACATCCATTCTGGGTGTTAGGGTGTGACTTGCCCGAGTTTGCACAGGGATTCTCAATTTACTGATATCAGTCATTAGTGAAGAGTTTAACCCGCCCCATCCCGGCCACTTTTCGACCACTGGTACCCCCCAATCCCGGGCAATTTTCGACCTTTTTTTTTTTTGCTAAAACTTTCGCTTTTGGTGAGAAACATCGAAAATTCATAGAGAAATCGCTCACCTGAGGTTTAAAATACTCATTTCAGGTAGGAGAGCCTCCTTACCTTACTGGGTTTTCTATCAGGCTGGCACCAAAGAAAACGAGTTCTATGGGAGGATAACTATTTCACACCACTCATAAACGGTATTTATTTATTTACTGTTACGAATTTATATGTAGTACAAGAGTATATTGGTTTTCAAGCAGTAATATAGGCATTATAAGCATTGGTTCACTCACTAATACCTGACCTTTTTTTGCCACATTACCTGATCATCATTTCTAACTGTTTCTTCCTCTAATGCTATGTAAAGTTTGTCCTCCACATTGTCATTGATTGGGGAATCACTCTGGCCCTGAATTTCGTACCGTGGCATGACATGGCTATACTGGCCAGGTCACTGATAACAGGTGAATTGCTGAGAAAAGGGCATGCAGGGGGGGGGAGGAGGTCATGCTGGGTAAGGCATTGTCTCTGCCTGGCATCTTGTTGAGGAAGGTGTCCCGTGTATACGTACCAAAAATGACTCGCGAAAATTGAAAATTGTGGAAATTATGAACCTTGCAATTGCAGGACGTTGAAGTACGTCCTCGGGATTAGCTGTGACAAAACGTGAGGACGTGGAAGTACGTCCTCGGGACGGCGCGGGTTAAGGGTAAGTATGCTTTTAGGATGTCCAAGTGCTTAGAAACAAATACCACCAGACAGTAATTAGACTAGGAGCATATGCACAGAGCTGTGAGTTAATGGTCACTACTCTTGCTTTTAACCTGTGATGGGTTATGGGTCACTGAGGGCCCTATTAGTTCATTGGCACCTGTCGGGATCTTTTTAATGTACCAGGGGTCGATGCTGCAGGGGGTGGATCAGCTGAAGTGAAGCATGGTCTCACAGCTGTGAGAAGGAGCTGGTGCCTGATTGACTGCTGTCTTCCTCAAAAGCACTAGGCAAGGCTTTGGACCTCACCCCTTATATCCACATTTTGTCTATGCATTACCAGGGAACACTTTGTACTCTGGTTAACAGAGATATAGATTTAACCAGTAACCTACAGGAGTCCTCAGCGATTTGAGCAATCCAAGGACTTTGTTTCCTGGTTAATAATTTACCCAATGACGAAATAATGGCAACCTCGAATGAATGAAGCTTTGGCTGTCGGCTGAATTTTCAGCTGAAGTGTACTTTTGTGTATGCACTGACTACTGGAGAGAGGGTAATTGAAGTTTAATACAAATTGTTTGTCACATTGACACTTTTGATGCTCCACCCTCATTGATTTCACAGGTACAGTTGGTGGGTGTAGCAGTTTTGCAGTGCAGATCAGCTGATCGTCTTTGCTCACACTGCCGCCCTCATCATCTCTATTTACTATTGATTTGTATTAGACCGCTTTACACGTAGGTACAGTTACACTACAACTGCCGCAACTACACTGTGTATCACATACACCATGTTACACAACAATTAGTTGTTAATGTAAATGTAGCAAACTTTCACTCAGTTTGACCAGAGTTCAAGATTTCTCACCGTCATCACGGAGTTTTTTCCATCAAGCTTGCTCCTGTTAACATAAATATGAGGTGTTTACGCTCATTGGCGACAATGCTCTTCTGTAGCAGGATAGTACACACACCACAGTGTGAATCTTGTGTGACTGAGTTACCGTAAGATGTATATGTATGCATATATTGTTACATTTTTCAGACAAAAATTTTATCTTGATAGGGTGTAATGCCACAAATTTGCTAGATTGTATTATTATGGCAATTCTTGACAATGTATTATTATTATTATTCTGGGAATGCTGGAACAATGTTCAAACACACAGAACTTTGGACAGTCAGTTAACTGCTCGCGTTTGCTTTCCGATTTGAAACAGTTTTTTAGAACATTCGTCACTACTTCATAAGTGACTGTTCTTATGCACGACATTAGTGCTTCACTGAGTGATTTTATTACGCGTGTATATCATTCGCCCTACCTCTGTTAACCATTGAAGTTAGGCCATGTCCACTTCCGCTGAACATGCCCATTTTTCATGCCACCATGCCAAGTGTGAGAACATCATTTAGTTGGAGAGGGACCTTCGTTAAGGACAGACGTGTACCACGGCAAGGATTTCCTGGGATATGACTACTCCCGAGCTGTGGGCCTTAGCTTTGCAACGCCATTCTCCTCCACTCACTATAGTTAGTAGTTACTAATGGGCGGCCGAGGGTGAGAAGGATTGCTCATGTCTCGATCTGTAGGTCATCTGTAATTCCAGGAGATCGTCCACCTCTCCGTCGGCAGCCCAGGGAGCATGGACGTAGCAACGGAGGAGCAGACAGGAAAATCGTCTTGCAGTGTCATAGCAACGACTCCAGTCTACAGCCCCGTGACTCTGCATCTCAAATTAACAGTATCTTTTTTCTGTATTTGTAGGCTTGAGATTATCAGCTAGCATGACCGATTGAGTGAATTTACTTTGCTTTGAAATTCTTGTAACAAAATTATTTTGTTTTAATTAATTAATTTACAGTTCTTCTCTTTGGGCTCGATAATGTATTAATGGTGTTTGATTTCTCCATATTGTGCTAAATTTAGTTTGCTACTCCCAGTTAGCACAAACTTCACGGCTGGTAGTTAAGCCAGTTCTTTCGTATTTATTCATAATCAATCCGCTTGTGCCAACTAGGATCAACACCAGCAAGAGTCTGTTCATTATCATTAGTATTATTATTGATTGTCAGGGGTAAGGACACTTTCTCAGAGGCCAACAGTACTAACAATACAACATTCGTGAGTGATTAGTCTCCGCTGTGTACTGTTGAGAAAGTTTATGAAATTCTCGTCTTAAAAGAATGGACAAAGTAAGGCACCATAAAATAAAATTTACTACTTGATTTCATTAAGGCGATAGCCCTCGTGTCAGTGGCGATGTATTGATTATATATATATATATATATATATATATATATATATATATATATATATATATTGTTACATAGCCTATGATTTCATCATCCTTTGTGTAATTTTAACGCACAGTTGCTGCATGTTTGATCACGAGCGTGTTCTGCCTCAGTCCCCCCCTTCTACCGTTATAGTAGAGTAAGTCGTCCTTTCTGTTATTCAGTGCGGGATTGTCGACCGTTTGTCCCCATCGCTTCATTTGCGCGTCCTTATTACAAGTTGTGTCGGGCTCTGCTGGCCCCTATATAATGAGCTCAGTCTCTGCATCATGGCCACTTAGATCTGCTCCTCATTTTGTTCACATCTCTGTCCTCCCCTGTACAGATATTATTATTATTGTGAGTGCTCAAGAAATCTCCAAACATCTAGCAGCTGTGTGTAATTTGAGTATAACTGTTGTTGTATTTTTTCTTGTACTGTATAGCATAAGTTTAATTTGTGGGCCTAGTGAAGTTTTTGTAATTTGTGTAGGGTTCTTTATGTCAGTCATTTTTTATAATAGTTTGTATCTGTAATAATTTATCTGGCATTCACTGAGGATTATCTGGTATCTCATTTTATCAGGGCTGACTTAGATAGATTTATTCTTGCTAATTTCGTGTTAATAGAGGCTATTGCAGTTAACCATATATTTAACCTGTTTTTGCCATTACATTATCCTTATGAGTCCTGAATGTTTTGTTTTTAGTTTGTGCATTAAACTTTAACTTGTAATTTTACCTAACTCTTTGGTTTTGAACCTGGAACTTTACGGGACAGTAGTGACTCTTCGTATTCTCACTTAAAGTGTACATTATCTTTCTCTGTTCCGTAACATAAATTTGGCGACCTCGCCAGGATATTCAGGATATTATCATAAGGATATTGCTTGATATTTTGTGACTGTTACTTATTAATTATGTCTACTATTACTACACTTGATGAAGCCAAAGATTTTTTGTCAAATGTGCAAACAGTGTGTGATATAGAAAACAGAACAAAGAATGAACTTAAGCTTGTTGCTCAACAATTGGGAATTGCTGTTCGCTCTCATCATTCTAAAGATCAGATTGTTGACATGATTAATGAAAGCTTGTTTAATGTAACTCCTCCAAATGAGCAAACGCAGATTGAATTAGCTAAGTTACAGCTAGCTCTGCAGGAGGCTCGTGCTAAAGAAGCTGAATTTCAGGCAAATGCTAAGGAGGCGGAGTCTCAGGCACGTATTCAGGAGGCACAGATACACGCACAAGTTGAACTTGCCAGGATTCAGGCAGACCATGAGTATCGCATGAAACTAGGTGGAACTGGATCATCTAGCTCTGATGATTTTGATGTGGCTAAAAATGTTAAACTTGTCCCTCCTTTTAATGAATCTGATTTAACAAAGTATTTTCAGTTGTTTGAGAGGGTAGCTACAGGTTTTAATTGGCCTAAGGAGTATTGGCCAGTACTCCTTCAAACTGTTCTCACCGGTAAAGCTCAAGTAACTTATGCATCTTTGCCTCAGGAGCAATCTGATAATTATGATGTAGTTAAGAGCTCGATTCTTAAGGCCTATGAGCTTGTTCCTGAAGCCTATAGAGTAAAATTTAGGACAACTTACAAGCAAGATAAGCAATCCCATGTTGAGTATGCAAAAATCAAAGAAGATCTGTTAGAGCAGTGGTTAAATTCTAAGAATGTGGATTCTGATTTTGGTAAATTTAAGCAGATGATTTTGCTGGAGGACTTCAAAAGGTGTATTTATAAAGATGTAAGCCTATATCTTGATGAGAAAAGAATAGATAATTTGTCTGATGCTGCAGTTTTAGCTGATGAGTATGTTCTCACTCACAAGAGATATTCTAGAGAAAAAGGGAAAGCTGAGAGTAAGTACGTTGCCTCTACTCAGAGTACAGGTAACAGGAAAGAGAATAAGGATGATGTTTCTCAGGAAGTAAATACCAGCTTCACCTCTAGATTTCAGAAAAGTAAATGTACTTATTGTAGTAAGCTTGGTCATACTACGGAGAGATGTTTCAGGAGACAGCGTGATGTGAACAAAAAGGAGTTTTTAAATATTCAGTCAATTGGTCTAGTGTCCACTCTTGAGAGTTCCCAGAATTCTTTAACTGAGTTAACTGAACCTGCTTTGAGGGGTAACTTAAATTCTCATGATGGCGCTCCTCTTTTGAGCAGTAACGTGTGTGACACTCTCAAGAGTTCATGTGCTAATTTCCTGTCTCATGGTTTTGTCAGTCCTCTGGACAGTAATGACAGGAAATCAGTTCAAATATATCGTGATACAGGTGCTTGCCAATCCCTTATGCTGACCAGTGTTCTAGGCTCTAATGTTAATTCCTCTGATGAAACTGTAATCTTACAAGGTGTAGGGAATAATTACTTCTCTGTCCCTCTGTGCAGAGTGAATTTAGAGTATGGTTTTGTTAATGGTTCCGTTATGGTTGGGTTGGTTGAGACACTCCCAATGTCAGGTGTAACTTTCTTACTTGGAAATGATATTGGTGGAAGTCAAGTGTGTCCAGCTCCTCAGTTGTCTAGTGAGCCAGTGGCTGCGTCCCAGGATTGTGATGTCCCTGATGTGTTCCCTGCATGTGCTGTCACTAGGGCTAAGTCTAAAGTTACTGGTGATTTAGAGGATAATGATGATGATGATGTTATCCTAGCTGACACTTTTCTTGCTAATTTGGACCACTCACCAGATGAGGCAGTACCCCGTAGTGTTGATAATTTGTCTCGTCAAGAGTTGGTTGAGTTGCAGGTTGCTGACCCTGAGTTGAAAGGTCTAGCTAACTCTGCTTACAGTGAAGAAGAGTCAGCCGGTGCTTCTACTTGTTATTATGTAAAGTCAGGAGTACTTATGAGGAAGTGGAGACCCCCAACAGCATCAGCCGACTGTGAATGGGAGGTTGTACATCAAGTTGTCATCCCTCGTGTTTGTAGGCAGGATATCATTAGAGTGGCTCATGATTCCAGTTTGGCAGGACACCTTGGAGTGAGGAAGACTGTGGCACGCATTTTGAAACACTTCTACTGGCCAGGTATCTTCAGGGATGTTTCCTGGTATTGTAAGTCTTGTCACACCTGTCAAGTTGTGGGAAAGTGTAATCAGACCGAAAAGGTTGCACCTCTAGTTCCCATTCCTCCTTTTGAGGCCCCTTTCACCCGTGTGTTGGTGGATATTGTGGGCCCTCTTCCTAAGACTTCTTCAGGATTTTCTTATGTGTTGACCATGATTGATATGGCTACTCGTTATCCTGAAGCCATTCCACTTAGAAACATCTCAGCAAAGAACGTGGTTAAGGAAATGCTGGGGTTCTTCACAAAGTTTGGTCTGCCCAGGGAGGTGCAGTCGGACCGGGGAAGTAATTTCATGTCAAACGTTTTCAAGCAGTCTCTGAAAGAGTTGGGCATCACCCAGATCACGTCTTCAGCTTACCATCCCGAGACCCAAGGAGCGTTGGAGAGATATCATCAAACACTCAAATCGATGCTCAAGAAATACTGTTTGGAACATCAGAAAGACTGGGATAAAGGTCTCCCATTCGTTGTGTTTGCCGCAAGAGAATCTCCAAATGAATCACTGGGCTTCTCACCTTTTGAACTACTGTTTGGCCATGAAGTAAGAGGACCCCTTAAGTTTTTTTTTTTTTTTTTTTTTTTGTGTGTCCGACTCTGAGCATAGGCTTCACAGCCTGCTATCAAGGCCCAACAGTCCTCCTACATACCATACACCTCTACATGTCACCACTTCGGCGCTAACACCCACCGTCCATATTGAATACATGCTAGGGCTGTCTCATACAGGACTGGTGTATTGGTATTAGCGGGGGTATTTTTACGACATGTCGGCGGGTCTTCTGGTAGATCGGTAAAGCCTGATTTAATGAAATTCAAATCCTTAAACAGTTCCCTGCCCCAGCCGGGATTCGAACCTGGGTCCGTAGGGACTGGAGGCCACCTCTCTACCGATTGAGCCACCGCCTCCCCCAAGTTACTCAAGGAATGCTGGCTGTCGGAGGAAGATGACGTCAACCTGCTGGAGTATGTGATGAAGTTCAAAGAGCGGCTGTCCACTGCTTTACAGCTGGCGAGAGAGAATTTAGTAGCTGCTCAGGAGAAGATGAAGACTTGGTATGACAAGAAGTCCAGGTTACGCCACTTTCAGCCAGGAGATCAGGTTTTGATTCTGCTACCAGTTCATAGGCAACCTCTTCAAGCCAAGTTTAGTGGCCCTTATTTCGTGGAGAAGAAACTCAGTGATGTCAACTATGTCATCGCCACACCAAATCGTAGAAAGAGCAAGCAACTATGTCACATCAACATGCTAAAGTTATATCACAGGCGGGACGAAAATAATCCAGTCTGCACTGTAGCTGTTCCACCCGAGTCTGCAAGTGAAGCTCTCCCATGCAGTATGAGCCTGAGTGATAGTTTGGGGAAGAATCCTGATATCATGAATGATCTCCAGACTAAGCTTTCTCATCTACCACCCAAGGAAAGGCAGGAGTTTTCGGCATTACTGCAGGAGTACCCGCAAGTGTTCCGTGCCACTCCAGGAAGAACTACTGTGTTGATGCATGATGTCGATGTTGGAGACGCAAAGCCAATTAAATTGCCTCCTTACCGTGTGAACCCAGTGAAAGTTCCTCTCATCCAGAAGGAGCTTGGCTACCTGTTGGACCACAAGATGATTGAGCCCTGTCAGAGCGAGTGGAGTTCTCCTGTCACTCTAGTCCCTAAGCCAGGTGGGTCACATAGGCTTTGCATCGACTACAGACGTGTTAATCAGATAACTAAAACAGACACTTACCCTCTCCCTCGTGTAGAAGATTGCATAGACAAAATCGGAAAGGCTAGGTACATAAGTAAGTTTGATTTGTTAAAGGGATACTGGCAAGTACCTATGACTGAACGTGCTAGGGAGATCTCATGTTTTGTAACACTAGGAAAGGCTTTTGCATGTTCTGTAATGCCGTATGGTATGAAGAATGCACCAGCCACATTTCAGAAGCTCATGAATGTTGTAACAGAGGGTTTGGCAGGGTGTGTTGTTTATATTGATGATGTATTAATCTTCAGTGACAACTGGAAAGATCATCTATGCCATGTCAGTAAATTTCTTGACCGTTTAGTTCAGGCTAATCTTGTAGCTAATTTATCAAAGTGTGAGTTTGGTCAAGCTAAAGTTCAGTACCTTGGGTATGTAATTGGTGATGAACATGTTGCACCACCAGGAGCTAAGGTTCAGGTTATAAGTGATCTTCCCAGTCCTAAAAGTAGGAAAGAGCTACAAAGATTTTTGGGAATGGTAGGTTATTACAGGAGTTTTGTTCTTAACTTTTCTATTCTTGTATCACCACTTACAGACCTACTGAAAAAGGGAGTTGAATTTGTCTGGACCGATAACTGTGAATCCTCTTTCAACAAACTTAAAGCTATTCTATTAAGTCAGCCAGTGCTCGCTACTCCAAATTTTGCTAAGCCTTTTAAGATGGCTGTTGATGCAAGTGATACAGGAGCTGGGGCTGTTTTGCTGCAAGAGGATGATCAGGGTATTGAACATCCTGTATCTTATTACAGTAAGAAGTTCACTCCACCTCAAAAGAACTACTCAACTATTGAGAAAGAGCTTTTGGCCTTGATTTTGGGTTTACAGCATTTTTCATTTTATTTGTGTTCTGGTTTTGACCCCATAGTCATTTATACCGATCATAACCCACTGAAATTCCTTAGTAAGTTTAAAGATAAAAATCAGAGATTGACAAGATGGAGTCTACTTCTTCAGGAGTATTCATTAGACATACAACATGTCAAGGGGAAAGAAAATGTTATTGCAGATTGCTTATCCAGACTTTAGACAGATTGTTTTAGAGTAATAAGAAATTTCCTTTGTAAATTTCTTTTTTCTTTGTGGGGAGGTGTTACATAGCCTATGATTTCATCATCCTTTGTGTAATTTTAACGCACAGTTGCTGCATGTTTGATCACGAGCGTGTTCTGCCTCAGTCCCCCCCTTCTACCGTTATAGTAGAGTAAGTCGTCCTTTCTGTTATTCAGTGCGGGATTGTCGACCGTTTGTCCCCATCGCTTCATTTGCGCGTCCTTATTACAAGTTGTGTCGGGCTCTGCTGGCCCCTATATAATGAGCTCAGTCTCTGCATCATGGCCACTTAGATCTGCTCCTCATTTTGTTCACATCTCTGTCCTCCCCTGTACAGATATTATTATTATTGTGAGTGCTCAAGAAATCTCCAAACATCTAGCAGCTGTGTGTAATTTGAGTATAACTGTTGTTGTATTTTTTCTTGTACTGTATAGCATAAGTTTAATTTGTGGGCCTAGTGAAGTTTTTGTAATTCGTGTAGGGTTCTTTATGTCAGTCATTTTTGATAATAGTTTGTATCTGTAATAATTTATCTGGCATTCACTGAGGATTATCTGGTATCTCATTTTATCAGGGCTGACTTAGATAGATTTATTCTTGCTAATTTCGTGTTAATAGAGGCTATTGCAGTTAACCATATATTTAACCTGTTTTTGCCATTACATTATCCTTATGAGTCCTGAATGTTTTGTTTTTAGTTTGTGCATTAAACTTTAACTTGTAATTTTACCTAACTCTTTGGTTTTGAACCTGGAACTTTACGGGACAGTAGTGACTCTTCGTATTCTCACTTAAAGTGTACATGATCTTTCTCTGTTCCGTAACAATATATATATATATATATATATATATATATATATATATATATATATATATATATATATATATATATATATATATATATATATATATATATATATATACAGAGAGAGAGAGAGAGAGAGAGAGAGAGAGAATGTGTGAATCAAGTATTTGCAGTGAGACATATCAGAGAAGGCTTGTGAGGAGGACCATAAGGTGTTTATGACATTCATGGATCTGGATAAAGCATACGACAAAGTAGAAAGAGAGGGATTGTGGAAAGATTTGCATGTATGATGTAGATGGTAAGCTTATAGGTGCTGCCAAGAGTTTTTATGATGGTAGCGAAGCATGTGTAAGGGTTAATGGCCATCTTAGTGAATGATTCACGATCGATGTGGGCGTGCGACAACGTTGTGTGATGTCCCCATGGTTGTTCAATACATAATGGATGGGGTGATGAGAAAAGTAAAAACACGAGTAATGGAGAGAGGGATGGCGTTGGTAATGAAAGGTAATGGATGGAATATCTCAAATTTGTTGTATGCTGGTGATGCGGTACTGCTTGCAAGTACCAGACAAGATCTTGGTAGGCTAGTGCAGAGTTTTGCTGATGTCTGTGAGCGTCGTGCCTTGAGAGTAAATGTAGAGAAAAGTAAAGTGATGGTTACTGAGAGAGAAGGTGACTCCCAGTGTGATGTTACAGTGAATGGAGAGAGACTGGAAATGGTGAGAGAGTTCAATTTCTTGGGTACAGTGACAGAAAAGACAGGAAAATGTGGAAAAGAAGTTGAAAGTAGAGTGACAAAAGGAGGAAAAGTAGCTGGTGCAATGAACGCCTAGATAAGAAACAGAGGCTTGAGTGTTGCAGGTGCACGAGGCTTACATGAGGGAGTGTTAGTGCCAATTTTAACATATAGATGTAAGACTATGGTGTGGCATGAAAATGAAAAGTCAAGAGTAAGAGCAGTGATGGGACTGCTGAGGAATGTTTGTGGAGTACAGAGGGTGGATAGGATACGAAATAATGTGATTCGTGAAAGATGTGGAGTGAGGAAGTCGGTGGACACCAGAATCGAAGAGAGTGTACTGAGATGGTATGGTCATGTGGAAAGAATGGATAACAATAGAGTGGTGAAAAAGTATATCTGAGCGAATTAGTAGGAGGGAGGAGGCTAGGTAGGCCAAGGAGAAGGTGGAGAGATATGGTAGATGAGTGTGTGATGAAGAGAGGTTTGGAAGTCGGTGAGGCTAGGGAACTGACAAGAGATCGAGCTGGCTGGATGAATGTTGTGAGAAGTGCATGATCAAGAATTTTAGCACCCCTTGTGAGCATGGCAGGGTTCGGATTGACTCAATCTGATATACATTATATATATATATATATATATATATATATATATATATATATATATATATATATATATATATATATATATATATATATATATATATATATATATATATATCTATCTATCTATCTATCTATATATATATATATATTATTATTATATATATATTATTATATATATATATATATATATATATATATATATATATATATATATATATATATATATATATGGTGCTAAGAATCCCACGGTGAATGAATAAGTTTATACATCCAAAAAGAACCTTAAGAATAGGAAAATGGAATGTTCGAACCATCAATCAGGCTGGTAAAATGGAAGAAATTTATTTCAGTGATCGAGGAATACAATATAGATATTTGTGCTCGTACAGAAACGAGGTTGCTTAAAGTTGATAAAATGAATTTGGAAGATGGTATTACTTTGTTGGTTTCTGGTAGGAGTGATGGAAATCATTACCAAGGAGTAGTCTTACTGTTGAGTAGAGATATTGCAAGGCACTATATGAGTTTGAGCTAGCTAATGAGAGCTTGCTTTATGCTCGTTTAAAATCTGACCATGGTAATATCAGTATGGTGGTAGGGTACGCTCCGACAAGTGAGGCTGGTGATGAAATGAAGGATGACTTATGAGAAGCTGCAGGATGTAGTGAATAGAGTGGCAAGACATGATGTGTTAGTTTGTATTGGTGATTTTATTGTGATTGTTGGTAGTTGTGGGGATGGCTTTGAAGACTGTATAGGTAAGGAATACAAAAATGGGGTGCGATTTGGAAGCTTTTGTTTGGCAAATGACCTTACGATTGGTGGAACTAGCTTTGAGCATAGAAAATTACATAAAACTACTTGGATTTCTTCATGTGGTAAATATTGTAACCAGACTGACCACACTGCAATGAGCAGAAAGCACAGAGTTATCTGCAAGATGTCTGTGTAAGGAGGGGGGCAGATATAGGTAGTGATCATCAACTTCTGTCAAAGATTAAAATAAAACTTAAGAAAAACGTTAATGGTAATTTTACAGGAGGTAATAAATATGATTTTGATGAGCTGAAAAATTATGAGAACACAAAGGAAAAGTTTCGGTGGGAATGTAGGAACAGGTTTCTAGTCCTGCAGACTTTGCTGGAATCTGAAGACAATGATATTAATCAAATGTGGAGAAGGTGAAAGAGGTTTTGCATGAGAGTGCTAAGGTTACTATTAAGAAAAAGGGAAAAGCGAGAAGGAAAAAGTGGATGTCAGCTGAAACATGGAATGCAATTTAGAAAAGGAAAGAGGCGAAGTTAAAAAGTGAAGAACAACATGTTGATGGCCAGGTTATTGAATTTCTTTGAGCAAAGTACTGGACTTTACATTCTAAAGTAAAAAGACTTAGTAAACGTGATTAGAGGAGGCTATATGATGAAAAGGAAACAGAGACAGAAATTAAGTTAGGTAAAAATGACAGTCAGAGCACAAGAGCAGCATATATGGCTATAAAGGAGTTAACTGGGACTAAAAACAGAAGGAAGGAAATACCTGTATGAGATAGAAATGGTAACTTGATGACTAAAGATCTGGATATAAAAGGAACGTGGAAAGAGCATTTTGAATTTGCTCTAAATAGACCAATCACAGATGAAGAGGACATTTTGCCAGCCGAGAGAGATTTGCTGATAGAAACAGGGGATATAACCTTGGAAGAGGTAGCAAAATCTATAAAGGAATTAAAGAATTTTAAAGCCCCAGGAGTGGATGGAATATTTCCTGAAATGCTTAAGGTGGAAAATGATGAGTTGATAAATGCGCTTTTGAAACTTTTCAGTGTGGCTTGGGATAACGGTGATATTCCAGAAGAGTGGAAAAATGGAGTGATTACAAAAATACCAAAAAAAAAAAGGAAGATTTAAAACGTATAAATAAAAATATATAATCCAAGTTTATACATTAACATACCTTTTAATAACTATTTTTAGTAATAATTTTTAGTGGTTGATTTTGTTTCTTTACTGGCTATTTTTGTAGGCAATTTAAACTGGCTATTTTTTCTGGCTATTTTTAGAGGAAATTTGATTGACTAATTTAGTGACTGTTTTCAATGGTTGTTTTAGTGGGCATTTTTTGCAACTTTGATAATAACTATTTTAATGAATTTTTAATGATTAATGACCATTTTTAACCTCGACCTGTATTCGATAAATGATTTTTAAATACTATACACAAATTTCGCACACGACTCCTCTTTGTGTGTGCATGTTTTTGGTTGTTTTATAAACACATTAATTTGAATTAATTGATCTCTCTCTCTCTCTCTCTCTCTCTCTCTCTCTCTCTCTCTCTCTCTCTATTAGTCTGTCTGTCTTTACCTGTGTATCTATGTATGTATGTATCTATCTGTAAATCTACACACACACACACACACACACACACACACACTGATGTCCCTTCCCATTCACTCACTTCACTTCACACTCACTGACACCAGTTCTCAATCATTAATGAGCGAGTAAACATGCTGTATTTATTTTACTTCTTCAGTCCGATTACACATTTTTCCTATTGAAGCTAGCAAGTTTTACAAAATTTTTGTTAAACATGTGAGGAAGATCCTCTCGTTCGAAGAGTCTCCTAAGTTGGATGAAAGCGTCCCCCAGAAACAAGAATGAAGCAAAAAATATGTCATCGGATTCTAGGTATTATCCTCATGAACCTTCTTCAGGTAATTGAAGCTGTCTGCGCTGACTCTGAGTAAAGCAACTAAACCGGCTAATCTAGGATTTTTAATTCGCTAGTTCCTACAATTTTTATCAACTGAACAGAGTTAGCCACCATCACTTAGAGTAAAAAATCGCACATATACCAGTGAAATGATTAAGGGAGGGTATAATTTCATGGCAATCTTCCGGTCCTTTTTTGATCAATCATGAGCCCAGAGGCCTAAGAGTAGATGACACATTTCCAGTATTTGCAACGAAAGGTTTCCTTCATGTGAAAAAAAACAAATGTCAGGTGTCACCCTTTGGGCAAACTTCGTTTATGTCGTGTGCTATTTTCTACACTAAGCAGTACAAATTCCATCATTCCTTTACATTAACTTTTATCAATGAACAAGTGATTCTCTTGAAGACATTGTTCATTGTGATCACCTCCGTGAGAATAATTAGGCCTAAATTAAGCAGTGCCTTTTTCTGAAGGTATCTTTTATCGATCTATGTCTGTTTACCCATCTTATAATTGTCTGTCTATCCAGCTAAGGTGTGAGGGAGTGGGAGTATGTATGGGGTATATGCGAGTGAGTAGGTGAGAATGAGGGGGCAAAAGAGGATGTACTGTATGTATTGCTGTGAGCAAGAAATGGAAGGAGAATATAAGAGATTATGGATCAGCTGATTTAAGGATGCTGGGGTAATATTGAAAGTAGGATTACAAAAGTGGGTGATTGTGTGTGTGCATCCGCCAATGCAAGCTCGTGCAAGCAGAATGAAAGAAGACTTTTGGGCAAAGAAAAGTTCCAGAGGAATGAGAGAGTGTGTTTGAGTGGAGATATGAATGAAACAGAAGGGAATGTGAGGGTGGATGGAGTAGTTGGTGAGTAAGGTGTGCCCGCAGAAGTGGATGAAAATGGCAGTGCTCTAGTGGACATTTGTTCGGGGAGGGGGTTAGTGATAGCCCATACCCTCTTTAGACACAAAATGATCCACAGGTAAACGTGGCGAGTGATGAGAAAGGTGGGTGGTGAACTGAATGAACGGAAGGCAATGACTGATTATGGATGTGTGGATGACAAAATGAGAAGGTGTGTAAAGAATGCAAGAGCATACAGAGGCTGAAGGGGTAGACATCCTGACTACCCCTTAATAGTGGTGAAAGCCAGGGTTCAAGCGCAATGGGTGAATAGAAGAGAAGGGAAGGAGGAGGTAGTCCAAACAAGGAGGGTTAGAAGGTTGTTAGAGGATGAAATAAAAAAGGCAGAGTATAATAGAGTAGTGGAGGAGCGATTGGGTAATATGATTTCGAGCAGATGGGGGAGGTGGAAGATGTGTGAAAGATATGAGCAGAAGAAATCTGTGCAGCTTGTGAGGTGGTGTATGGGGTGAAGAGAAGACGAAAGGGAGTGCAATGAACAGCATGGTGGAATGAGGAGGTAAGACAAGCTGTGTTACAAAATAGGAAAGCATATTGTGACTGGGTGGGAAGAGGAGGCATGTACGAAGTTGAGAGACGGAAGAGAGAGTTATATGTTGAGAGGAAGAATGAGGTGAAAATATTAGTAAGAGAGGGTAAGAAGAGAGTGGATGAGGAATGTGGAAGGAACTTTAGTATAAAGTGGAGGGAATGTATGAAAACGTTCAGGAAGGAGGTGAAGAGAGTTAGACAGGATGATAAAGAAGTTAGTCGAGGAGTGAAAGAAAAAAAAAAATGTAGATTGACAGTGGAGAAGGGAGAAAGGGTGAGCAGATGAAGAGAACACTTACATACAGTAGAGAATGAAAGTAAAGGCGCGTTTTTGTGAGGCCTGAGGCTCAAGCCTGGCTTCGCTCTTTGGCTTAAGCCAAAGTGGCCCCGCAAAAACAGTACTCGAGCCGTACTGACGAATGTAAACAAACACCCCGGTCAGCTGATGACGCAAAGCTGCATGGCAGATATTGGAGAATCAGATATTTTCGATCTAAGCAGTAGTTCTTCCCTCCAGATGGGAACTTTTCCGTTGTTTGCAGAGACACAAGAGTCTGCGACTGTTGTGTCCACTCTTGTAGAGGAATACATGAGCCAGGTCACTGCGTTGTCGTCTTTAATGGCAACAGGCACTAGGGTACATAAAGCAGCTGTGTTAACCACTGGAAAGATGAAGGGCATTATATAAGGAAAGCTTTAAGTTTACAAACTTGGGGTGCTTGTTTAGAACCCTAGGAACATGGTACTCTCAGTGACAGTGTATGGGAAAGTAGACAGAACTCTTATTGATATTATGGTGTAGTGGTAGGAAGCTTAATAATAATGCTGGAGACAACACATTTGTGACCATCATGTTTGTAATGTAGTCAAAAAGTTATGTTGTTGATTGTAGGAAACAACTGGAATCATGGACTGGTTAGGTTTTGATATTCGTAAGATCTTACACATCAAAAGTTTGGTGAGTAAAAGTCTGATAATAGGTTATTGCTTCATTTTACGTACTTATTAGGCTTGGCAGCGCCAGTAAATTTACAGCCGTTGTTTTACTATTAAGGAAAATCAAATTTCCATAATTGTCTGAAGCAGATTGTATGAGGTGAACATACCCCAACACAAGTATCTCCACATTTTTACCTCCCACTTCCCATCGACACATTGGAAAAAAAAAATTATGGTTATATTACTGGTTAGATCATGTCAGGAGTATGAGTTTAAGGCGGTTTTTGATAACTGTCTGTTTGTGACTAGGTAGCTGAGAAGAGGCTTCATAGGCCAATAGTTTTCTTGGCAGCAGGTAATGAGTTTGTCAAATATTTTGGTAAGGACGATGATGAGCCTAGGCAGCTGACTATATGTTGGTTGGATTAAATTTGAATGTAGGATCATCTGACAAGAGTTTGGCATGCCTTATTCAGTTTGGTAGAAGATGAGCTAACTTCATCATGCAGATGTTGCGCCTGCCAGATTTTTATATATATTTTTATATTATTTTTTTCTTTTGGGTGCAGATGATTGGCCATTTAAGTATTAAGTTGGCCAAGAAGCTGTATGAGTGCATGTCTGGTTCATTCAGGTGTGCATGCAACAGGAAGCACTCCCTGTATGTTGCATAAACTGTACCTGCATTATGAACTCTTTATCAGTGCATACTTTCAGGGGAAAGGAATTATCAAGATGCTATTCATTTGTGATAACAACGTATTGAATGTGTGGGGAATTTCTGCCATAGGGTCACATTGCCTTGTGATTATTGGGTATCTGGTAGTGCTCATTTCGGACAATTTTTAGATTCGCACAACCAGAGATTCTTAGAAACATAAGTTTACCAAATAAGTTCTGGGCCAGTATAGACCATTTTTCATTCTATCCACTTTGCTCGCAAATTAATAATACTTGCATTAGGTTGAGTTGGGTTGGGTTAGGTTAGGTTAGGTGATTAGGTTACATTAGGTTGGGTTGGGTTAGGGTAAGTAGTAGGCCCACAGTACATATTTTTTCATCAAACCTGACTGTTTCCTATGGTTTTGGGTGTGATTCTGTTCATGTTGACCTTTATTTCTAAAAAGAAATAGTGGATTTTAAGGTGATTGCAAAAATATTCATTCCTTTGAAACCACTGATTGGCAATAGATTTGAAGGGCAAAATCAAATGACTCACACCAAAAACCATTGGAAACACTCAGATTTGATGTAAAGATCAGTGGTTGTGTGAAACTAAAAATTGACCCTCATTTCCATTCAGGTGTTCCCTTCAGTGAGCTACTTTGCTGTTAGGTCACTGTGTCCCCCCGCTCCCTCAAAAAAAAATTTATATATATTAAGAATATTTGCAAAACCATACTTTATAATTACATTATGTTCCTTTGGGTTGGTGCAGAGAATCACATGGAAAGCAGAAAGGTTTCAGTGATCACCTGGATCAGAAAGAAGATCTTGATTTCTTCAGAAATATGCGAGTCACCAAGGAAACCTTTACTCTTCTCCTTTATTTTGTACAGGAGCAGTACCGACCAGTGGTCCGTGGAGGGACTCCTCCTGTTCATTAAAGTGTTCTCTCCATCCGCTCACTTTTTCTCCCCTCTCCACTAGTAATCTACCATTTTTATCTCTCACACCCCAAACTAACTTTGTTGGCACCCTGTGTAGCTCTCTTTACCTCTTTCCAGAACATTTTCTTACATTCCCTCCACTTTGCACTCAAATTCCTTCCAAATTTCTCATACACTCTCTTCTTACTCTCTCTTACTAATCTTTTCACCTCTCTACATATAACTCTCTCTTCCTCCTCTCAGCTTCTTCGACGCCCCTGTTCCTCATCCACTCATTATATGCTTTCTTCTGCAAGAAAATAATTCATTAGCATTAAAAGTGTTCTTAGAACTGTACGAAAAAAAAAAAAAAGAGATGCATGGATAAAAAATATTCAGGAATATATGAAGGAAATCAGCATAAGAAATTCTAACCAACTGGACAATTTAAAAAAGGATGAAATAAAGAAGAAGGTAAATGAATACGAAAAAAAAGAAAATGTTGGAGAGAAGAACTGACAAACAAATCCTCAATTATATTTTACAAAGAGAAAAAATTAGACATTAAGGAAGAAAAAATTAATGAAAACACACAGGGTTCTATACTGCTGCACAGATGTTGCTCGAACACTTTAAAATTAAACTGGAGAGCAAGGTATATTTGGTGGAAATACGTATTGTGAATTATGTAACAAAACACGAAGAAACTCTTGAACATTTCTTTAAAAATTGTAATGCATTAAAAGATACAAGAAGTAAATATGAGGTAGAAGAAGGCAATTTAGAGAACATACTGTAATTAACATATGCAAAAGAAGATGCAGATAAAAAATTCTACCACTACAAGAAATACCTCTGTGAAGTATGGAACACTAGAAAACGTATTTTAAAACATTAAAAAAAAAAAAAAAAAACTAGACAACGAACAGCCCAGTGCTAATTCAAAAGCAATGCTGAGTGAACACCATCTGATCTGCACCACAAACGAGCTGTTCAATTCACTCTAGCTACACATGTTCTTCTCTCACGTGCATCAACTGTAAATTCTAGCATATCTGTATATCAAAATCAGTCGGTGCAAGCCACATACTCGTGGCATATTGAAAATAAAAGTGAGAACAGCCATACAACACAATGGAAGACGCCATCTTTGTTTACATATGACGTCACACTCCCGGGCTCGAGCTACCTCAAGCCAGCTCCAGGAATGGATCGACTTGGCTTGAGTCTGGTTCAAGCGCGGCTCGAGTCCGGCTTGAGCCTGGGCACCGCAAAAACGGGAATAGAAGTTTGGCTTAAGTCTGGCTCGAGCCAGGCTCAAGCCTGGGCCTCACAAAAACATTCCTTAAGTGGCTGTGGAATGGCTAGGAGATGGAGGGAGGTGAGAAGGGTGGAAGAGATCAGTAGGATGTAAGTAGTGGAGGCAATGAAGAAAGTCAAAATACGGAAAGCCCCGGGAAATGATGCAGTGTGTGGTGAAACGCTGAAGCATGAGGGAGAGATAGTGGTAGAATGGATATGGAAGATGTGTGGATTGGCCTCGGAGGAAGGTAGAATCCTGGAGGATTCGATGTCAGGTATAATTATTGCTTTGTACAATGGAGAAGGGGAAAAGGAAGTGTGTTGTAATCACCGGGGCATTTGTGTTCGTAGCGTAATAGGAAAAGTATATTGTAGGATAGTTATTGACAGAGTTAGGTAAATAAAAAAGGAATTACTTGAAGAAGAATAAGGAGGTTTTACGAAGGGAAGATCAAGTGTTTCTGATCTCGAACTCTTGATCATCCTTGTCTTTTTGTAATTTATGCCGTTTGGGTGGGTATGAGGGTGGCGATGAGTCACCAGCACCATGGGAGTAGACAGGCGTGAATCCATCACTGCTGGGCTAGAAACAAGAACTGAATTACTAAATATGTTGTATTTGACAACTGCAGTGTGGCAGGGATTGTCAACAGCTCTGATGGTGTAGAGGGAGACTCAACATTCCCATGGAAACCACTGAAGCTTCCTCATGTTTGAAATTATGGCGAGGAGATCAATCACCTTATATGGGGTGATCAGTGCGGCCAGGTGCGACCTGCATATCTGAATTACTAAATATTCGGAATTTGGCCACATGCTGTGTAGCAGGGACTGGGAACAACTCTGATGGTGTAGAAGGAGACTCACATTCGCCTGGAAACCACTGACGCTTCCTCGTGCTTGAAATTATGCACAGAGACCCATCACCTCATGTGAGGCAATCGGTGCAGCCCAGGGTGGTCTGCATACTGCCTTGTATAAGGCGATAATCACGGCAGAAGTTAAAATTATTATCACCATTGAGAGTCATACACACCTAATTATCAGAAATCTGGTCAAAAATTTATGTTTAATTTGGCTAAGGAAAAATTCAAGGAATCAGTGCAAAAATTTGCTAAATATAGCAGGAGTGTTTCACCTCTAGTTTGACAACTCCCCTTGACAGAATTCTATTTTGTGTAAATATTGATTTCCAATGCCAACACATGTATTTGTGTTTAAATCAATATTTACGCAAAATGGAAGTCTGTCAATGCATGTTGACAATCTGAAAGGAAATATCCCCTAACTGCGGCATGTTTTAGCTCTGAAACCTGATTTTTTTTTTTTTTAATTAAAATTCATATTAACCCTTAGCTTGTGGCAGCAGTTCCTGAGAAGCATTTAAAAAAACAAACTTTTTTGTATAGACGCCCCCTACCACAGGACTGAAACACAAATTTAGTTACACCACATTATGTAAGGCATAATCCATATATCTACTCTACCACATGTAAGGTTTTAACATAATATGTACATAGACTCTACCACAATGTGGAACGGTTGCTATATTTCATTAACATAGCAAAAATGGTGTTGCAAGCATCTGGTTGGTGGAGTGGTATAAGTAGATTGTAGGCTTCTTTACTAAGCCTTGTAAAATGACGAAACTTAAAAATGTATACATCTCCCCAACATTACTTTCCTTTCACATCAGATCTCTACTCTCTCATATCATTTTCCCCTACCTTCTCTTTTCATCACAGACCTTGGCAGCTTAGTTGTATGTTTCTCTCACTATATGTTCCATTATATCCCTGTCAAAAAAAATAAAAGACAAAAATCTCCAGTGGGTTTTGAGGATTTTGCAAAACTACTTTGACCTCTGTGTCTCCAGTAAATGGCAATCGTTCTCTTCTAGCTCGAGAATGACTTAACCATCCAACTGGAGCACTGTCATCATTGCCATCAACTTCTAGACTTGACAGATTATCATCTGGCTTCTCTGCAATCTCAACTTGTGGTTCATCACCACTATCAGTGTCATCACCATCAGTGTCTGATGTAGAATCACTAGTAATATCATCAGTGTAATCATCATCCAAATCCTGATCTACAATAAGTTTTATCTCATTATCACTAATGTTCCTCCTTGTGTGGACCATGATTATGTCTACAATATCCAAATATCAAAAGAAAATTAGAAATTAAGGTCTAGAAGAGAAACAAAGGATTGTTGTATCCCCTCAAAGAGCTGGGAACGGACTGTTTGAGTCACTCAGCGAGCAACCTTGTATAGGGCACCTGCGACCCGTATGTTGTTAGTTACAAATATTTGAGGCCTTTGAACACTTACACATTGCCGACTATGTAATTATATTATCTGCTATGATTTAAAGGGGACAGTTTGGGGGGTTGCGTCTATATATAGCCTCCCCGCAATTTTTCAGTAGATTTTGCACATTAGATTTTTCCACGGCCAGCTAAGGGTTAATCATATATATATATTTTTTACCGGATTTCACATAATTGGGTGTACGTGAATCTATATGGTGATAAAAATTATAATATTTTCCATAGAAATGTGTATATTCAGTAAATGACCGCTGATTCGGTATTTCCTTGCACCGCTTCACAACAGAAGGAACTGCCCGATGTGATAGGGTACCCCTGACGTGCTGCTCGCCACCACATATTCCTGGTTATCATGTGTATCGGAACAGTGATGAATCTTTCTTCTGGTGAGATTCTACCTGTGTTCTTGGTTCTTGCATAGTGGAACAAAGCACCAATGGTGGTTATTTGCTGACTTGGCCATGCCAAAGCAAAGCTTAGCTAATCAGCAGAACGACAATCACACAACTTAGCTGGGGATCACACTTTTGTTTTGTACCCAGGCTTGGCGATTTATAACATCATGGCCACTTAAGGCTTGTGCTGTCATCAACCTCCTTCTGTGCAAATTTGAAGGCTTGTATCTCCAAATTTTTACTCTGGTTTGTCAAATTAACTATATCATGGGATAATTCAGCACATTTATCACCCAAATATATTGTTCACCTAAAAAAAAAAAATCTGCTGTCAACCACCCCACTGGGGCATCTGGCACCAGACAGACTAGCCAACTACCAAAGTTGTTGAATGATATCTTGCTGAGGTGAGCAGGCTTAAGTGCTGCTTCGATCCTTTGACCCAGTAGTGGTCAGACTACTAGCAGCCAGATCTAGCAGTAGTTAGACTAAACGCACTCCCCCAGTCCCCCCCACTCCCTCTTCTGGAGTGGTGGACGGAGAGGGCTCGAAGGAGAATGGCAAAGCCACCTCATCCCCCACCTCTCATAGACCTTCTAGAGATGAAGCCCAAGCCCGAAAGAGTGGTGGCCCTTTTGACATGGGGGATGAGGCGGGTGTGGAGGAGGATGGCAGAACTACCTAGTCCTCCACCTCTCCCGAGATCCTCTTGGGCTAAAGCCCACCCAGAAATGCCTGTCTTACAGTGGAATGTTACAGGCTGCAGATGATGAATAAATATGTGAATAAATAATTATGTATCTGTCTATCTATCTACCTATATATGCTATGCATGCATGTAAACATATATATATATATATATGGCAGAATCGGTAGAGAGGCAGCCTGCAGTCCTAATGAACCCAGGTTCGAATTCTGGCAGGGGCAGGGAACAGTTTAAGGATTTGAATTTCTGAAAAAGCAGACTTTTCTAATCTGCCAGATGACCCGCCGACATGTCATAAAATATACCACCGCTAATACCAGTACACCAGTCCTGTATGAGACACCCCTAGCATGTATTCACTATGGATGGTGGGTGTTAGAGCCGGAGTGGTGACATGTGGAGATGTAGGAGGACTACTGGGCCCCAAGAAGGACTACTGGGACTTGGGAATATATATCTATATATATATATATATATATATATAGATATATATATATATATATATATATATATATATATATATATATATATATATATATATATATATATATATATATATATATATATATATATATATATATATATATATATATATATATATATATATATATATATATATATATATATATATATATATATATATATATATATATATATATATATATATATATATATATATATATATATATATATATATATATATATATATATATATATATATATATATATATATATATATATATATATATATATATATATATATATATATATATATATATATATATATATATATATATATATATATATATATATATATATATATATATATATATATACATATATATATATATATATATATATATATATATATATATATATATATATATATATATATATATATATATATATATATATATATATATATATATATATATATATATATATATATATATATATATATATATATATATACATATATATATATATATATATATATATATATATATATATATATATATATATACATATATATATATATATATATATATATATATATATATATATATATATATATACATATATATATATATATATATATATATATATATATATATATATATATATATATATATATATATATATATATATATATATATATATATATATATATATAACAAGAGAGAGAGAGAGAGAGAATATGTTTTTGACAACCTTCTCTTTTCTTTAACTACTCCTATAACCATAAGACAGTGCCTTATGCAAGACAGATCTATAATATGTGTAACAGCTGTGAAAGAAATCAGTATTACTGATTTCTGAATCACAGCAATAAAGTTTTATACAAATTATTACTGAAATGCATGATGTACAGCACAGTGTCCCCGTAAACTCACCGAGTGGTGTACAGCATAGTGCCCCCGTAAACTCACCAACACCCCCACCCGGACCCCACGGAGTAGCCGCAGTCGAACCACAGAATGCCGTGTGACAACGGCATAAGTCAGCCTGGGTCATGCGCCCCTATAGCACCCAGCTGTCGCACCGTCACCCTAGCAGGAAGATGACACTACCTTCGGGGAGTGGGACCGCCAGATCAGATCGGGGTGGAGCTGCTTATTCAGCTCCAGACAGCGCCCCTCTGGAGACGGCCTACTGCTACTCCCACCTTCGTTAGACAGCCGATTGCCGCTCTGAAGGTGCTGCCTCCAAGTCGGCCCATTGCCGCTCCTCCCTCCGGCAGAAGGAGACGGCCTATTGCCACTCTTGCCTTTGTCAGACGGCCGATTGCCGCTCCGAAGGTGTCCAGAGGTGTGCTAATTCCCCCACTCAGGCCACCGCCAATAGCCGGGCCTCAGTGCCTCATAGTTGTGCCCTTGGGCAGCCACGGCCGATTGTCGGGCCCCACGGCCAGAGAGAGGTGTCGACAGAGTCATTGCCTCAGTGTGAGACGAGAGCCCGGATCTCCAGCATCGGAGAACCCCAGTGAGGCCTTACGGCTTCCCCTGGCCTCCGCTTCCTACGGCTGGCCCTGGAGAAGACCCACCTGATGGACTCTAGTTCAGGTCGGTGCCACAGACCCTCCCTGACGGCACTCCTCGGCTCTGGAGACCGCAGCCCTCAATCACTTCAGATCCTCCCCAGGACGCCCGGGTGTGATCTCTCCACGACCCCAAGGCGGCATTTGACCTCCACCTCTGGCTGAGACCTGTGCCAGAGATTCCTGGACCTGTTTGGACCCAGTCATGAGGGCCACACTCCCGAACCTAGCCCCGGACTACAGGCCCCTTCGTCACCTGCAGCCCTGGATGAGAGAGGACGCTCCTGCGAGTCGTCCCGTGCCCTCTCGGCACGTCCTCCCTTGGCGGTGCCCCTATTCTGGCAGAGTTGTCGCCGGCGTGTCTCCCCGCCGCTCCCACCAAATGAGTGAATCATGTTAAGTGTGGTGTTGCCCCAGAATTAGTTAAGTGACTTACACTAAGTGTGACGTTGCCCCAGAATTAGTGTAACAGTGATACAGTGCCTTAATGTATGTTGAATATCGGGACAAGTGAAATCATGGGTGGATGAGTAAGGACGAGTGCAGAAACTAAATTCTGGTGAATCAGACTCACGAGTGACGCCCTTGCAGAAAACCAGTAAGATTACTACCCCGAGACAACCCCTATAGTAAAATACACCAATGTCCCTTGTTACAGGAAACCGTAGAGAAAAGTGTTAATAATATTCTCCCGCTTGTACTGCCATAAACACAGTGATTTCCCAGTGTCCACCACCCCCCTCTTTAAGAATCTCCTCCCAGTAGCTAGTGTGAACGTAAATGAGGGATAGAATCAAATGTCAAAACCCCTTTGTTATTAGAAAATACTAAGTCTGAATTAATAACACTTACTCTCTCCCAATATTACTATAACTCTCTGACCTGCCGCGAGTCACTCCCCTCATCCCCCCCTGTGTGAGACTTACTCCCCACGCTCCCATGCGCACCTGTATTCCCTGTATACCTATGCACTAGAGTTACTGTGTTGGCATCAGTATCAGCTAAGCCAGTACCCTGTGAGATACTAATATCCTAGTTGAGGTTTTATTTCTCTGCCACATACTGTGTTGTAATATCTGCTGTTTTGTCCTGTGTCTGACTGTGGTAATATACGTGTAAAGGTTATTGCCTGGAGTTTTTGTGTCCTACCTCTCTTTATTGCACTAAGCCCCAGTCTCGAAAGAGGACCCTGCTACACGTTATGTGTGCTAGGACCGAGGAGTCAGGCCTTTTTCACCTAGCATTACACTGGTAGCCAGAGGTTGTTCTTGACCCGGACATAGAAGAGAGGTAGTGAGGAAATATTTGGCAAAATGGCAACTAAACCACACATAAAGTGACCCAAGTTTGACTCCGACCAGTACGATATACACATATATCTGGCAATAATTAAACCCTTACTGGATATTGGCTTTGATAATGACCAGCAGAAAATTGCGGTCACACTTCCACTATTCGGGCAAAGCGGCAGCAAACATAGCACTGAAAATCGTCCCAGAGCTCACCTGACAGAACTTTACAAAGTTCGTTGTTCAAGCCATCACCCCATCACTAGGGAGAGTGGTGGCTCTATCCCAATTGGATAGTTGTTCATTTGACGGGGATTTAGATTATACCCTTATACAGGCAAGATGCCTAGTTACTGCTGCCTACCCGGAGGCAGATGAGGAAACCCGGGATCAGCACACATTTAACACTCTGCTCATAGTGCTTCCGAGTGTTGTCAAACAACACTTCACTATCCATGACCCAACTGGAGACATGGATAGAAATGTCCAGCTCACAAGGGACCTCCTGACCACCTGCCCTACTCCGCAGCAAATTCATGTGGTAAAGAAATTTCCCACTCAACCCCCGGCTCCTCCAGCCATGCCACGTCCGCCCTTGCCTCACACCAGCCCTACCCTAGCGCCCAGTCCTCCTAGGGCACACCCCTCCCGCCGGCGTCCAGCCCCACGGGAAAATCCGAATCTGATCCTAGTGAATCCCTGGGAATTCACAGCCTGCAGCTTCCACTGTCCCCTACATGACATACAGGACCAGCTTAAAGCTGCCCGCTGCAGAACCACAGCCCCGGGTTCATGTAAGGTGTCGTCTTTAGAAGGTGAGGCCCCAGAAGACGAACTGGCGCCCATGGACGAGCCCCATCCGGGAGAACAGGAACAGGGGAGTGAAAGCCCCAGACAGCTGGATTTTTTAGGCCTGCCCCCGCACCAACCCACAGTGGCGGGGGCAATTTACCCCTAAGTATCCCCCGCCAGTGTACCACAAGATGAAATTAAACGACGTGAAGGCCAGACTGCTACTCAATACAGGAGCAGCCATGTCCCGCCTTTACAGCCACTATATCTCCCGCCACAAATCGACCTTTGGCCCACTCCGCCCCACTGTCACTCACCTTGTGGATGTGGGGGATGGCCCCCTGCCCATCCGTGGGGAGACTCGGGCCCTACGGGTCGACACCCACCAGCCGGTGTCCACCCAACATCAATTCATTATTTTTGACTCCTTCTGCCGGAGCTACGACGGGTATTTAGGACTGGACTTGCTCCAAAAACTTGGAGCTACAATTGACTGCCGCTACCGACAGTTCCAGTTCCGTCCCCCACCCCGCCCCACCCAGGCCGTTTGCACCTGTAGGCCATGGCCCTGGACGGAATATTCGCCCCCTCCCCCCCTCTCGTGCTCCCCTCCTCCTCCCCTCCCTCCATCCCCCTCTTCTCCTCCTCCAGTGTCCCCCCTTGCCACCCCTCCTCTTTCCTTCACTGCCACCGTCTCTGCCGCTGTTACCATTCCGTCCCACCACGAGGCCTGGTTGCCCCTTAACTGGCCCTCTGGCCCCTCTGTTTTGTTCTCCCCCCTCCTCCCACCTGCCTTTTATCTCCCACTTTTCTCCCTCCACACCACACTGCCGTCCGTATAGCCAACCTCGCCCCTTCCCCCCTTACCCTCCCCAAAGGGCTCGTTATTGGAGAGATGGAGGAAGCCGAGCCCTGTGCCTCATCCTCCTCCCACTTCCCTGTCCCCCTACCCCCCATTCCCGACCATCTCTCCGTCCAGCAGTTGGACATCCTACGTCGCCTCCTCCTGGATTTCCAGGACCTGTTTGCGACAGGACCAGCAGACATAGGGCACACTACGTACCTGTCACATGAAATTTACACAACAGGCCCATCCATTAGACAGCTTTCCCGATGGAAAAAAAACGACAAAGGGAGGAAGAGGACCACCAGGTACGTGAAATGATAGAGGCCGGCATCACTTCCCCCTCCACCAGCCCTTGGTCCTCCCCCATCGTTCTAGTAAAGAAGAAAGACGGCACGATGCAATTTTGCATCGATTACCGCCGCCTGAACGACGTCACCATCAAAGATGCCACTCCCCTCTCACGAATTGACGATTCCTTGGATTCTCTTTACGGGACATCTTGGTTTTCCACCCTCAACCTCCAGTCCGGGTACTGGCAGGTCCCTGTACATCCAGAACACCGAGGCAAGACGACTTTTTCCATGAGCTACGGCAAACATTATGAATTCAATGTCCTGCCATTCGGCCTCTGCAATCCCCCTGCCACTTTCTCCAGGCAAATGGAATCTGTCCTGAGCGGCCTCACTTGGGAAATATGTCTGGCCTATTTGGATGACGTCATCGTTTTTAGCCAGACCTGGGCCGACCACTTGCAGTGCCTCCGCTGAGTCTTCACTAGGATTCGCCAGGCAGGCCTCAAGCTCCATCCCTCTAAGTGTGTCCCGGCCACCAGGACTGTCTCGTTCCTGGGACATGTTATTTCCCAGGCAGGAATTTCCCCGGACCCCGATAAGCTCCGCGCCATAGCAGACATACTGCCACCACAGGACGTCCACGGCTTCCGTGCCTTCCTAGGACTCACGTCCTACTATCGTTGCTTCGTGAAGGGGTTCGCACAAATTGCAAAGCCTCTTCACTATCTGACCAGGAAGGGGGAGCCGTTCATCTGGACTGAAGAAAGACGAGCTGCCTTCCAACAGCTAAAAGACAAGCTCGTCTCTGCCCCGATCGTGGCCTTTCCTGATTATGCCCTCCCTTTTTGCCTCTACACCGATGTTTCCCTCACTGCCATAGGCGCCGTACTAGCCCAAGTACAATCCGGCCGGGAGCACATCATCGCCTGCGCCAGTCGCACCTTGAATCCAGCTGAGAAGAATTATGCCGCGACCAAGCGAGAATGCCTCGGCATAATTTGGGCCCTCCAACATTTTAGGGCTTACCTTTCCGGGACCCAGGTCACCATTATAACTGACCACCAGTCACTCCAGTGGTTACACTAGTCTGACTCACATAACGCCCAACTCATCAGGTGGCGTGAAACCCTGGAGGAATTTCAGTATGAAATCTCCTACAGGCCTGGAAAGCTCCACACCAACGCAGATGCCCTCTCCTGCCTCCCCATCCACGCGGTACAGCCAGATCCGGACCTCCTACAACTATGGCACCGCAAGGAATGGCCCCCCTGGATTCTTGCCAACCTGTTCACTAAACTATACCGACAGGGTGACCACCTCCTAACCCCGTCCGGGCATATCCTCCTGACCTCCGATACGGCGTGTGACACCCTGCGCCACCTTCGTGCCCATAACGGCATCCACCTGGGCACCAAGAAATTATTACAAGTGTTCAACAACACCTACTGGGCGCCAAACCCCTCCACCCTCGCCAAGAAAATCATTCAAACTTGCTGCGCCTGTGCACTGGAAAAAGATGTCACCCGGACCGCCGGACCCTCAGGCCACATCACCGCCCACAAGCCCTGGCAACTCCTGGCAACAGATATAGTAGGCCCCCTCCCTCCCAACTCCGGATATAAATATGTAATCACCTTTGTGGACACATTCGAAATTTGTAGTAGCCTGTCCAGCGAAAGAGCATCATGCCGTTGCCGTCACCGATGCCCTTCACCGACACGTGTTGCCTTATTTTGGCATCCCCCAAGCCATCCATTCTGATAATGCCCCTGAATTCTTCAGGAAAATCTGGGAGGAACTCGCCAGGATCTTTGGGTATAAAATCTCCCACTCCTCTCCTTACTGGCCACAGGGGAACGCAGTATGTAAACGTAGCCATCGTACTTTCATGAATCAATTAAGCACACGCATCGAGGCTACGAAAAATGACGACTGGCCGGCTCATGTGAAGATTGTTCAGTGGGGCATGAATTCCTGACCCCGAGAGGACGGGGTTTCCCCGCATGAAAGGATATTTGGCGAAGCCCCCCTTCTATTACCACTGCGCCAACACATGCAACCACCCACCTCCACTCCCACTACAGACCCGTTGCACCTGAAGGGCCAACTGCACCACCTACAACAAACTCTAGACCTCGGCCCTGACACAGCCTCCAACCCCTTCAGCCCAGGCAACACCGTCATCATCGCCAAACTTCCCACCCCCCACAAACTCGCCCCCCACTTCACGGGGCCCCACACAATCACCCACGTCCCCAACCGTTACCAGGTTGTCGTAGATTATCAAGGCACCCCGCTGCACCCTCCGAAACCGCCACGTGCACCCTTTCCGCACACTCGCCTTTGCCATCCCGACCCCACACCCCCAACCTCCCCCTGCCCCCATGCCGCCCTCCACTTCCACATACGAGTGCTACATTTCCTTCTCGCCCTCCCCCTCCACCCCCCCTACTGCCTCAGCCTTCCCGGCCACCACCACCCCCTTCACCTCACCTGACATCTCACCCACCATAACAACCTCCCCTCGCTCTCCCTCACCCCTTCCCTCCGCCACCCCACCCTCACTGCCCGACCGCACGTGTCCCGCCCACACTGCCACACCCTCACCACAACCCACTACCACTGCCTTCCGCCCACCGCCCTTGCGTATGCCCACTCCGACGGCCTCACCCCCTACAGCGCCCCCCACTTGCACAGCAGCCCATACTACCCAATCTCAGCCACCCCGCCCACCCACTTCCCCAGCCACTCCCACCCTCAGAACCACCACCATCCGCTCAGGCTGCCTCTCGTGCCCACCCGCCCAATACAACCATACTCCTACACCACCTGCCTCCCAATGACTTCACACTGTCATGATACACCAAGCCCAAATCCCCTCCACCTACACTCCCCAGAGACTCGACGCCACATTACCATGGCACAAAACCCGGCCCCGGCCCTCGGTGTCCAGCATACAGCACCCTACTACACCAGCAGCATCACCAAGCAAGATGAAAGTGCGACGGGCCATATGGGCGCCTACCCTCAGCAGGAACCACCGGCTCTGTGGACCACGCCACCTGCTGACCCTCCTCCGTTCTGCCCTCACCACCTCCACGCTCTTCCTCATCTGCAACACAGAGCAGGAAGAAAACCGCTACACTACTGCCTGGCAGGCCCTACTACAACACCTCCAGCCTGTGTACGCAACACATGACACTCACGTATACAATCTCCAGCCACGGGGACGTGACTTTTTCCAGGGGGAGAGTGGTGAAATGCGTGATGTACAGCATAGTGTCCCCGTAAACTCACCGAGTGGTGTACAGCATAGTGTCCCCATAAACTCACCGAGTGGTATATAGCATAGTGCCCCCATAAACTCACCAACACCCCCACCCGGACCCCATAGAGTAGCCGCAGCCGAACCACGGGATGCCGTGCAACAACAGCATAAGTCAGCCCGGGGTGTGCGACCCTATAGGACCCAGCCGTCGCACCGTCGCCCTAGCAGGAAGATGACACTGCCTTTGAGGAGAGGGACAGTCAGATCAGATCAGAGTGGAGCTGCTTATTCAGCTCCAGACAGCGCCCCTCTGAAGACGGCCTACTGTCGCTCTTGCCTTCGTCAGACGGCTGATTGCCACTCCGAAGGTGTTGCCCCCGAGTCGGCCTATTGCTGCTCCTCCTTCCGGCAGAAGGAGACAACCTACTGCCGCTCCCACCTTCATCAAATGGCCGATTACCGCTCCAAAGGTGCTGCCCCCGAGTCGGCCTACTGCCGCTCCTCCCTCCAGCAGAAGGAGATGGCCTACTGCCGCTCCTGCCTTCGTCAGACGGCCGATTGCTGCTCCGAAGGTGTCCAGAGGCACGCTAATTCCCCCACTCAGGCCACGCCCAATACCCTGGCCTTGGCGCCTCATAGTTGCGCCCTTAGGCAGCCACGGCAGATTGTCGGGCCCCACGGCCAGAGAGAGGTGTCGACAGAGTCATCACCTCAGTGCGAGACGAGAGCCCTGACCTCCAGCATTGGAGAACCCCAGCGAGGCCTTACGGCTTCCCCTGGCCTCCACTCCCTACGCCTGGCCCTGGAGAAAACCCACCTGACGGACCCTAGTTCAGGTCGGTGCCGCAGCCTCTCCCTGACGGCACCCCTCGACTCTGGGGACCGCAGCCCTCAGTCACTCCAGATCCTCCCCAGGATGCCCGGGCGTGATCCCTCCATGCTCCCAAGGCGGCGTAAGACCTCCACCTCCGGTTGAGACCTGCGCCAGAGATTCCTGGACCTGTTCGGACCCAGTCCTGAGGGCCACACTCCTGAACCTAGCCAGGAGACTACGAGCCCCTTCGCCACCTGCAGTCCTGGACGAGAGAGGGCGCCCCTGCGAGTTGTCCCGTGCCCTCTCGGCATGCCCTCCCTTGGCGGTGCCCCTATTCTGATAGAGTTGTCGCCGGCGTGTCTCTCTGCCGCCCCCACTAAATGAGTGAATCATGTTAAGTGTGGTGTTGCCCCAGAATTAGTTAAGTGAATTACGCTAAGTGTGACGTTGCCCCAGAATTAGTGTAACAGTGATACAGTGCCTTAATGTATGTTGAATATCGGGACAAGTGAAATCACGGGTGGATGAGTAAGGACGAGTGCAGAAACTAAGTTCTGGTGAATCAGACTCACGAGTGACGCCCTTGCAGAAAACCAGTGAGACTACTACCCCGAGACAACCCCTATAGTAAAATACACCAATGTCCTTTGTTACAGGAAACCATAGAGAAAAGTGTTAATAATTTTCTCCCACTTGTACTGCCATAAACACAGTGAATTCCCAGTGTCCACCACCCCCCTCTTTAAGAATCTCCTCCCAGTAGCTAGTGTGAACGTAAATGAGGGATAGAATCAAATGTCAAAACCCCTTTGTTATTAGAAAATACTAAGTTTGAATAAATAATACTTACTCTCTCCCAATATTACTATAACTCTGTTCTGTCCTGCCGCGAGTCACTCCCCTCATCCCCCTCCCCCCTCGTGTGAGACTCACTCCCCGTGCTCCCACGTGCACCTGTATTCCCTGTATACCTATGCACTAGAGTTACTGTGTTGGCATCAGTATCAATTAAGCCAGTATCCTGTGAGACACTAATATCCTAGCTGAGGTTTTATTTCTCTGCCACATACTGTGTTGTAATATCTGCTGTTTTGTCCTGTGTCTGACTGTGGTAATATACGTGTAAAGTTTATTGCTTGGAGTTTTTGTGTCCTACCTCTCTTTAACCCGCGGCGTCCCGTCGACGTACTTCCACGTCCTCACGTTATGTCACTGCCAATCCCGTTGACGTACTTCAACGTCCTGCAATTGCAAGGTTCATAATTTCCACAATTTTCAAAATTCGCGCGAGATTTTCTATTCGCCCACGTACCCAAGCCTCCCCTACCTGCCCCCAGGCAGGCAGCGTCCCAGACCCCGCGTGACCTGTGTTTGCCCTTGTCTCGGTCACTCACCTGTTAGCAGTGACCCAGGTCAGACATGGCGCTTAAAGGTCTCTCAGACGACGAAATACAATCCGCCCTGGATGCCTTCACTGGAGATAGTGATTCTCCACTTGATGATGATGTGGTGGAATGAGATTATGTGCAGCCTGAGGAGGAAATAACAAGCAGTGATGAGGAGGTCCCTTCGCCCAGGAAAAAGCGGTATGTCACGTATCATAAGGCAAGGGAAGGCCAGCCTGCACCCAAAACACCTGCATGGACCTCTCTCCATCCCCTAGAGAGAGATTCTGATGAGGACGAGGATGAGGACAATGACGATGACGGCGGCTTAGGACGTGATGTTGCCTCGTGGTTGGGGAAGGAAAAAATCTCACCCCGAGGATCAGAAGGTGGGGCGAGAAGGCAAATAAAGTATGGCCTAGTGTTTTGTCTGGGGAAGGCAAAAGTGGTGTGGTGGGAGTGCGGGGTGAAAGGGAAGTGGTGTGAGGGAGGCAGCACGAGCACGTGATGCACGTAGGCCTAGGGGAGAGGAGGTGGAGCCACTCCCCAGCACGTCTTTCGCCATACAATATTCCCAAATTTCCTCCACACAGCCCCAGGATGTGGGGAAAGGAAGGAAAGGGAAGGGAAAGGGTAAAGGAAAAGGGAGAGGGAAGAGAAGTGCGATTGATGAAAGGCACCGCTCTCCACCTCCCCCCCCACCACCAATGTTGCGTTGTGCCTTCAGCCATGTTTCAGAGAGTACCATAACTTCCTACACTACTGAAACTGTGTGGGATGGCGATATGACACTCAGTATAATGGTAAGGCCAGTCAGTATGTGCCAAGTCTTATATAAACTTGAAATGGGTGTAATGTTTGCAGGAAAGTAATGTACAAGTTGAGAAATAGTGTAAGTTGAACGAAATGATATGAAAACTACACCCACTGTATAAATCTGCGAAAATATGACGCTCAGTATAACACTCTGGTCAGTAAATATGTGATAGCAAGAATATAAAGTGGAAACGGGTGTAATGTTAGCATGAATAAAACGTATAAGTTGAAAAATAGTGTAAGTTGTAATAATTGATGTCATGAGTACACCCACTGTGTAAATCTGCGAAAATATGACGCTCAGTATAACACTCTGGTCAGTAAATATGTGATAGCAAGAATATAAGGTGGAAACGGGTGTAATGTTAGCATGAATAAAACGTATAAGTTGAACAATAGTTTAAGTTGTAATAATTGATGTCACGAGTACACCCACATTCCGGTCAGTAAGTATGTGATAGGAATTATATAAAGTGGAATTTGTTGTAATGTTAGTAGTAAGGTATTTTATAAGTTGAATACTAGTGTAAGATGAAACAAATGATATCGCGATAACACTCCCTGTGTAAGTACGCGCTAATATGATGCTCAGTTGCATCGTAAGTTCTGAAATTATATGATATCAATTATATCAAGTGTAAACATGTGCAATGTTAGTGGAGAAATATTATATAAGTACAAAAATAGGTTGTAAGTTGAAACAGTAGTCATAGCGACTTCACCATGTGTGTTATTATGCGCTATTATTACGCTATATATTTACGTAAGGCCTGAAATTATCTCAAAACAGTTCTATAAAGTTGAAAAGTGTATAATGTTATTAGAAAAGTATTATGTAAGTAGAAAAAACACAATACGAGTTGAAACAACAGTCACAGCGAGTTCACTCACTACGTAAATAAGCGCTAACATTACGCTAAATGTTATCAAAAGGACTGTGAATACGTAAAAACAGTTCAATAAAATGTAAAATGGTATAATGTTATTGTAGAAGTATTATGTAAGTAAAAAAAATATGTATCATGATTTTCGAATGTTAGCGATTCATCGTGACCAAGTTGCCCGATTTTGCTCGTTTCGCACGATGGTACAATGCTTATTTCTGCTCTATTTTTGTATAAAATCCAATATACTCTTTTATCACATGTTTTTATGTTTGTAATAAATACATATCTACTTACTTTCATTGGTTTCCCAGACTTATAATACCATAGAAAACGTTAGAGGCTCAGACCGCCTATGGAGAACACGGGGCCAGGTGGGACCAAGGCATACCTGTTTAAGGTAATTATGGACCCCGGGGAACAATTTCTTTGCCACTGACCATTGTTTCTGACCAAAAGCGAAAGTTTTAGCAAAAAAAAAAAAAAAAGGGTCGAAAAATGGTCGGGATTGGGGGGTACCGGTGGTGAAAAAGTGGTCGGGACGGGGCGGGTTAATGCACTAAGCCCCGGTCTCGAAAGAGGACCCCGCTACACGTTAGGTGTTCTAGGACCTAGGAGTCGGACATTTTTCACCTAGCATTACAATTACCACTGTTAAATTAGGTAAAACATGTAGTTTCTGGTGGAGCGGGATGAAACTTGAATTAGCTCACAAGCACAGAATGCAAATAAATTGCAGATTTCATTATAATCCCGTCCACAAATACAAAAAACCGTTCTGTCTGTCTTCTCTTAATGAATACCTTTGGTTAGCACAGGTCTTTCATGTGTTATTATGTTACTGATTCCATAGCTGCTAAAGTACGTCTTATACAGGTTCCTCTTCATTAGGTCCTTTTGAATTTAGAAATACAAGACTGCCTTTCTACATTTGCCTTTATTTACTCTTACTAGCTATTGTCTGTGAATACTAGATGCCATAAGGTGATGATCAAGTACATTCTTTGCCCCATGATGAGTGACCACCTTCATTATTTATAATTTCTTGAACAAGAGAATCATTAAGTTTTCTTTTTTGAAAAGAGAACTACTGAAGAAAATAGTATGACTGATTACAGCAGGATTTTTACACAACAAAAGCATACATTACAGAATGCATATTCCTGAGTAGTCAAACCCCGTGATGAACTAAAAACAAATATTCCTTCTTACTAAAAGGCAGAAATAAATATTATTATTATTATTATTTTACATCGAAACGCCTCAGCATCTGGCTGTATTGTCTTATCATTACAGAAACAATAAATCTGTTCAATTATGCCACTGTCTTTTGGTGTTTGTTTGGAGTTTATGAGGTGTAAGGTGTGCTACCATTAGGTATAATGCTTCTAAGAGAGCTTAAAAAAATCTTAAACTGAAACGCTCAGTCGTGTGTGTGTGTGTGTGTTACCGTTCATTTAATGATTTACGGGAACTTGGCCCAGATTTGCGTCCTCTTTCTACTTGCTCCACTATGTCTTTCGTAGATATAGACATTATTACTGATCTGGATCATTTTCGTATCACTTTTTTGCCATCAGTATTATTTTCCAGTGTTATTCTTCTGTTACATCTCAGCATTGAAGCTGGGAAGATGGCAGTTTTAGGCCAGAGAAAAACAATATACTAATGCAGACATCTAAAGATATTAAGATTATTTTATGTATTTCAGAATGAATGTCTTTCTGGACCATCCTTACTTCCCTCCGGAAACCCCACCAGTGACTATGGCGCGCTGGTCGTCTAATAAAGGACTATCTAAGGAAGCACGCATTCCATATTATCCAGATAAATTTTACAAGTAGGTTCTCGTAACATAGTATTTTCTAATAAGTCATGGCTATTCTAAGTTATTATACAGTGTCTTGACTTGAACAGAGCGGCAGTTTTCGACCTATGGCAGCTTATATTCCGTATCTCTGTGGCAGAATCAGGCAAGAACGACGGCTCATTGTGGCTAGCATTAAATTCAAGCGTTAATCTGTTGCTGCAGCATGGAAATCAAGGTGGAGAGTTAGTAATTTTTCGTCTAACTAAAGTGTAAATTATAATTAACCATGCAAAATTAAATAATGTACCAGTGATCGCATCTACAAGCAATTTCCTGTTACAGAAAAAATTTCCTGTTACATAAGATGAAACCTAAAGTAAATGATCATATATATATATATATATATATATATATATATATATATATATATATAGTGTGTGGGTGACTACGAATTTTATTGCATACGCTACTGTGTAGTAGAGTTTTGTGTAGCCTACTGATACTTGTTTTGTGTATTTGCTATTGTGAATGACGTGTTTGTGGTTTACTCTGAATTGTGCTGTTATCTCCGCCAAGGAAGTTTTGCGAATGTTATGTGATCACTCGTGTCTGTCTGTTTGTCTATCTACAAAATATCTCAAAAAGTTACAACCAAATTTAGATGAAATTCTCTCGAGGGTAGCCCATTGGCGAAAGGAAAGGTTTTTAGATTTTGAGGCGGATCCGGATCCAGATGAGGATCCAGGATTTTTTTTATTGGGTTTTATTAACACTGAGAGATGGGTCAATATTGCGGATTTTATTAAATCTCTATAGAACTAATGCATAGAACTTCATTTATTTTTTGTGTCTGACAATAATAATTGTTAAAATGATGTGAATAAATACTTTCCTTTTCTCTCTGATATACTGTAGTTATTACTAAAACCATCACTGATGATCTTTGTCTGATGAAAAACTGATACTGTCATGCTTTTTGTCATGGCATAGCCTGAAAACTGTAGTCTGATTTTTAAAGTTTTGGTGACAATGGCGTTGGCGAAGCTATACGCTCTGAGTTCTTTGTATTTGTACCTGCATCTGGCTCGATTATAGTTCTTGTGTAGATTATTTCACATAGGTCAGGCATAATTAAGACGATGATACGGTTATGCATCCATTACACAGCACTTCTTCATGATCAGCATATTGCGTTATTATTACACCTCAGCAATCAAGATGGGTATAAAACATAAAACATATTAGGTCATATTAAAGTAAAAAAAACCAGGGTGTGTTATACTTTAGTTAGTTTGTTTTCATCAGAGGGAAATGGGCCTCTCACAATCTGTGTAAGACGTGGGTGCAAGAAATTCGATGAACTTTGTTTTGTGGAAGGAAGGAATCTCCCTGATTGCTATTCAAACTTATCTTCCAGTCTGACTACACTTGACCATCAACTAATGTGAAAGGGGTTGCGGATGAGTGTCCGGTGAAAAGTCGACTGTGGTGACAAAGTTTTAAGTAACTAATCTCTTGCTTAGGTTTGTCCACCGACCGAGGCTAATAGTGTCCAGAGTCGTGGTTGCCACTGAGAAAACTGAGACCGTGGACGACCCGGACCACCCTGGGGAGAAGAAAATCATCGCCTACAACGCCGAAAACGCTCTTATCGAGGCCATCGCCAAATCTATGAACTTCACGTAAGATAAATAAGCCTTGTCATTTTGATGGAGATAGTGTGTGTGTGTGTGTGTGTGTGTTTACAAGAGTTGCAAAAGAATTGGGAATATTATAAATCCTTGTTACCATTACATTTCACCTTCCAGAGTAGACTGAGTTAGATACATTATATGAAAGATATAAATAAAACAAAGAAAAGAAAAGAAAGGTTTCTATCCACTAACTGTCCAGTGAAATGGGCGATAATGTCAATTATTATTTACTTTGTTTCAAACATACATCCTAAACTATCCACGTAATGTTGCTTTAATAATATTTGTGGCAGACTTTTATCATAAACAGTTGAAATAATAATAATAATCATCATCATCATCATCATCATCAGCAGCAGCAGCAGCAGCATGTGTGCAACTCATAGAGAAGGACGAATTATCTCGATATATAAATGAAATATGTGGATGTGTAAGTCTCAGTATATAAAGTGATTTATATGATTATTTTTAACTCCATAATTTTAATTATACTTCATTTCATAGAGTCTGGCACCATCAGTGATGTCCTCAACACCTGTAGCACTGATAAAGGTCTTCAGTACTGGATATGCCTTTTTGTATTGCATTTACATACTGATTCTCAAGGTAAAACATAGAGGTTTACCTAGTGCAGAGGATTTACATCAACACTACAGGCGATGATGACATCAATGATTGTGCCAGACTCGGCGAAATGGAGTATAGTTTTCTCCACACTCGCCAGCACTGAACTGCTAGATGTTTTATTCATTCTCGTTATACCAGCTTTAAGAGGACGAGATACTTGCCAGTGGTAACTAAAATCGCTTGCAGGTGTCACAGCTCTTCACAAGGCAATGATTTGTGTGAAATATAAGAAGTATTGTACAGTACCTAGTTTACTCTCTCTCTCTCTCTCTCTTTCAACTTTTCCAGGATCAAATTTGTCGATTCAGAAGATGGGGAGTGGGGGTATCTGACCAGTGACGGGCTGTGGACAGGCATGATTGGCATGGTGTATAGAGAGGTGGGCAAGGTTTCCCGCGTTTAATATTGACTCTTACAATACTAGGTATTCAAGGAGATTTCGCATAGTAAGTAGTACTTTGAAATTAGATTAGCTTTGATATGCGGGCATTGATTAATGTGTATATATAATGACAGGCAGGGGAGGAAAATGAATGATTTTACTAAATGGAAATTGAAAATTTAAGAAATTACTTGCCTGCTAAGCCTGACTGATTCGTTTATGGAAACTGATAATTTAGGAAGTACTTGCTTGCTAAGTAGTCATTCTGTAGTCATTCACATCCCTCCATAAACTTCATGGGGCGAAAGATGGATCTTACCTTCAAGCAGTATATTAGGCACCTCTAAGGGCTATTATGATTTACATTTCATTCGATGGAATTATTTGCGCATGTGAAAGTTTCCTCTCCATTTTCTAAATCAGTCTTTAACATCGCTTCGAAGTGTATTCTGCTAAATACGTTATTGAAAAATTTATAGAATGCTTCAAGCCTCCACATTCCACACCCCAACAGAAGACAGAATTTACAGTCAAGCTGTTAGGTCAACCCTAAGTTGAATACAACCATGTGGATACGGTAAGTACTGAATAAAATAAATAGGAGGCGCCACACAGTTCAAGGATCATAACTTTTATTATATTGCCCACCTCAATAGGAAGCAGACATTGCCCTAGGACTGTTTACAATGACACCCGAGCGAGCAACAGCAGTCGACTTCACAGACCACGTGTCCATCAACTACGCCAGAATCTTAGCAGCCCGAGGAAGTCCCGAGGTCACACTGTGGGGGTTCCTGCAGCCTATGACGACGAATGTGTGGGTAAGGATTCTCTCTCTCTCTCTCTATTTCATTGAATCCGGTGACGTTCTTTTCAGTGCATTTTTGCTGCTAACAGACGATTTTATTGAACTTAGGAAAGGTCTGTTCTATACTGAAGTGATTGACTAACGTTTTACCTAACATTTCCAGTTCAAATTAGTAGGTCTACACTTTAAGCTGAGTCAAATATTCAAGATTTTGACAAGAATAAGATTAAAGAGACATTCTGGGGATCATTTGGAGAATATATATTTGGTTATAGACCGATGGCATAGGACTGAAGACCATTACGACAAAAATATGAATGTTCTGTTTTACGAAGTTTGTAAAAAACTGAGTTATCTCTGGGATAAAATATAATCGGTTTCTGAAACAAAACTCGATACAAAGGATATATGATAGCCAACACAAGATAACAAGTTCTTGGTTTGCACTGCCTAATGTTTTTGCTTTTAAAACTTGTTATTTAGTCAAACAACCTAATCTAAGTAGTCGACAACAATATCTCTGCCGCCTCTCCCAATTCGTCTGACAAATCAGCGGCAGGCAACACATAATTTCACCTGGATAGATAATTGTCATCAGTATCCTTTGCTTTGTACTTACCAGGTAAATTTTCAAAGCCCGTGGAGAGAAAAGCTGGAGAAGCGACCGAACTTTTGTTGTTGAGAGTACCTGAACAAATATAAATTCAACAAACAAACTATATTATATCATAAATCCAATACAGATTGGCATCCTGGCTGCGCTGGTTGTATACATGTTGGTGATGGTGATGCCCTCTTGCATCCCCGATAAGACTCTCACTCGCTCCAGACTGATGAGGAGCTCTTTCCACTGTGTTCGTGTATTGCTGCAGCAAGGTAGGGTAAAACACACTCAGCATACTTCAGATATGACTGATTCATAAGGTACAGTCTTCCAACGCACTTTAACGAATTCTTTTTAATCATAAGTAAGTTGCAGTTGTTTCCGAGTATGATCCTAGTCTGATGGTCAAGCGGACCCTTTGACAGCAGGCAAGCAACTGCCCCTGCAGCGCCACCCTGTGCGGTAAATCGATGCTTCCATGTGGTAGGCAACGCCTTGCCACAGCAAGTCGTGAGGAAGAATATAAAGGTTTGATTCCCGGATGGGTGACACATTAGCTTATCTCTACCCAGTGAACAATGACATCATTAAAGCTTCCACATCACCCCATTATTGGGCTGTATGGCTACCACCCACCGTCGTAAATGTTTTCCTGACTTACAGAAAATCACTAAGCTTTTTACTCAGTGTAGAGCCACCTGACGTGGAAGGAATCCTAATGGAAAAAGACAGGAGGGATGGAAGAAATAAGAAGAGAGGAGGATAGACACAGAAAATGAATTATAACAAAGAAGGAAGAACCAGGTAGCACTATATCAAGTGAGACTATGATGGTCGCCACCTTCTACCACAATTTATAAGTAAGGAGCATAAGCTATTCTTAATTTTTGGTAGTCAAGTGCTCAGAGGACTGTATTCAGGGGGACACCCTTGCTTTGTGCATAAAGTTTAAAATACTAGAAGTGACTGTGGGTTACTCGTTCAGTGTACTATAGAGAAATATCTTTGAAACTATGCACTATAATTTTTTTCTGCCCCAACCTTGGACCAAATTTACATAATCTCTCTGTGTTAGACATGGATGAAGGTTCGAGCTGGTGGTGGTGGGAGCGTGTGGTGCTGGGGGTGTGGATGCTGATGATGCTGGTGCTGACGCGGAGCTACTCTGGCAACCTTATGGCTCTCCTTTCAGTGAGGCTGATTCCTGAACCTTTCCAGGCGCTCGAAGACCTGCTCGAACACCCGGTTCAGATCATTATTATCAAGGGAACCGCCCAAGAACAGGCCTTTAGAGTGAGTTCTGGTATTTTGTGTTCATGACTCTCTCTCTCTCTCTCTCTCTCTCTTTGTATTATCACTGTTTTTTTTTTTTTTTCAATGTGTGTAGAAGACAAGATAACTTATTAAAGATAACATATTCAGATAAGTCCAGTAAAATTTTCGAAAGGCTTTACATTTTAATTTTGAGAAGAAAACGAATGATTTAAATCTGATGTTTGGGGGAGGTAATGTGAAAAAGATGGATGGGAATTTTAGTGACCTGCATATAAAAATATGCTCTTAGGAATACAAACATTCTCCAGTTCGTCAGAATTAAGTGAAAATTTTATTCATTTTGTAGCTTATTTCTCACAGTTCAGTGGCAGAATAAGACAATATTAAGATTCTACATCCGATCCATAGCATTTAATATCTGTTGCATAATATATTAGTGTTTATCTCTTGTTACAACTCTGAATTAACCCCTCCATGGCTGTGGGTCTGGAATTTTACGTGCACCCCAGGCCGACGCAGGGGCCACTTTCTGAAATTACGAAAATTTATTTCTTCTTCTTGCCATATTGAAGAGAAAGTTCAGACGCACCTAACAGTGCAAATCCCAGCTTCCTAGACCCATTCTGTGGTTTGCAATGGAGTGCAAAAGTTGCAGAAATATCGGCAACTGAAATCCACGACTGAGATGTGCTGCCACACTGCAACATTGCACGTGTTATCATTTTCTTTTACCCCCTAAAACAATGTGAATGGTGCTGAAATGTTGCACATATATTAGATATGATATCGAAGGATTTCAGTACATATTATGTTAGGATTGGCTCGAAAAAATTTATTATGAATTTTTTCCACCTTTCTGATATGAAATATGTTTATGGTAGTGTCGAGTTATTTTTTACGTTATCGTTGTGCCCATGCTTGGAAAAGGGAGTGAAAGGGTTGAATTTTCAGTCCTAAATGAGAAAATTGCCCGTCCCTCAAGGCTAGGCTCTCCCACGGGAAATGAAAGTGGAGGGTCAGATCCTATTAACAATAGTGAAGCTGGGTCGAAACTTGCCGCTCCCACACCACCTGCATGGCTAAAAATAGAATCGTAATGCAGTTTCAAAACTACGAATTAGTCTAATTATTACGAATACAGAGACAAAGCAGAAATAAATACGTTTACAGACGGGGGGAAACATTTTTTCCGTAATAACACGTTCACATTTCTTTTTTATTTTACCTTGTTATATTCGCAATATATGTTGCTGTCTGTCATGAGTGTGGGAAAGTATGATATTTTCTGCCTGGGTAAGAAAAAAGGGTACAGCTGGATGTTTCCCAACACTTTACACGGTCAGAATTGCGAGACGACCTGCCATTAGCACCTCGCATGAGCTGATTAGCAGGAAGGGAAGAAACTTCTTTGCACCCACGAAAGCATCAAGTGAACACAGAAAACTATCCTGTTATGCTTGTAAAAGGCAAAGAATATGTAAAAATCATTCAAAACAGTGCAACAAACCTATGCAAATAGGTAAAGGTACTAAACCAAAATTAATTTTTCTTTTATTTTCATGTCTTTTTTCTTTGCACCCATGAAAGCATCACGTGAACACAGAAAACTATCCTGTTATGCTTGTAAAAGGGAAAGAATGTGTAAAAATAATTCAAAACAGTGCAACAAACCTATGCAAATAGGTAAAGGTACTAAACAAAAATTTATTTTTCTTTTATTTTCATGTCTTTTTTGTTTATACCTGTGTTTATTTATAATCGTAGACAGGGTGGTTGTGTGTTTTACAATGGAGGAAAAGATTATATTTTCTGTCTGGGTCGATATAATGGGTGTAACTACGTGTGTTTAGACATGACCACCAGCGAAGAAAATCGTACATCCACTCGTCACAGTAGCAGGTGATAAACTGACGGATTAGGTGTGACCGTGTGAGAGCGTGAAGTGAATGTCAGTCTCATATCCCAGATGTTCGTTCACTTCCCGAAAGTTTTCACAGTTTTCTACAAGTCGCACTGCATCAAATGATCCAAACCAGTACAACAAACCTGAGCAAACAGGTAAAGATATCAAGACAAAAATGTATTTTTCACTTATCATGTCTTTTTCGTTTGTGCCTGTATTAATTCATAATTGTAAACAGGTGATTGTATGTGTTTTACAAGAGAGGGCAAAGATGATACACTCTGCCTGGGTCGAGATAATGGGTGTAGTTGTGCTTGTTTAGGCATGGCCAGGAGCGAAAAATTTGAAAATCCACTCATCACAGCAGCAGAATCTGAACTGCTTGATGAGGTGTATGGGAGTGTAGTGTAGGTTAGTCTGAAGACGTTCAGAATGTTCGTTTACTTCCCCAAAATTTTTGCAGTTTATAGGTCGCGCTCAAACGACGCCTGTGGCCATTTACCGGCTGAACGTCATTCGATGCCAGTGGCCATTGAGGTGTTAAAGATGGAGAATAAGCAAATATAAGACACAATGAAGAAAGCCTAAGCGAACTATCCGCTTATCTGGGTCGAAAATCCGACAATCTTTAAATTTTCTACTCTGTGTGTAGAAGCGTGCCCAAAGTATCATAGAATATCACCCGAGGCTAAATATCCCCATCCAACACCTCTAAGTTGGTGAAAATCGATCTTTATTACATGTTACCACATATGCCAGCTGGTGTCAGCGTGTCGTGGGTAGCGAGGATGATGCCTGTCATCGTCTGTATAATGACTGTCATCGTCTGTATAATGAAAGAATCATATAAAATTGTGTTTTTTCTTAGAATATATAACTAAAAGAGAAGTAAGAAGGCACTCACTGGCATCTGATGTGTTGGTGGAAGGGAGGACTGGAAAGGCTACCACACACTATACACATACCATCCCTCAGTGCCTGTCAAGACTAGGCAGGGGAGGTATGCTGTGCGCCCCTCACGTGATCTCTCTCTTATCCTCCATCTCAGGCACTTTATTTCTTGCATTCAAGATGCCCAGAAGAAAGCCATGGATAAAGAAAAAAGCAGAGGTTCGAAGGAGAGAGAATATTATGAACAATCCAAGGAAATAGAGTGTGGCAACACAAGTCTCTGACCGCACCCATCTCTCCTGCACGTCACCTGCCTCGCCTATCTCACCACGACCGTTAACCTTACACTCTGCCTTGCCACAACCTTCACCTTCACGGTCTACCTCACAGAGTACAACCCCACAACAACATTCAGCATCACAGTCAAGCTTATCAGATCAGTCCACCTCCCTGTCTACCTGACCACCACCTTCACCTTCCCAGTCTACCTCACAGTCTTCTGCCTCAGAGGTGCTCTCCACATCTACTTTGGCTATACGGAGGGAACTGTTCAAGAATACTTTTCAACCTACTGAGAGAGACCAGAGTGAGTGTTTTATTGCATATAAAACATCACCACAAGACGCACTGAACACTGGCTGTGTGCAGGGGCTGTTACAACGATTTGTCTGTAGAAGTGAGCACTTCGTCAATCATTTATTGCTCTTGCTGCAACGTTTCCTGTAAATTGACAGACGAACCAATACAACTACCTACAAGGCAAGGACGTCAATGTGAACTAAACATCAAAGGAGTTTATGAGTCCCTGAACAGCAATATTGGTCTTGCAGGACTGAATCGGCTATCAACTTCTCTAGGATTTCAACCATTTTCCTCCAGCAAGTTCTCCAGATTAGCAAACAACCTATGATCTAATGAAGCTGCATTACAGATAGATGATGGAGAAGGGGTACGAGGGCATCAAGAGTTACTACAGGAAGTTTGATATCCTTTGCGACCCTATTACTGGCATGCTAGACATAACCGTTTCCTATGATGGTATGTGGTTGAAGCTGGGACACACTTCACACATAGGAGCAGGATTCATCATAGAAGTTAACACTGATGTTATCATCGACTGTGAAGTGCTCTCCAATTTTTCCCGAGTTTGTGAGAGCACTGACAAGACCGCCATGACTCTTGAGTGGAAGAAGGAGTACAAGAAGTGTCACAAAAACTTTGAGGGAAATTCAGCAGCCATTGAGAAGGAAGCAGCCTGTTGAATATGGCAGCAAAGTACTGCTAAGGAACTAAGATACACTACCTTCATGGGTGTCGGAGACTCCAGCACTTACCTGGGAATCAAGGAACTCAAGCGATATGATGTGCCAGTGGTCAAGGAGGAGTGTGTAAACCATGTCTGCAAAAGGCTCGGGACTCGTCTTAAGAAACTGAGGAAGGAGATATCTACTATAGAAGTAAACAAGAGTGGCAAGAACTACAGGAAAAGTCTATGAGGAGGGGCAGGGATGTTGACTGACAATGTAATCAACAACCTTACTCGTTACTATGGTCTGGCTCTATGAGGAAAACCTGAACATCCCTATGTGACCATTCAGGTGATGAGGAATATCATCATGACACCATATTTTCATGCCATCTCTACAGACAAGCAGCCCATGCACACACTTCGCCCAGCAAGACGAGACTCCTGGTGCTTCTTTCAAAGGGCAAAGTTCAACCCAGGCCAATCTTGCAGGACACACAGTGAGAAACCTGGATATTTGAGTAACATCCCCAGCAATCTTCGGCACCACATTAGACAAGCGTACAACGATCTCACAGCAGAAGAACTTCTTTGGAGATGCCTGAAGCGGAGGACCCAAAACAACGAATCTCTGCATTCCAGGTTGTGGATGAAAGTCTCCAAACACAAATTTGCAGGACTTCACAGAGTGAACTTTATGTGTCAACTCGTTATACTGGATCACAACTTTGATTTTCAAGATTCCTGCATTCTCACCCACCTTGGATTTGGTGCTACAGAGAGCAAGTCTCTGCAACTTAAAAAAATAGAAAAAGATTCAGAATGCATAAGACAACACACCCCAGCTAAGTGTCAGAAGGTGTCGACTTCATGTAACTACTGCCCAGGTGCCTTCTAGTGTCTGATCCTGGTGACAATGAGTGGGAGTGGTGACCCATAATTCCCTTTGAATATATTACTGGCACAACTCTGAGCTCAGTATTTCATAAGACATATTGAATTTGGAGGGTTTACCAGTAAGAGGGTACCAGGTGCCCGAATTACAACCATTAGACTCAAATAATGAAAAAAAAAAAATCGCTTCCATAACTTTGAATGCGTTATTCTCAAAACAACTTTTTTAACTTTGGATCCCTACTCCTCCAAACCTTTTGGACCTATAATAATCATTTAGGTCTCGTTTGGAAGGACATGAAATGTAGATTACTGTAATAGGTAATAATACTCCCAACTATTATAGTTTCAATGTTATGGACTTATAAGTACAAAAAAAAATCAAAATGGGGTAGTGCAGGTCAAGGATGTATAGCGGGCCATAACGTCAAAACCTGAAAAGTTAGAAAAAATCTGACCTATTACAAAAATCTACATTTCATGCCGTTTCAAACAAGACCTAAATGATTATTATAGACCCAGTACTTTTGGAGGATGAATGGATGAGAAATAGGGGCGTGGAAGAAGTTGAGAGGCGGAAGAGAGAGTTATATGCAGAAAGAAAGAGAGAGGTGAAAAGATTAGTAAGAGAGAGTAAGAAGAAAGTGGATGAGGAATTTGGAAGGAATCTGAGTGTAAAGTGGAGGGACTGTAAGAAAATGTTCTGGAAAGAGGTGAAGAGAGTAAGACAGGGTGGAAGTGACGTTAGGAGGGGAGTGAAAGATAAAAATGGTAGATTACTAGTGGAGAAGGGAGAAAAAGTGAGCAGATGGAGACAACACTTTAAGGAATTGTTGAACATACAGGATGGAAGTAATGTGAATATAAGTGGCTGGGGAATGGCTGGGAGAAGGAGGGAGGTGAGAAGACAGGAGGAAATCAGTAGGATAGTTGTGGAAGCAATGAAGAAAGTTAAATTGGGGGAAGCCCCAGGAATTGATGGAGTGTGTGGTGAAATGGTGAAGCATGGGGGAGAGATAGTAGTAGAATGGATGTGGAAGATGTGCAGATTGGCCTGGGAGGAAGGTAGAGTCCCGGAGGATTGGAAGTCAGGTATAATTATTCCCTGGTACAAAGGAAAAGGGGAAAAAAGAAGTGTGTGTTAATCATAGGGGCATTTGTCTTCTTAGTATAATAGGAAAAGTTTATGGTAGGATACTTATTGACAGAGTTAGGGAAAGAACAGAGGAATTAGTTGGAGAAGAACAGGGAAGCTTTAGAAAGGGAAGAGGTTGTGTAGATCAGATATTCATTCTTAGATCTTTAGTGGAAAAGTTTCTAGAGAAGGGAAAGAAGTTGTATGTGGCTTTCATGGATTTGGAGAAAGCATATGACAGGGTGGATAGACAAGGATTGTGGAAAGTATTAAGAATATATGGAGTAGATGGGAAGTTGTTGAATGCTGTGAAGAGTATGTATGATGGCGCGAAGGCTCCAGTGCACGTGGATGGTGAACTAAGTGAATTTTTCTCTTTGAAAGTTGGGTTGAAACAGGGATGTGTCATGTCTCCATGGTTGTTTAATCTTTACATGAATGGGGTAATAAAAGAGGTACAAGGTAGAGTAGTGGATGCTAGAGTGGCCCTGGTGAGAGAGGATAGTGTTTGGGAACTCCCTGTACTGTTGTTTGCAGATGATACTGTGTTGTTGAGTGAAGACGAAGGGGAGTTGCAAGGCTTGGTGGGTGAGTTTGGGAGAGTGTGTAAGAAACGGAATGCAAAGGTGAACTTAGGGAAGAGTAAAGTGATGGTCTTTGAGAGAGGTGAAGTCAGTGAATGTACAACGAGGTTGGATGGTGAGGAATTGGAAAATGTGAGTACGTTTAAGTACTTGGGTAGTGTGATGAGTAATGATGGAGGTTTGGAGGGTGAAGTGCTTGAAAGGGTACAGCAGGGAAGAAAGGTTGCTGGTTCTTTGAAAGCAGTGATAAAAAACAGGGAAGTGAGCATGGAAGTGAAAAAGTTACTACATGACAGTATTGTGATACCATCTCTAACGTATGGAAGTGAAGCTTGGACGTTGTTGGAAGGACACAAGTCAAGAGTGAGAGCGGTGGAAATTAGTTATTTAAGAAGAGCCTGTGGAGTCACATATAGAGAGACAGGCTGACGAATGAGAATAAAAAGGAGCGTTGTGGTGTGGATGTGGATGTGATAGCAAGCGTTATGAGGAACACACTGAGGTGGTTTGGCCATGTGGAGAGGATGGAGGGTGAGAGACTGACGAAGAGAGTGTATGTGAGTGAGGTGGAGGGGGGAAAGAGGGAGGGGGAGGCCGAGGATGAGATGGAGGGATGGGGTGGAGAGGTATATCAGAGAAGGGGGTGTGAGTTGGAGCAGGGCAGTGAAATGGCGGGGGACAGGGCGACGTGGAGGCGATTTGTTTGTGGCCACCCCAAACGGGATTAAGGCTTCTGGCAATAGATAGATAGATTGACTTTTGGAGGAGTAGGGATTCGAGAATGTGTAAAAAATAAGTCATGATAATATAATTATTGCCTCTAATTCTATTTCTAATTGACCACTTACAAAAAACAAGCACTGAAAAGTCTTCATTTTACATCCTGTATCTTGTGTTAAAATTTGGTTAAGTTAGGTTTATTATCAACGAAAAATTGTTAATAAGAGGATAGTTCCCCTAATACGATTCCTCGAGACTTGCACCGTAGTCTAGTGTTAGTCCCTTATTATGGCTTTGCATTGAAGATGGAAGAATGGGAATTTTAGGCAATGTTTAAAGTGAAGAATATAGTAATACTTATCTGTTGATTTACTATACACTCTTCACTTTAACAAGGCATATTGTCATCTCCCCAGCTTGACCGCTGATCGATATATAAAGATTAATAGTAAAATATGGTGCTGGTCAGGAAAGTGTTGTGGACTCAATGCAAGACCGTAGTGTTATCTTTGGCTGCCACCGAGATATGCGTAATATGCAGCAAAAAGACGAACATTTCCTTCAAGTTAAAGTAAATGAATTATGGCACCATGTAATTACGACAGACATATTGGTACTACTCCCCAGACAGCTGCAAGTGGCATCAAACAAAAGATCTGGAACCTGAGGAAGGAGAATCGTATCATGCGTTTTGGTGTTGCTCAGACGTACGTTGTGGAGGCCATTCTGTTGGAGGGGAAGTCTGCCTTAATCACTCTGGATGTCTACCAGAAGAAGATAATGGCATCGGAATTTACTAAGACAGGTATTATGGATCTCTCTCTCTCTCTTTCTCTCTCTCTCTCTCTCTCTCTCTCTCTCTCTCAGCGGTGCCTCCAAATCTTTTGATATTATGAATCTTAGTAACTCAGTTGCGGTAAACTAACTGTATAAATCACGAAAGTAAAAACTCGCTTCCTCCACTTTTAATCCACTTAAATTGGCAGGTTCTCACTTAGTTGTCTAATTTACGGATACCAGAAGTTTTTTTTTAGATCACTGAAAACTGCTGCGCTCTAAAGGTTTCCTTAGGTCCTTCGACAAAAACGTTTTACTTGTCCCCACCCCGGAGGGGCTCGGGGACGGGTATTGTTATCACCCGATTTGTTTGTTTGTTTGTTTGTTTGTTTTTCTGTCTATCTGTCTGTCTGTCTGTTAACAACGTTACACGAAAACTACAAATGCGATTTTGACTAAAATTACAGGGATGATGGGCAATGACTTACTGATCACTTAAATAAATTTTGGGCCAAACTGAGCCAAGGCCCAGGCTGTAGGCCCCAAAAAAATGTATAAAAAAAAAAGGGGGGGAGGGTAAAAATCGTTTTTTCTCCATAACGTCTTTCAACTTCGTCATATCGATATGAAACCAATACCTAAAGGTGCATCTTTCAAATCTGCGTCCTATAACATGCGTCATTACATCAGGGAGATCACCCCTAGTTGGCGGTAGGGGGGTCAGTGTTAGGTGGGTCGGGCCTAAAATTTCAAATGGACATAATATTGTCAATTTTCACCCGATATACTCCAAATATGATATGTGATATCTTTGACTAGATATCCTATTGTGTTATTATGTCAGCAATAAGATAACTGCCGGGGATGGGTTTGTCGTGTCTTGACATCACTTCTTGTTAAAACCTTGGTTTGTTCGTTTCATGAAGTATTTAGATTCTAACCTACAACTATAGCGTGTTGTGTGTGAGACTGGTGTATAATACTAACTATCCATCCTTTACGTCTGGTACCTCACAGGCAGGTGTGTGTTTAGCCTGGGCAATACGCGGTACATACCCGCCGTGGAGGCCATGGCGGGTCATAAGGACAGTCCCCTCGTTCCTGCCCTTGGACGCAAGTACGCACCATATTTTTTTTCCATAATGCTTAAAGGCCGAGCGAACGGACGTATGACTCATTGTACTGACAGCCATATTTTAAGTGGTATAATAGGCCTCATAACACCTCCTCAGCGATTTATTTTGCATATTTCATCTCCCTTAGTCATGTCATTTCGTTGTAATCCCTACACCATTTGCATGTACAAGGGATATAATATGCAGAATAAAAATCGCTATGAGGTGCTATGAAATCTCCAAAGCCAGTCGGAATACGATGAAAAATTTTCGTAGAGGTGGATGATTGTGTTAACCAAGTGGATATGCTGCTGATAGTTCTCCCATATAGCCATTTTAAAATACCCTATCTATCTATATATCTATTGCCAGACGCCTCAATCCCGTTCGGGGTGGCCACAAACAAATCGCCTCCATGTCGCCCTGTCCCCCGCCATTTCACTGCCCTGCTTCCAACTCACACCCCCCTCTCTCATATACCTCTCCACCCCATCCCTCCATCTCATCCACGGCCTCCCCCTCCCTCCTTCCCCCTCCACGTCACTCACATACACTCTCTTCGTCAGTCTTTCACCCTCCATCCTCTCCACATGCCCAAACCACCTCAGTGTATTTATCCTAACGCTTCCTATCACATCCACATCCACACCATAACGCTCCTTTATATCCTCATTTGTCAGCCTGTCTCTGCATGTGACTCCACAGGCTCCTCTTAAATAACTCATTTCCACTGCTCTCACTCTTGACTTGTGTCCCTTCAACAACGTCCAAGCTTCACTTCCATACGTTAGAAGTGGTATCACAATACTGTCATGTAGTAACTTTTTCACTTCCATGCCCACTTCCCTGTTTCTTATCACTGCTTTCAAGGAACCAGCAACCTTTCTTCCCTGCATACCCTTTCAAGAACTTCACCCTCCAAACCTCCGCCCTTACTCATCACACAACGCAAGTACTTAAACGTACTCACATTTTCCAATTCCTCACCATTCAACCTCGCTGTACATTCACTGACTTCACCTCTCTCAAAGACCGTCACTTTACTCTTCCCTACATTCAGCTTTAGATTCCGTTTCTTACACACTCTCCCAAACTCACTCACCAAGCCTTGCAGCTCCCCTTCGTCTTCACACAACAACACAGTATCATCTGCAAACAACAGTACAGGGAGTTTCCAAACACTACCTTCTCTCACTAGGACCACTCCAACATCCACTACCCTACCTTGTACCTCTTTTATTACCCCATCCATATACAGAGTGAACAACTATGGAGACATGATACATCCGTGTTTCAACCCAACATTCAAAAAGAAAAATTCACTCAGTTCACCATCCACACGCACTGCAGCCTTAGCACCATCATACATATAATTCACAGCTTTCAACAACTTCCCAACTACTCCATATATTCTTAATACTTTCCATAATCTATCCACCCTGTCATATGCTTTCTCCAAATCCATGAAAGCCGCATACAACTTCTTTCCCTTCTCTAGAAACTTTTCCACTAAAGATCTAAGAATGAATATCTGATCTACACAACCTCTTCCCTTCCTAAAGCTTCCTTGTTCTTCTGCAACTAATTCCTCTGTTCTTTCTCTTACTCTGTCAATAAGTATCCTACCATACATTTTTCCTATTATACTAAGAAGACAAATACCCCTATGATTACCACACACTTCTTTTTTCCCCTTTTCCTTTGTACTAGGGAAAAATTATACCTGACTTCGAATCCTCCGGGACTAATACCTGACTTCCTTCCTCCCAGGCTAATCTGCACATCTTCCACATCCATTCTACTACTATCTCTCCCCCATGCTTCAGCATTTCACCACACACTCCATCAATTCCTGGGGCTTTCCCCAACGTAACTTTCTTCATTGCTTTCACAACTTCTATCCTACTGATTTCTTCCTGTCTTCTCACATCCCTTCTTCTCCCAGCCATTCCCCAGCCACTTATACTCGCATTAATTCCATCCTCTATGTTCAACAGTTCCATCTGCTCACTTTTTCTCCCTTTTCCACTAGCAATCTACCATTTTTATCTTTCACTCCCCTGATAACTTCACTTCCACCCTGTCTTACTCTCTTCACCTCTTTCCAGAACATTTTCTTACAGTCCCTATACTTTACACTCAAATTCCTTCCAAATTCCTCATCCACTCTCTTCTTACTCTCTCTTACTAATCTTTTCACCTCTCTCTTCCTTTCTACATATAACTCTCTCTTCCGCCTCTCTACTTCTTCCACGCCCCTATTTCTCATCCATTCATTGTATGCTTTCTCCTTTTGTGCCACAGCCTGTTTCACCTCTTCATTCCACCACGCTGTTCCTTGCACCCCCCTCCGTCTTCTCTTCATCCCACACACCACATCACATGCTGCACATATTTCTTCAGTGAATATCCTGTGCACACCATCCACGTCCCCTATCTGCTCTAATTCATATTTGGCCAATCATTCCTCCACTTCTCTCTTATATTCTGCCTTTTTTCTCATCCTCTTGTAACCTTTCCACTCTCCTTGCAAATACTCCTTCTTCCCGTCCTTCCCTTCTTCTATTTCTCCATCTTATTTGGATCTTGATGCCTGCCACCACCAAGTAGTTGTCAGAAAGTCCTCTCCCCCAACCTGTATAAGCTCTTGCATCCATTACACATCTTTGCATCCTTTCATCCACACACACATAATCAATCATTGCCTTCCTTTCATTCAGTTCACCACCCACCCTTCTCATCACTCGCCATGTATACCTGTGGATCATTTTATGCTTGAAGAGGGTATTGACTATCACCAACCCCCTCCCAGCACAAATGTCCACTAACGCACTGCCATTCTCATCTATCTCAGCAGGCACACCCCACTCATCAACTATTCCATCCACCTTGACATTCCCTACTTTACCATTTATATCACAGATCAAAAACACTCATTCCTTCCAAACTTTTCAATGCACACTTCCACATTTGTCCAGAACTCTTCTCTCACTCTGCTTGCATGATCTTCCGTTGGTGCATACATGCACACAATCGCCCACATTTGTATTCCAACTTTCAATCTTACCCACACAATCCTTGACCCAACTGATCCATACTCTATTATGTTCTTCTTCCATCTTTTACGCACAGCTATACTCAATCCTTCTTTTGCCCTCTCATTCTCACCTACTCCTGCACATATACCCCATCCATACTCCCATTCTCTCACACTCTCACCTCTCCATTTAGTTTCAGTTACTCCACATACATCAATTTTCGCATCCTCAAGCACCTGGACAATCTCTCTCGCTTTCACCTCATCATTCGCATCTCTTACATTCCATGTAGCAATTACCGTGTCCTTTGTCCGGTCCTGGATCGTCATCTTTTGGTCAGTCCCTGTCCGAGGCTTCTTGTTCGACTTTTTAGTTAGTTGTTTTCCGGGGAGAGGCACTAACCCTCCGCTAACCCTTTTAGTCGCCTTGTACGACAAGCAGGGATACTGGGGGTGTATTCTTGAAAATCCCCAATACCCCCAGGGGGTAAATACCCTGTCTTACCTTATTGTTAGATGGAAATGTGGTTAAGCATGATAATGCTTATGATGATGTGAAGATGATCATATTTCTTATTTATAGGGATGAGATAATCATAAACCTATGTACAGTTCAAAACAAAAATCAAAACATTGAATCATTAGAGCATAAGGAGTGACAGATTTGATGTTAGGCTACTCGTCGATAGTATATATATCTATCTATCTATCTATAGCCCGACGCCCTAATCCCGCAAAGGGTGGCCGCAGACAAAACGCCTCCAAGTCACTCTTTCACCCACCATTTGACTACCCTCCCCCCAACTCACCCCCCCCTCCCTCATATACCTCTCAACTCCATCCCTCCACCTCATCCTCGGTCTACCCCTCCCTCTCCCTCCCTCCACCTCACCTACATACACCCTCTTAGTCAGTCTTTCATTCTCCATTCCCTCCAAATGTCCAAACCACCTCAGTGTATTTCTCCTAATCTTCTCAACCACATCCACATCTACCCCACAACGTTCCTTCACTTCTTCATTCGTCAACCTCTCCCTCCATGTCACTCCACATGCTCCTCTCAAGTAACTCATTTCCACTGCTCTCACTCTTGACTTGGTCCCCTCTTGCAAGGTCCACGCCTCGCTTCCATACGTCAGGGTAGGGATCACAATACCATCATGCAGTGACTTCTTAACTTCCATACTCACCTCCCTATTTCTCATCACTGCTTTCAGTGTACCAACAACCTTCCTTCCCTGCTGTACCCTTTCAAGTACTTCATCCCCCAAAGTTCCATCCTTACTTATCACACTACCCAAGTACTTGAATGCACTCACATTCTCCATATCCTCACCATCCAACCTCACTGCACACTCTGTAACTTCATTCCTCTCAAACACCATAACTTTACTTTTGTTTACATTAACTTTCAACTTCCTCCTCCTACACAGTCCCAAATTCATTCACCAAACCTTGCAACTCCCATTCATCTTCACTCAACAATACTGTATCATCAGCAAACAGCAACACCGGAAGCTTCCAAATCTCACCCTCATTCATTAGGGCCAGCCCCACATCCACTGCCCTACCTTGCACCTCCTTTACAACCCCATCCATATATATATTAAACAGCCATGGAGACATCACACACTCCTGTTTCAGTCCCACATTGAGATCAAAGAGCTCACGCAGCTCACCATCCACTCGCACCGTAGCCCTAGCTCCCTCGTACATACTCTTCACAGCACTCAACAATTTCCCCTCCACTCCATATATTCTTAATACCTTCCACATACCTTGCCTATCTATTCTGTCATAAGCTTTCTCCAAGTCCATGAAGGCAGCATACACTTTCCTTCCCTTCTCTAGATACTTCTCCACTAAACATCTTAGCACAAATATCTGATCTACACACCCTTTTTCCTGCCTAAATCCCCCTTGTTCTTCTCCAACTAGCTCCTCTGTCATATGCCTAACCCTATCAATGAGTATTCTACCACATAGTTTTCCAGTCACACTAAGAAGGCAAATACACCTATGGTTACCACATACTTTTCTCTCCCCTTTTCCTTTGTACAGAGGAACAATTATACCTGATTTCCAGTCCTCTGGAACCTTTCATTTACTACCACCCTTAAATCCTTCTTCACCGTGCAGTCCTATGCTCTGTAACACTTAACGTCATTACAACCTACTCTTTAGCTATTGATCTAATATTTTACAGATTCAGCTTGATTAGTTACTATTATTATTATTATTGTTATTATTATTATTATTATTATTATTATTACTATATTGTTGTTGTTGTTGTTATTATTATTATTATTATTATTATTATTATTATTATTATTATTATTATTATTTTTATTATTATTATTATTGCTACTACTACTACTACTACTACTTTTTTATTTTTGTATATCACTTAATATATAATTAGTTTGCCATTTACTAATAATTAATTGAACTGATGCTGCTATTTATTTAAAGTCTGAAGTGAAGTAAAACAATGCTTCTTTAAGAATTATATACAGTAGGTGGCCAATGGGTGTGGTGCAATACTGTAGAGCCTAGTTTAAAGATATTGGGTCTTCAGGCGATACGGTGTAGGGGTGACAGTGGTGTGTGTGTGTGTGTGTGTGTGTGTGTGTGTGTGTGTGTGTGTGTGTGTGTGTGTGTGTGTGTGTTGCAGCATACAATGTGTGATGGGTGGTTGTGGTGCGGTGTGGTGCAATAGGGTCATGTTTACTAATACTGGGTTTTTAGACTTCATGGTGTAGGGGTGAGAATGGTGAGGTGTGTGGTGTTGGGACAGTGTCTGTGTCCGTGTTGCGGCAGATGATGTGTGATATGTGGTTGTGGTGTGGTGTGGTGCAGTAGAGCCTTGTTTAGTTATTTTGGGTCTTCAGGCGTTATGGTGTAAGGATGAATGTGGTGTGGGGTGCTGTGTTTAGACAGCGTATGTGTTTGTGTTCCAGCAGATTATATGTTGTGCTTGATTGTGGTGTGGTTTGGCGCAATAGAGCTTTGTTTAATGATAATGTGTGTTTAGGCGTTATGGTCTAGGGTTGAGAGTAGTGTGGTGGGTGGTGCAGGAACAGTTTATGGGCTGGTGTTGGATCAGATGATGTGTTATGCGTGGTTGTCGTGTGGTGTGGTTCGATACACCCTTGTTTAGTGATATTGAGTGTTTAGACGTTATGGTGTTGGGGTGAGTGTGGTGTGGTGTATGGTGTAGGGGCAGTGTGTGTGTTGGTGTTGCAGCAGGCGATGTGTGATGCGTAGTTGTAGTGTGTTGTGGTGATTATGATAAGGGAAAAACACCTTACTGCGGTTTAGTAAGGCACAATCGCATAACAGTGTTTATTTATAACAGTGTTTATAATTATAAGATAGTGACAGAAATATTGTGAACATTGTGTAAGTAGTTCTAGTTTGTTATATTATACAGTTCATAATAGGTCTATTGTAATGAAATTATATTAAAATTACTCTTAATACTGCTGTGTATAATAATAAGGGTGTATTTAAAACCAGGGTGCTATGACTAAATTTGTTGTTATAGTAATTAGAATTACATTCATTAATTATATATTAAAGCTAACATTATTATTATGGTATTTGGTGGTGGGTGGGGGCGCTCACTGTCTACTCACTGGATATAGTGCTGCTTTGGGTGTCTACCCTTTCTTCTCTTTCTCCTTTCCTTTTCTGTCTTTCCTCCTTCACTCTTTCCTCTTCCTTCTGCCAGTGGGTGACTTTACACTCCTTCTTCTGTCTTTCTTTACTTCATTCTCTCCTCTTCCTTCTGCCTATGGGTGACCCTACACTGAGTGACAAGCCAAATGGTTTACTGTACACCAGGAAACCATTTGCTACTCCGGGTGGTAACAACATAACAAAATTATGGCATCTGATGGTTTAGTTGGTAAGTAAGGCGCTGCGATCGGATTGAGCCAATGCAGGTTTATATCCAAGGGATGGATGAGGTTTATTGCTCATGTAATGTCACTCAGGGATGAGTGAGGCTGGTCACTCTCATCTTAAATGTCAGGATCAACTTGCTTAGCCCCGAGTTCCTACTTCCTCCTGGGGCAACACGGGATTAGATGATGATGATTATGTTATTTATTATTATATATAATAATTGATTTATCTACTGTGATTGACTTTATTATGTGATAAGATATTATTTAAAATATGATTGATAACAATTTAGAAACTGTGTGTGTGTGTGTGTGTGTGTGTGTGTGTGTGTGTGTGTGTGTGTGTGTGTGTGTGCGTGCGTGCGTGCGTGCGTGCGTGTGTGTGTGTGTGTGTGTGTGTGTGTGTGTGTGTGTGTGTGTGTGTGTGTGTGTGTGTGTGTGTGCTTCCATTACAATGTCACCTAGGGTGTGTGTAAGACTCTCTACCTAAATGTTTTTGTATGCCACACTTCTATACCACCTGGCCTTGCTGGTGGCTTGTATAAAAGTGGTTGTTGTACTGTTAGTGGCAGTTGTTGTCATATTTACTGCTTGATGTGGTGACTACAAATCGTATGGTTGGGTGGTATGTATGCTAATGACCCATGGGTGTATCAGGCCTGTGATACATAGTGTGTGTTAACAGTAGCTGTGTTACGGAAGTGAAGTTAGTGTCCCAAGGATAATGGATTGTGCAATATGTGTGTGACAGGTTTCCCGCGTCTCCTTGTTACTTGTGGACAAATAGCTACTACTACTACTACTACTATTACTACTTCTTGTATTAGTAATAGTACTGCTACTACTTCTAGTACTACTACTACTACTACTACTACTACTACCACTCCTACTACTGCTACTACTACTGCTGCTGCTGCTACTGCTGCTGCTTCTGCTGCTACTACTACTGCTGCTGCTTCTGCTGCTACTACTACTGCTGCTGCTTCTGCTGCTACTACTTCTGCTGCTGCTGCTACTATACTATTTTTTTCATTTATTCATCATCCAGTCCTATATTGTCCCATGAGCAGCGTAGGAGGCCGAGGCTAGGCAAGATGGTCCTGACATTTAATATGAGTGTGACCAGCCTCACTCATCCCTGAGTGGCATTACGTGATCAATAAAACCCAGCCACCCCTTGGATATGGACCTCTACCGGCTCAATCCGATTGGAGCGCCGTAATTACTCACTGAACCACCAGGCACCAAAATTTGGTCATATGGTTACCACCCAGCGTCGTAAATGGCTTCCTGATATACAGGCAACCATCTGGGTAGTCACCCACAGGAACAAGGAAGAGGAAAGAATGAGGGAAAGAAAGAAAGAAAAGAGGATGGAAAGAAAAAAGGATGTAGGAGAGGAAAGGCCAGACACCCTAGAGCAGCACTACATCGAGTGACTGGATGGTGAGAGCTCCCACCTACCACAGTACTATATTATTATTATTATTATTATTATTATTATTATTATTATTATTATACTGAAACAAGGATGTGTCATGTCTCCATGATTGTTCAATCTGTGTATGGATAGGGTTATAAAAGAAATACAAGGTAGGGCAGTGGATGATGGAGTGGCCCTAGTGAGAGAGGGCAGTGTTTGGAAACTCCCTGTACTGTTCTTTGCAGATGATACTGTGTTGTTAAGTGAAGACGAAGGGGAGCTGCAAGGCTTGTTGGATGAGTTTGGGAAAGTGTGTAAGAAACGGAATCTAAAGGTGAATGTAGGGAAGAGTAAAGTTATGGTCTTCGAGTCAGTGAATGTACAGTGAGGTTGGATGATGAGGAAATGGAAAATGTGAGTACGTTTAAGTACTTTGGTAGTGTGATGAGTAAGGATGGACGTATGGAGGGTGAAATGTTTGAAAGGGTACAACAAGGAAGAAAGGTTGCTGGTTCCTTGAAAGCAGTGATAAGAAACAGGAAAGTGAGCATGGGAGTGATAAAGCTACTATATGACAGTATTATGATACCAACTCTGACGTATGGAAGTGAAGCTTGGACGTTGTTGGAGGGACACAAGTCAAGAGTGTTCACAGTGGAAATGAGTTATTTGAGAGGAGCATGTGGAATCACATGGAGAGACAGACTGACAAATAAGGAGGTGAAGGAGCGTTGTGGTGTGGATGTGGATGTGATAGGAAGCATTAGGAGAAACACACTGAGGTGGTTTGGACATGTGGAGAGGATGGTGAGCGAGAGACTGACGAGGAGAGTGTATGTGAGTAAGGTGGAGGGGGAGAGAGGGAGGGGGAGGCCAAGGATGAGATGGAGGGATGGAGTGGAGAGGTATATGAGAGAGGGAGGTGTGAGCTGGGACCAGGGCAATGAAATGGCAGGGGTCAGGGTGACGTGGAGGCGATTTGTTTGTGGCCACCCCTTACGGGATTAAGGCGTCTGGCAATAGATAGATAGATTATATTTTCTATTATTGTCATTACTATTATTTATAATATTATTATTACTGGACTATTTGAACTCCGACTATACACACACTTTTACCTGTTTTTGTCTCAGGATCGTGCAGATGACACAATCCGGTTTTTACGACTACTGGCAGAAAAAATTCTTCCCTAATCTAACCAGCTGTCTCAACTCACCCACCAAGTTTGCCATTACCACTCCTCTGACCATTAGGAACATCTGGGTAAGTTATAATGTGTCATCGAACTTGAAATTAGGATGTGTGTGTGTGTGTGTGTGTGTGTGTGTGTGTGTGTGTGTGTGTGAGAGAGAGAGAGAGAGAGAGAGAGAGAGATCCATAATTTCTAGGACAATGTTAAACATACTGTGCAAAGAATAAAGAATTAATGAATTTCGACCAAATGCTTGCAATGGTTTTGAGTGTGTGTGTGTGTGTGTGTGTGTGTGTGTGTGTGTGTGTGTGTGTGTGTGTGTTTTGGAATTATCAGCCGTCCAATTATAAATTCAAGTAATGTTTGTACAGCTAACAGAACCCGAGGTATGTAGTATATTGGTGCAGGGAAAAATCACATGTAATACATGACCATATATGACACAAGTTTATAATCAGAAAATATATTTTACTATATGCCTTACATTCTACTGGGTCTCGGCGCCTCCCTCCCCACCATAAAATATCCAAGTTTCAGTGTCAGTTACATAGGGGGTAAGCTAAATATTTTAGCACTTTTTATAACACAGAACTGAAACTGACCTATCATTCTGTAACACTGCATGTAGGTCGGAGAGGTGCGAGCCATATAAAACTCGTAACAAATTTTACATATTGACTTAAAAATAGATTTTAAATACCAAAACGACTTGCATTTAGCCTTTTTGAGCGAATTCATGCAAGGTTAATGGAACTGTTAATGATAAATGGTGAAGATGGCTCCGGTCTAGCCAGTTTAAGTCTACATCACCCAATTCCATCATTTTCTTCCAGTGTTGTACAGTCAGACACAAGTATTTTTCCAAAGTTTGACGAATACATAGCGGAAAAGTCGAACCATCTGAAAAACGCACTGGCAGAGACTGAGTTTTTAAGGTATTTCACCAATTGTCAATTTTCTCCAGACGGACCTGGAAAGATACTTGTGTCTCTGACCGTACTTTGCGAGCATCGTCGAATCCATCATTCTGACCTTCAGGCCGGGTGACTATCTCGTATCGTTATTTCTTGTGACCTAGCAATTACGGTATTTACAGTACGAGAACGTCTCTAAATAACTTCTTGCTGCCAACAAATTGCAATTACTTGAAAGACTTATCCTCTTTAGACTGACGAATCTACTCAAAGCTGACTACAATCGTCAAGATGTTGAAATGGAGCAACTTAGACATTATGGTATTGAGAGAGTTAGAATATATATATACTCAATAAATCACTAATCCATTCTTAATGTTTTTCTTGCAGGGAATGTTTTTGTTGCTGGTGGGAGGATGGATTGCCAGTTTTCTTGTGCTTTTCGTGGAGATATGCTTTCTAGTGCCTCTCCAAGGCTGTAATCTAAACGAAGACAGTATCTCATTCTAATTTAATGCTCCTCAATCCAGTAATGAACGAACAACACATACCTATGCAGCTGGCTCAGTTAATGGCCCAAATTGGTCAGGACAATGAATCCGGGCATGCATAATGGTATCTGTTGGCAAATTGAGCCATGCTATGAGTTTGGAAGAGAGATTTTTTACGAAGATATAACCCTGTATCCGCATTAATCGTGAAATAAGTTAGGCAACTGCACCTGATCTTAACGCAAAGGTCCACTGATGAGAGAATGTGACATTGATCCAAGGTGTTTCAAGGAAGACAACACCCCACACTGAAAGAAACTGATAAACTGTACTTGAAATCCTTGAAATACATACACCTATGAACTAAGGATATTGAAAGCAATAGGCTAAAGTTGCCAAAACCTACTGTAAGCACACAGTGTCAGTTTAGATGAATTGCAGGATTTAGCATCTGGGAATGGAAATATAACGGTATGTTTGATTGCAATGGAATGAGATTTATAATGTATGCTGCTTACACTGGAAAGCAGCTGTGGGTGTCCTGGAATGATAACTTCATTAATGCAAACATTAAATCATGACTAATACAAAAGAAATAGTGAGTACTTTTCAAAATCAGATTAAAAATTTAATTAATACAAAACAAGACACACGAAAGTAACTCTACCAAAGCAAAAAGTAAATCATAATTAGGAATAGTTTCACAACACCAAAGGGTAGACTCACACTATTTGTGATGAAAACATGTAGAACATGTGGCGCTATTATGTTAAAAAAGTCTCTAAGTAAATTCATTTTCATGACTCAGTATACTTATTTGTTATTATATTCCACACTCTCTGTGGAACTAACGAAGACAAATATATTATTAATAACGAATGGCTATTCTTATCCCCAAACAGAGATATGTTCATCACAAGAGTGCTTAAACATAACTGGTGCAGAGTTTCTCATACATTCACAGTCACATTCCACGTGTGTGTGTGTGTGTGTGTGTGTGTGTGTGTGTGTGTGTGTGTGTGAAGGTAGTGTTTAGCAATTCGATAAACATTTTTTTTTCCGACGAGAGGTTACCAATAATTTTCATCACTTAACTATCCATTAAAATGTGTACTGAGTTAATGCCTTTTTAATGTGTCCGGCTCTGGGCATAGGCTCCACAGCCCGTTCTCAAGGCCCAGTAGTCCTCCTATATACTAAAACCTCAACATGTCACCACTTCGGTGCTAACACCCACCGTTCATTTTGAATACATACTTGAGCTGTCTCATACAATACAGGTATTAGCGGGAGTATATTTATGACATGCTGGTGGGCCTTCTGGCAGATTAGTAAAGTCTGCTTTAACGAACTTCAAATCCTTAATTTGTTTTCTGCCCCAACCGCGACTTGAACCTGGGTCCATTAGGACTGCAGGCCACTTCAGCCACCGCCTCAGTCTGACAATAAGGGTTTCCCGAAGCAAGACTAAGTTTAGTAAAAATACCATCGAATATTTTCTTTGCGTCATTATTTCCACACAGTATCAATAGATTCAACACAATCTCGAAAGTTTCCTTTACACACATACTAACAGCTTCCATTCTACTCAAAACTATTCAGTTTCTCGACATGGTTTAGTCTAGATAAAGTTACAAGCAGAACGTTAATATAGGTCTTAGATACAGTAAATGATCGTAGAATGAAAGGAGCCCTGTACGTGAGTGTGGACATGTTGGTATACAATAAATACTGAGACCCTGGGCTGAACGACTCACTGTCCACCTGACCCTGCATGGCTGACTACCTCAGTGTCCACTGCCTGGTCATCCTCTCTCTCTGCTGGTCACTCTTGAGATTGTGGCGCCGTGCTGGTGTGGTTGACGGTGTTAGTATTGTGTCATTTCGATATCGATTATAATAAGTGTATAGACATTGGCTGAAGAGGTAAGGTTGTTCTGGTTGAGAAGCTTGTAGGTTAGGATCTTGAGGAATGAATATGTCCCGCATTACAATGTAAAAATAACTAACGATATTGTAGAGACATTTCAAGGCCAGATGGAAGTACTGAAAAAATAAGGGTTACCATATGTATCTGATTTTTAGAGATGATGCTCATACTGTATGTATTTTCAAAAGAAACATGACCTCGTTTGAAGATAATAAAAAACAGTCTTTAAAATTATATATACTGACTGAAAGGTACGCTTCCTATTGTTGTAATTTATTAATTCAAACAAAGAGTTTATGGTTTTGCCGACGTTGGTTACTTTGTCTGTTCGTTTGACTGTCTGTTATCAATTTTACTCAAAAAGTAAAGAACAGATTATGATGAAATTTTTTGGAAGTGTGGGCCATGGCCCATGGAAAAAAAATGATTCGATTTTGAGGCAGATCCAGATCGGATCCGGAGTATCCCGCAGAATATCTCCAGAAATTCTCAATGAATTTCAATGAAATTTGTGGAAAGGTGAGCCACGGACCAAGAAAGAATTGATTAAATTTTGGGAAGGATACGAATCCGGATCCGTAGTCTCTATCGTCAGATCCGGATTCGGAACCCAAATCCACGGATCCAGGTCCAGAACCCATATCCATGGATACGAATCTGGATGCAATGGCATTGGCGGAGGTGTGTGCCCTCTGAGTGCTTTGTGGTAAGTTTTTAATTTTACACCTACGTTTTCAGAGCAAAATCGGTGTTATTTTTTTTAGCAGAGTGTGTGTGTGTGTGTGTGTGTGTGTGTGTGTGTGTGTGTAAGAAAATAACTAGTTTTTATCTGATATTAACCAGACTTGGTGCAAGGTTGGGGGTTAGCCAATGGGTAGATTAAAGGATAAGGTAAAGGGAAGGTCAAACCTGATCTAGCAAAATCAATTTCAACCATTTCATCCAATTTAGACGAAAGTTTGAAGAAGGACTGAGGGTAAGGCAGGAATGGAGTGATTGAATCTTGAGCACATTCAGTCAAAAGTCAAGGTCACAGGTCAACGTTAAAGTTCGACCTGCTAAAATATTTCTTTAAAAATCCGATTTTAACCAAGCTAGATGGAGCGGTAGAGAGGCAGCCACGGAGTAAAGATACTGCTTTTTTAGAACAACAGATCAAAGTTGAAGATCACAGGGCACGGGCAGCTTAAACAGTGATTATCCAATTTAGACCAAACATTGTGGAAAGGTTGACGATACGGCAACAATAGAGTATTCAAGTTTGGGGATAATCAAAGGTCAACATCACAGGAAAAAGACCAAAAGCAACTTAACAGGGTAAAGTAGACTCAAACATTTTGCCCTAAGTGTACCAACCATGGTGGAGGAATTTAGGATGAGATAAGAATGAAGGGATTCTGTATTGGGAACAATCAGTCAAAAGTCAAGGCCACAGGGCCAGGTCAAGGTCTGACCCTTGTGTGTGTAAGAGGATAACTAAAACCGTTCTGTTTTTATTTCAATCAGCCTGGGTGGATAAGTTGAGGATCTCCTAAGAGGATAACCTAATGTTTAAAAAAAAAAGCAGCAGGTCAAACATCAATGTCACATGGCAAGGTCAACTTTAACAGTCTTCATCCAATGTACACTAGAGACTGGGGAAAGGTTCAGGTTCAAACAAGGATACTGATCCAATTTTAAGAACACTCAAAGGTCAAGGTCGCTGGGAAATGTCACTGGGCAACATCAGTTTCATCTAATTTAACCAGTGTTGATGGAAGTGTTAAGGGTTAGATAAGAGTGAAGTTATTCAAGTTGGAGAGTAACTGACATAGGTCAAGGTGACAGAACAAAGTCATATATTGAGCCCTTCCATCAGCTGAAGGACTTAGTTGTTTCATACTCCGAGAGCTCCTTTCCGACCGTATTTATGTGGAATATAGTTATGAGGAAGATGATTCTAGAACGACCATGGGTACTTACCTAGTGTTAGTACAGCATTTGTAATTGTTTTTTGGCATATTTATTTTTTATGTATCAGAATCTAAGTATATAATTCCCTAAAACCCAGCAGTCCTGAAATGCATACTAAGTATATGGCGCATACATCTTACCATTATATATGTATATCCAGTTTGGACACAAACCTATAATTTAAAGGTCTCATATTTTATGGTCCTATCCCCCGAGAAGGATGTGACAGAATATCAGAATAAACAACATTGATACTTCTTAACAAGTAATCTGCTGCACCAACTAATTCAATTCGTATATGACATCAACTGGAATAATATTTTGAGGTGTAACAATAACAGTAAAGACATCGTTCATAAGACAGGCCTTAAGTTTAGAATGTTTTTTATACAAATAAAGGGGAAGCATAAGTTATTGTAATTTAAATATTATTTCAGTTAGCATTTGCAATATAGCTATAAAAAAAATAATCACACACACACACACACACACACACACACACACACACACACACACACCGAAACCAGATTAACCCTCTAACCGTGGGTGTCATCCCAGAATGACATTGAAAAAACTGGACCAAACCGCGGGTGTCATTCTCGAATGTTTGTGAATATTTTGAATACCGCGCATTTTTTCTGCACGCCAATTGTTTCAAGGGAGAGTAGCTATTAAGTTCTTTCACTCCAGCTGACCCCCACCTCCCTCCTCCCACCCCCCGGGCCACCACCTCCCACCCCCCAGGCCCCCCACCCCCCCCTGACCAAACGCGCATCAGTATCTGTCCAGCTGTGTGAGTGACAACACCGCTGATGTGGCAGTGAAGTGCGGGCAATTACAGTGCCTTTTACCTGCCTCAGTGAACACAGAGTGGGTGTTCATCGTATGTGCAGTGTTCATATATGTTTATAGTATTATTATCAGAATGAGGTTGGCATTTGGTAATGGTGTGTGAGCGAAAAATAGTGATTTTAGATCGCTCACTTCTAATGGCACTGCCCATCCAGTGATAGTCAACGAAATCATGAAACCTACATCATTGCAAAGCCGAAGGTTAGTACTTTCTAATGGTACCTTATTTTTCGCTCTAGATTTATTCTGTGCAGCGTTATAAAGGTTTAAAGTTTGTTTACATTTTGGCTGGAACCCCTGCGGGAGAGGCCAGTCGGGGCAAAACAATGCCCGCGGTTAAAGGGTTAAAGGTACATGAAAGTGATTTTTATCTGAGCTTATAAAACATTGCAAAGTGTGTAGAAAAATCTACTTTATGTAAGACAGTTGGTGATGCATGTGCGTCACACGAGTAGGTATTTTTTTTGGGGGGGGCAATTACCAACTGAACAATGCTGTACCTGTATGGCTTTTTTCCTTATTTGCATATTACTGCATACTGCATACTATTTTAACGAAAATTTTCTTAGTCAGAATATTATCAATTATTCAAAATTTTTAAAATCAAATTCTCTTGTTATTAATGTTTTTTTTTATTAAAGGTAAACCAGAGCTGTTTATTAGGTGGTGTATCATCGATTAGAATAACATAAAGTCTAGCAGAATAATTCTTAGTGCAGTGTCACAGGCTTTAATAATATGTCTTCCAATGATGTACTCGACAGAACGTAAGTTAAGATAACAGATAACTGTGGATAACGGGAACAAATAAGTATCTCTTTCATGCACGGACTCTAATCGAGTCATTAAATACCATCCTGTACAATGCACCATGATGCACATCGTTTTAAACAAAGGAAGACACAAGTAGTCCCGCCGATGTGTGTCATATATTTTTTTTTTTTTTTACCTGATTCGAGTCATGGTGTGCTTTATAGATTGTTAAGCAATCTTACAACTCAAACCACCTGTGCCTGAGAGGGGTATTTAGTAATTTTCCAAACAATGGTAAGTTCTAATTATTGGAAGCCAGATGATTTACTCCCAGAAGGGAAAGCCACGAATAAATCACCTCTATGTCACCCTGTCACGACATCAGGTTGTCCTCCTTCCCTCCACCTCCAGGTTGCCCTCCTTCCACCTCACATGACTGTCACTCAATACATGTTACGAGTCATAATACTTAAATCTACTTATTTTCACCTACATCCACTGGACCAGGCGAAAAACATGAAAGACAGGCCATCGTACAGGAAAACCGAGATGGCAGAACACGAGCAATTTGTATTACTGTGGTTGGAGGGTTTGTCCCTAAGAGCCACAGCTGAGCAGACTGGCACCAGTGCCACCACCATGGGCAGGTGGGCAGAGATGCCAAGTTAGCATTCTGGCACCAGACCTAGAGATATACGAGCAAATACACGTATATTCAGTGATAAAACTATGATGGCTTATGATACTAATAGAGAGCTACATATATATTTTTTTCGCATTTCCAATATCCTAGATACCACTCCAGTACCGTTAGTTTTCATCTGGCACTTTCTACCAGTGTGACTTGCACCTATGTTAACCTCTCCCGTCTGGCAGATGTAGCGAGCGCTCCCCCCAGCTGGGTATTCCCGACAAAAGTTGGCAAAATCGTCTATTTTTAAACCTTCATATTTCAGTCAATACTTAACCAAATATAATAAACAAGGTCTCATATAACTCATCAATCCTTCGACTTCAAGCTGATATCAGCAGATGGTCCGTGAAGTGCGTGTAGGGAGAGTGAGTGGGGAATGAGGGCAATTTTTGTTGTTTTTTTGCTGGTGTCCGTATGCATGGTGGAGGTTTGGTAACACATTTAAGGCTTACACTAGCCCTCCATAATCATAACACTTCGATAACACTTTCAGAAAACCAAAATCCACTACAAACACTATTTACATGAATAATTTTCCATAATCGGTCATACCCGGTGCTGGTAGGCCTGTAACCATAGCAGTGCTCTTGAAGGCAGGCTGTCTGCTCACCTCCACCACAGTTCACCATCACCATGCCTTACAGACAGACAGACAGACATACTTTCTCTCTCTCTCTCTTTCTCTCTCTCTCTCTCACACACACACACACACGGAGATGCATGGTTGGTTTGCATTGTTGCTGTATTCTGGCAGCATTGAGTGAGTAGAAGCCTGGGGTATTACAGCTACTAGAAATAATACTTTTATTATTACTGCTACAACTACAACTACCACTACTACAACTACTGCTAATACTACAACTACCACTACTACAACTACTACTTTTGCTACAACTACCACAACTACTACTATTATTACTACCACACCTACTACACATACTACCACTACTACTACTACCACTGCAAGTACTACTACAAAAAAACTAAAAAAAATATTTAATGTGAACAAAGTACCGATAATTACAGTATTTACGTACTGCCAATAATCGGAAATACTTACCACTATGACTTTCCCTTTCGTGTGATTTGTACATTTTCATTTTCAGAAATATGTATAAACATATATTTTCAATATAAAATAAGGCAACGACTTTATCATGAAACAAACTTTCTGCTGCCATTCTTCATATAAATATAAACAGAGCAGTAAAATATTTTCTTTTCAATTACACAAAAAACAACATACTGGTATATACAAAACTAACACTAACTTATGCTTAATACCCAGATGCCTTACAGACAGACAGACAGATAAGAGCAGGTAGATTCCGAAGTGGGTATTCAGCTACTGATCATCTACATACAATAAATCAGCTAATTGAGGTTACTACAAAGTGTAGTAAACCACTATGCTTATTTTCATTTATTTTTCATTGAATAGGCTCTCAACTGAATGGAACACATAGTAATTAAATATTCATTGCGGGAATAAGGAGTAAACGAGACCATTGTAAGACAGCTCGAAAACATAAAACGAGGGAAGTGCACCAGTTAAATTTCATAAAGGCGCGGAAAAATTAAGACTGAAAATGGTGCAAGTCAGGGAGATACAATTTCACCATAATTATTTACAGCATGCCTAGAAAGTATTGTCAGAAAGCTCGACCGGGAGAACAAAGTAAACACAGATGGAGAAAACCTAAATCATTTAAGATTTGAAGATGGCATAATCTTAATCTCAGAAACAGCACAGACACTGCAATAAATATTAAATGGTCTAAATAGAGAAAGTCTCAAAGCAGGGCTAAAGATGAACCGGAGAAAAACTAATGTTTAATCAGAGAAGCAAACAAATTCTTGAAGAAGTCAGGGGTTATAATTACTTGGCGTAAATACTTTAACGAAACACCATGATAGAGATATAGAAAGACACATTACAATTGGATGGATAGCTTTCAGTAATCATAGAGACATCATGAAAAGTACCTTGTCAGTATGTATGAAACAAACAGTATACTGGTATAACGAATGCATGATTATAGCTATCACGTACAGTTGTGAGACCTGGAAACTGACAAAATCGATGGAAAGTCAGCTAAGCCATTATCAAAGAGTAATGGAAAGGCCAATGTTGGTAATATCTTTAACCCTTCGTTAGTCCTGTGGGGGTATTCAAACGTGGTTAGTCCGGGGGGTGTTACAACACCACAATACAAAAATACGTGTAGTGTTACTAACATGTAAAATATATTCATCCTGCCGCTTCAGCATATCTCTGCAATCACTAATGGAAAGATTGAATACCTTGTAGGTGGCGTGTATTAATTTATGACAATAATAATAAATTATAATATCAGTAAAAAATAACAAATGGACTCATATCAGATTTGTCAGGTAAACACGCACAGGAAAATACATTTTGTGATTTTTAAAATCAGTATAATGAAAAACAATATGCAAAAATAAGATAAAAAACAATCTATATCACAATATGATCCGATTGGTTAGTTTGATAGGGTGACAGGACGTCCCCCGGGGGGGTGGAAAGTGCCCCTCTCTCTCACTACGGCAGAGGCAGGACTAAACCAATCCACATGCTCCCTCCCCTCACTGAATCAGGAGAGTATTGGAACGGAGAGAAATATTTGAATTACTGGCTAGGAAATATGAGCTTTTAAAAAAATCTGGGGTGCCAAAACACCCCACCTGACTAACGAAGGATTATGAGGCAGGAAAAGATCAACTCGGGTTAGAGAGACGAGTCAAGTCAAAAACATTATAGAAGTTATAACAAACCAAAAATGGAGGTGGGCAGAACATATAGCAAGAATAATTGAGGCCCTGCTCACCACAAGGGGCAAAGCGCCATACCAGCTGAAACCTGTTCTTTTCCACCAGCTGCTTCCTCAACACTACCCTATGAGTGCACAAAGTAGCTTTGCTCATTTCTGATTAGTGCAATAACGGTGAAAATCTGAAGTGAGGAAAGCGACTTTGTGCAGTGTTTGAGGGAGCAGCTGGTGGGGAAAAAAAAAAAAAAAAAAAGCAGGTTTCAGATAGTACGGCACTTTCCCGCCTGTGGTATACAGGGCCTTAACTGATAGCCGATGGAGCAAGAGGCTGACTGACTGGAGATTGTAAGCACAACAGAAAATGGTCAGACAGGAGGTCGAGAGATGAGGTAAAGAAGTTTGCTGGCAAACTGTTGCAGATATTGGCTCAGTCAAGGAATTCATGGAAAAGGATGGGGGACATCTTTGTTCAGCAGTGGATTTAGAATGGCTCAAAAAAAAAAAAAAAAAATATAAAAATATATATATATATATAAATATATATATATATATATATATATATATATATATATATATATATGTATATACATATATGTATATATATATATATATATATATATATATATGTATAAAAATATATATATATATATATATATATATATATATATATATATATAATGTGATTAACTATCCAGTCATCTTAGCCACAAAAGTATAGTGCCAGGAGAACTGGGCAACCGCAACAATTGCTGTGGTTTAAGCTATCCAAATCTGTTCTATTGGCATCACTGACCGCGAGTGTTTCCGGCTGATTACCTTCTTTGGCCCTTTTCCTCACAGAACCACAAATCTCACCCTCTACCGATATAACTCCATTTTGTTTTCCCGGTTACCATCTCCTTACAAACTTTCGAAACAAGGGCGGCACCTGTTGTTATATCAAATCGCAATATGCATTTGATACTTTTTTAAACTTCACTTCATCCAGTTTTGATTACTCATTATATAAATTAAATTGCAAAAACATTAGCAAATATATCTGTGCTTCTTCGGAACCCAGTGTATTTGATTCCATATCCACTCAGTTGAGTAACCTTGACCTTGCCCTTGGCAATGAAATTACCATTTTGGGTGATTTTAACATACACAATGTTGAATGGTTATTGCATTCTGCCCGGACTGACGACGCTGGTCTAGAATGCGAGCTGTTTGCGGAACCGTTTAATCTCACCCAGTTGGTAGAGCAACCAACCAGAATACCTGATAATCCTGACCATAATGCCCATTTCTTGGATTTATTCTTGACAAATAATCCAGATCAATACAGGATAGAGGAACTGTCACCACTTGGATCCTCTGACCACAATCTCATCAAAGCCTCATTAGTTAACCCTCCTACACCTCCCCATTCCGAACCTGTCAGGGTGACCCGATGGCACTTCGACAGGGCAGACTGGGATGGATTTAGAAATTATCTTGCTGATGTTCCATGGCAGTCTTTCTTCTCTAGTGATCCCAATTCTACCCAGTCCCACATTTGCGACTTATACTAGCTGGTATGGATTTATTCATACCAAGTCAACAATTCACTAAAAGATCAAACTCTCCAAAATGGTTTGATGGCAATTGTGCCAGAGCAACAGCCCAAAAGTCATTAGCATATAACTCTTACTTAAAATCAAAAACATCTGAATCACTCTCCCAATTTAAAATTGCTAGAAATCATGCAAAAGCTGTATTAAATCTATCTAAATCAAACTTTCTTCAAAAACAAGGATCAAAACTACTTAACAACCCTAATGACAATAGAATATTCTGGTCAACTCTTAATTCTTTCAATAATAACTTTAACAAGTCATCTTCCATTCCCCCACTAAAATCTTCAGATGGCAATATTACAAATGACCCACGTGGGAAAGCAGATATCTTTGCTAGTACCTTTGCAAGAAACTCTACCATAGATGATACCAGCCAGAATGTCTCAGTACTGGAACTTGATTCTCCCGAAATTGCCCCACTTAAAATACAGACAAGATTCGTAAAATCCATCTTAGACAATTTACCTACCAACAAAGCTCCAGGCCCAGATGGAATTCCGCCAATTGCTTTGAAAAAGTGTTCCCCTGAACTTGCCTCTGTCCTAGCCAAATTATTCAGACTATGCATACGTACTTCTTTATTCCCAAATTCATGGAAAGAAGCCAATATCCACCCAGTTCCGAAGAAAGGAAGTTCGTCTGACCCCTCCAATTACAGACCAATAGCTGTCACATCTTCTCTTGGTAAGGTATTTGAAACTTTAATTAATAAGCATATTGTTAAACATCTTGAATCCAACAACTTAATTAGTGATAGACAATACGGTTTTCGCCACGAAAGATCCACCATCGACATACTCAATCTCTTAACTCATACCATCCATCAATCAATTGATCTTTTTGGAGAAACTCATGCAGTAGCTCTTGATATCTCTAAAGCTTTCGACAGAGTATGGCACCGTTCCCTGCTGTCGAAACTCCCTTGCTATGGACTAATGTCTTTTGTTCCTTTGATTTCTTCTTATCTTAGTGACAGGAAAATAAGAGTAAAAGTAGATGATGCATATTCGAATTTCCACTCAATTAACGCCGGCGTGCCACAGGGATCAATTCTGGCGCCAACCCTATTTCTGGTTCATATTAATGATCTCTTATCTGTCAATCACAATCCCGTTCACTCATATGCAGATGACTCAACACTACATAGTTCATTCACACTCAGACATCCATTTACAAAGTCTAGTATCTCTACCTCTGAACTCAGTACAGCCATCTCCATAAATCAAGATCTAGCTACAATCAGTGAATGGGGACAAAACAACCTTGTCTCTTTTAATGCTAGTAAAACTAAATATATACAGATATTGCCAGATTCGTACATTACCTTCAGTGCTACTAATATTCCCATCTCCAAAAGTATTGAAATTCTTGGTGTCTCACTTAACAGTGCCCTCAGCTGGACCTCTCATGTCAGATCACTTGCTAAAACCGCCTCAAAGAAACCTGGATTATTGTACAGAGTCCGTAACTTCTTCGCCGATGAACAGTTAGCTATAATTTATAAGTCATGTGCGCTCTCAGCTTGAATATTGGTCACCCTTGTGGATACCCCCTAGTCTACTGTCACTTGCCAAGTTGCATAGGGCTAAACAGTAATATAGATGAGATGTGACTGAAATCTATCTCCCCATAACAGATTAATCTGGTTCTATGTAGAAATCAGGTGGCTAAATGCCTGACTTTCATCTAGCGGTCTTGGGTTTGATTCCTGGCCAGGAGCTTAAAAAAACAAATATTTTTACACAAGCATGTAATGTGTGTCTTTCCCATATATATATATATATATATATATATATATATATATATATATATATATATATATATATATATATATTTTACTGTGTGTCTGTTTGTATGTGAGTGTGTGTGTGTTCTTACCTAATTGTTCTTACCTAATTGTATCTTTACAGGAATGAGTCAAGCTCGTACTGTCCCGTGTCCTAAACCATATTTATCGTACATATCCTTAAATCTGTGAATTGTTTTGGCACACACTATTTCATTCGGTAGTGCATTCCATTGATCAATTGCTCTGTTTGGGAAACTGAATTTCCTTACGTCTTTATCACCTCTCTTCTTATGCAGTGTCCTCTTGCTGATGCTTCTCCATATGTTAAGTAATCATTTATGTCTATTTTCTCCTTTCCTGATATGTATTTATATAGCATTATCATGTCACCTCTTTTCCTTCTCTCCTGTAGTGTTGGTAGATTCAGTTTATTTAGTCTTTCTTCGTGGCTTAGGTCCCTTAAGCTTGGTATCCATCTTGTAGCGGCCCTTTGAACTTTTTCAATCTTGTCTATGTGCTTTTTGAGATGAGGACTCCAGACTACTGATGCATATTCCAGGGTTGGTCTAATGAATGATGTTATTATCCTTCTTAGCATGTCTTCATTTATGTATGTGAATGCTATTCTCATATTTGCAAGCAGTGTATACATGTTCCGTACCTTCTCGCTGATGTGGTCAGCCAGAGATAGTCTGTTATTGATAATCACACTTAGGTCTTTCTCTCTTTCTTATGTATATAGGGTTTTGTTTTCAAACTTATAATCCCAATCAGGTCTTTTTCCACTTTTACCAAACTTGATTACATGACACTTGTCCACATTGAATTCCATTTGCCATGTATTACTCCATTCATGAAGTTTATTTAATTCTTCTTGTAGCTCTTTACAAGAGTATGTGTTAGTAATTCTCCTTTGTATTTTTGCATCATCTCCAAACATATTCAGATAGCTCTCATTTCCAGTGTTACTGTTTATATCATTTATATACACTAAAAACATGATTGGTGCCGGCACTGAACCCTGTGGTACTCCAGTAGTCACTTCTTTCCATGATGAGTAGTTTCCTCTTAGTACTGTCCTCATTTCTCTTTTTATGAGAAAGTCTTGCATCCAACAAAACAGTTTGCCTCGAATTCCTCCTAGATGGTACAGTTTCCATAAAAGTCTTTGGTGTGGTACTGTGTCAAAAGCTTTCTTGAAATCTAAATAGATACTGTCCACCCATCCTTCCCTTTCCTGTACTGTGTTTGTTACTCTGTCATAGTAGCTCAACAGAGTAGCAACACATGATTTTCCTTTTCTGAAACCAAACTGTCTTTCTGTTATCATACTGTGTTCTTCTAGATGATTTACCCAAGCTTTTCTTATAAGTTTTTCTAATACCTTGCTTACAACACTGGTCAGTGATACTGGTCGGTAAGTTGAGTGGATTTTGTCTATTTCCTTTCTTGAATAAGGGGACAATATTTGCTTTTTTCCAAATATCTGGTAGTTTACCTTGACTCAAGAATTTCTTGAAAATTAAAAATAATGGTTTACATAACTCATTTGCACATTCTCGTAATACCCAACATGAAATTTCATCAGGACCACTTGCTTTTCCTCTGTCTAATCTACTTAACTCCTCCTGTATTACTTTTTCTGCTTTTGTATATCTGGTAGTATGTGTGGACATGCGTGTTCCACATAGTCCCTCTCAAAATTTTTTTCTTCTGTAAAAACTAATTGGAAATTCTTATTTAGTGCTTCACAAATATCTTTCTCTTGTGTATAAGTGATTCCCTCGTCCGTAATGGATTGTATTATATCTTTTACTTTAGTTTTGCTTCTGATATAGCTGTAAAACAGCTTTGGTTGATCACTACTTTTATTTATTATATCCTCCTCAAACTGTTTTTGGGCTTCCCTCCTTATTCTTGTATAGTCGTTTCTTGCCTGTTTGTAATTATTGTACGCCCTTTCACTATTGTGTCTTCTGTATCTATTCCACAACAAATCTCTTCTTTCTTTTGATTTTTTACATTCTGTATTGAACCATTTCTGTATTTTCTTATCTGCTTCTTTGTGCTGTGGGATGTACTTCTGGACTCCTATTTCATAAAATTCACAAAAATTTTTATATACAGCATTTAAATCTTGTCCTCTAAGCTCATTTTCCCAATCAACTTCTAAGAAATACTTCTTTAGGTCTCGATAATTTCCCTTTTTATAGTTTAGGCTCTTTTTGTAACTATCATTGCTGTTTACTATGTCATATGCTATCCTGAAGTTATTGTTTAGTACTGCATGATCGCTTTTGCCGAGTGGAGGGTGATATATTAAACTGTCAATATCATTTTCTTGCCTTGTAAATATTAGATCTAGTACTGAAGGTACATCAAGTCCTCTTTTTCTGGTGGTTTCCCTCACATGTTGCGTTAAGAAAAACTCTTGTACGAGATCCAGGAGCTTTTGGTCCCAACAGCTTTCTTGGCTATTTATATCTAGAGTATTCCAATTTATATTTGAAGTCCCCAGTTAGTATAATTCTTTCCGATTTCTCTTCCATTTTATGTAGCAATGATCTTACACGCTGAATTGTACACTCTGCCAGGTCCTCATATTCGTCTCTTTCCCATGTGTTTGATCTGGGTGGCATGTACAAATTGGCTACAATTACTTTACCTTCAGATGTGTCGATCTCTACTGCAATCAGTTCTACTTGTGATGGTATATCTAGTTTTATTTCCTTGACTTTTAGATTTTTCTTAGTTAATATTATAATTTCTCCTCCTTTTTTTAAATATCTGTCTCTTCTCCATATATTGTATTCCTCTAAGTTTAATATGTCATTTGATATCCTTGGTATTAATTTTGTTTCAGTTAGGCATATTATTTGTGGTTCATTTTCTCTGACATAATCATTCATCTCTAGTAATTTAGATACCATTCCATCCACATTTGAGTACATCAACTTTATCATCTTGTTTATATACTTGTCCTGACATGGTTCTACTACCTTCCTCCTTTTTATTCCATCCTGTTTGTGTACCACTTTCGTACCTGCAATCCTATTACTTTGTAAAAAAAATTTCTTCTTGTCCTCTTCTGATCTTCCCTCATTTTTTGTTTTTGCTTCCTCCCTTTTCTCTTTCAGTACTTCCATTTCCTCTTGTGTTAGGCATCTTTTTATCCATACATTTTTGAACTCTTCTTTTTCCTTAAGATTCTTTGCATTTTTTAGTATCTCTTCCACAGTGTTTACACTCTGGAAAGTCACCTTTAGAGGTCTTGTCTTGCTTTTCTCGTATTTCCCTAACCTTTTGTGTTCCTCTATGTCTTTACTACAGATTTCCTCTGATACTTCTTTCAGTAAGCTCATTACATTTCCCATCTCCTTTTTGTCTCTTGTGATCTTGTTTTTAACTTCATCCTCTTCTATACCAGTGATTACTATTGATTTGTTTATCTCTACTGAATCTCTGACTAACTTTGGATTGTTTTGGATTATTCTTTTCACCTCCTTTTTAATGCTTTTTTCCTCCACCCTTGTTTCTAAGTCTTTCTTTACTTTCACCATTTCTGCATACGTGGTTTCTACATCATTTTTGTAGCTTTGCACAGCTTCATTTACTTGTGTTATCTTCTCCTCAATATCACTGCTCTGGTCAATAAGACTGCTAACTTGCCTAATTGTCTCTGTGTCATTTTTTAACTCTTCCATAACACTCTCGTGATTGACTACTGTACTTGCCATTTCACTCATTTTCTTCCTAAGTGTACTCAATTCCACGGTTAGTTCACTGATGGTTGTGTCTTTCTTATTGGCCTCCCTTCCTAGTTTTTCTATTTCTTCCTTTTGCAAGTGCATCTGCTTCTTTATTTCATCAATTTCATTTTTGAAAGCCATTTCTAGTTTGTTTACACGTTCAACCAGTCTATTGTGGGTCTCTACTTCAACCAGTTCTTGGTAGAAATCATCATTTTGCTTTTTACCTTTATCCCTTTTCTTTTCCAAATTTGTTTTACTGAAGCATGTATCCATTTTACAATACTTAAAGTGCAAAGCATACACTTACAATCTCCGTCTTGTTGTAAACAAACCTCAGAGATGACTCAGCATATTCTTTCG